>NC_090982.1:20398870-20727798 GCF_040807025.1 Struthio camelus | reverse complement strand
GGTAACGGTCTTGGCTTTTATTACGGCTATCCAGACCAGAGTAACTTAATTTGTTAGTCTTGCTTTTACGCCTTGTTAAAAATGCATTGCTCTGAAGGTTGTGATTCCAGTGTCTTAACAAAGAAGTGTGTACGAGCTGTAAATTGTCACCTAATGGGAGCTATATCTTGCTGCCAACAGTGATTAAATAGGATAAGATAGGCAGTTTGTATATACAATGGGGAAAATGTCCTAGCAATATTGACAGCAAAAGTAAAAATAATATGCCAGGTTTGGTGATGTATTAATATTTAATGTGAATGATTGGAGGAGAAGATGTTTTTAGATGTCAGTTGTTGCTTTTTCCAGAGAGAAATATTGGGCTTACAAGGAGCTGTTATTGAACACACACACACACACACACACACACACAGACATATGGAAAGCTATATGGCATGACTGTTCAAAGGAGGAAGAATCTCCTGTTCTGCATACAGCAGGTAAAAGATATAAACTGATTTTTATGTATTTCATTTCAGTGACAAACAATTATGATCTATATTCAGTTTTGACAAACTGTGCAAATAAGTGAAGTTCAGAGATTGTCAAATCTTACTTTTTCAACATGCTTTATTCACTAAGTCTGCTGATATTTACGACATAGAAAACCAGTAGAATCAGGAAATTTTGAAGTCAGGAATGCAGCATCATTAAAGATAATATGATAAATGAAGTTAGTAGTTATATAAGTTTTTAGACATAGAAGCAAATTCATTTGGTCCTAATTACTTTCAAGAAAAATGCCATTCTAATCGGTCTAGGACTTACATGATCAGATAGCAGCCATCGTCAGCAGTGTCTTGAGTTAGAATGAGAATATGTCAGCAGAAAATTCCAGTTATAAATGTTTTCAACTGAATTTATCTCCTTCTTAATGATTGTTTTTATGTAATACATCAACAAATTCCGTATCATGTTCAAAATCTAACACTGAATTTTTGCATGAATTACATAGTGTATTCACACATAAACAGTAATCTGGCATAAAATGCTACAGTGATGCTCACAGTTTAGCTGTTGCATCTAATTTAGGTACTTTTAAAATATTATGAAGCTTTTATAAAACCTTTTCTGCAGTATGTAAAAGTCACATAAGAGAGAAATGGCAAACCTGTAATGAGGATTTGACCCTCAGCTTTATTATTAGCTAGGGTAAAGTAAGATATTTTAAATTCCTTGAAAGTTGCCAGATTAGCCAGTTGTGAGTCACTTCTGACAACAGGTTCATTTGTATTCAAGGTGTTTATCAATAATTAAAATGCACTCTAACAACTGCACATCTGTTTGTCTTTAGGCACGGTCTCTCTCTCCCAAAGCAGATAGTTGCTCATCTGTAAGATTTATTGTAATTAAATATACCCCAAGCTGAAAATTTCTATGGTCCGTATCATATTACTAGTGGAGTAACAAGAGGGGCTTGTGTGATGTTGATGTTAAATTCCTTGATGTACTTCATAACTTAATGTTATTGGCATTTCACTAAACTATAGTTTAGTAGTAAAAGGATTGAAGTTTTATGATGCGTCCTTCTGCTTACCTTAATTTAAGTAAGCTTTATCCTGAAATTTTCCTATTTAGGATCATTATTTTCTATAAAAGTGCACATATCTACTTTAACGCTTTTTATAAAGTTAGTGTGGAAGCTTGTTTTTGACTTATTTTATCACTATTTTATTCAGTAGTTTTAAAGAATAAAAAAAAAATGTTAGGAAAAAACATAATATAAAAAAACAAAATAAATTATTTGAGACAGATGAATCCACAGAATTCTTTATTTTGGATAACAAAAGTTGGCAGAACGCCCTTTTTTCCTCCCATCTCCTTCTAGAAGAGAATAGAATTTTCAAAATGTCAAAAGCACCAGGAAAGGAAAATCACTTTCCGTGAGCATGATTTTATCTGTGTAATTTTATGTATATTTTGTCATGCTCGTTCTTTTTGGCTTTCTTATAATAAAGAACTAGAATATGGGGTCTTTTCAGATGATTGTGCAGACTTACTTTTTAAAATTAATGTCCTATTTAATTTTCTTTAAAAATATCGAGCTCAAGAGCAAAATCATGAGTTAAATTACATACAGTTACGTAGCCAAGTAACTTTTGCCCATAGGAGTATTCTGGTGCATAAGTGACCATGCTACATTTCCAACTGCTACTGAATTTTGGCTGTGATTGTGAGCGGCTTACTTAGGACGGAGTCTAAAAACAACCACAAAGCCATAAAGAAAAGTCTAAACTCATTGACTAATTGAAGAAAGAAGTCTGAGTTCGGGAATAATTCTTTTCCTTCCTTGTCAGCTTGACAAATCCCCTCAAATTCAAAAGCACCTTAGAGGCACTTAAGGCAGGCACCTGTATTTTTGTTAGTAAGGTTACTTAGGAACCTGAAATTTTCTTCTTGTTCATCCTGGGGATGATAATTCATTATGAATGCCACTTACGAATGCCTAATGTAGGTGTATAGATTTTGTTTCTCTTTTTTTCCTCTCTCAGAAAACCTAGACAGTAGTTGTGCCAACACTGAACATTGCTGTACTTAACTTCCTTCCTTGGATGTGTACCTTGGGGAGGTACCATGATGCTAAAAGAGCTCAAATAGGGGAGCCCTGTCAAGGTCTGGTAGGGCTTTAATGTCTATGTATGTGACTCAGTTCAATACCAGTAGCAATATACGCCTGGGTCCCGAATGCAGTACAGCTGCATTTGAGAAGCAATAGCCATGACTAATTCAATCACGTTTAGAGTCGCACTGCTAGAAGCTTACTGCTTCTAGTTCAAAAGGCAGCTTGGACACAGCTAGGGTGAGCATATCTGCACCACAGCACACTGTGTGACACAGACTTACCTTTGGTCATATCGCTCAGCATTGGTCTACCTCACAGGAACGTATCAAAATGAATTTATTCAAGACTGGGAAGTGCTCTGAAGCTGTCTATTTGTGTTAAAGTGATTTAGATAAGCAGGAGTGAATACTCCCCAGGCTGTGGAAAGGTGACTAAACAGTTAAGTAGCTGGGAAATACAGAGATTTCATAGATGCAAACAGGCAGAAAACAAGCTCTTATTTAGATAGTATATTGACCATGCTAGCATAGGACTTTCCCCCCAAGTTTCAGCAAGGCCCAGTGTCTCAGCAAGGTTTGTTAGTCTGAGCATACTATCATTCTAATAGTCATACTGCTTCTGGATGAGAGATTGCTGCTGCCCTGCGATCTCTGCATTCAAGCAGAACAAGTTCATGTGTATCTGCAAAAGACTGGGTAGACATACAACTTGCAGGGAAAAATCCAGTAGTTTATGGAACTGACTGCAGTGCTTCTTGTCCATGTCAAAAGGGAAAACTGGTTTACGTGCAAAATAGGTCCCTTTTACAAAACTGGTCATAGGCAAATCTGTTCTTGTGTGGGCAAAGACTCCATTCTGCAGTTTCCTCCAATCTTACCTTTCATTCCTGCAGGTAAACTGCTCAGAGAGACTCCTCTGCTAGTAAAGGAAAAGAGAACATGTTTGTATTGTCCATTTGACTTGGAGAATTATGGAGCATCAAATGCATCTTGTATCATAAGAACATTTGAAACACATAGTAATATCACTAGCTAACTGATGCATGAATTTAAAACCTAGATATAGTTTTCCTTTCATTACTGCACATCTGAAGTAGCAACAAAAACAAAATAATAGGAACAGCCTATTTCTAAAATAGAGTTAGCCATTTAAATTATCTTTTTTTTTCCCCTTTTCAGTTGTTTAACTGTTGCTGTGTAAAGCTCTATTTCTCTTGCTTTTGCAGTTAAGTGGGAGGAACTTGTTCTAGATACTATATCACTCTTTAGTCATGGACACTGCTATGTGCAAAGCTTAGTGACCCTAGCAATTTGGGTAACATTCTTTAATTATATCTTTATAATCTGTCACATTTCTGGAACCAGAGTTAATCTTGTGTACCTTCTTCTATGCTATATATTGGAATCATAAAACAGATTAAAATCAGCATTAGAACCAAATGAAAATAAAAGAATGGACTTTAACAGATACATATCTGAACTATTAGCCAGACAAAGTATCTAGGTTTCTATAAATACCTCTTCAAAATGTAAGACACTAAGATATTATTTCTGCCTATCGCGCACAGGGACCTGTGTATGAATGCTTGAGTATAAATACCCTTTCATGTTCAGTACATCACAGCCCTCTTACTTAAAAATGCTTCTAAATTACTGATACACAAGCAGTTTTTATCACGTGGCATTTATCGTCCTTGTCATGAGTGTAAACCTGCCAAAATTCCAGTAGCGCCAGCTAGTAAGGGGAGCTGCTTTCTTCAACTCCTCTCTATGAAGGCCAGTGAAAGAAGATGCTGAAGCAGAGAGGAACTCTCTTTTAAACTCAGGAAAGCAGATTTCATTACATCTATCAGTTGTATCAAATCAGAGTATCCTCAGAACATTTTTCTGTCTTTTCAACCAACAAAACCACAGTATTCAAATCTTTGAACAAGCATGATGTCATTCTTCCACTCTTAGAAAATGAGGAGAACTGAATCCCCGAATCTGCAAATCCTTGAAATTATCTATGTATTTTGATCTGTGAACAGTATATCCTAAGAGAATGGATGAGCCTGTACCAGGAGAGAAAATTTTGCGCTTAATGAGGAGAAGTAAAGCTGTATGTTGAAAATGCTTTGAATAGAAGCCCTGAAATATGTACATGGGATAAACAGGAAAATAGTATTTATTAAAGGGTCTTGCTTTGTGAGTTCAGCACCATTAAGTTAGTGCCTCAAGTGTCTGAGGTATGTATCAGATGTATAGGCTGATTTGTTGAAGCAACTGTTATAAAAATGAGGTTACTGTTAGCATTTCTCACTGAACTGTGAACTTGATGAAGCTGAAATATATACTAAATTTGGCTATTTAGTGGAGGAGGAAAGTATGTAAGTAAAAGCTTATTTGAAGCATTGCAGGAAACATTTGGTTAAAAAAATGTGTCTAGAAACATTTTCCAAAGTTTTTATCTCCTCTGCTGTTAAAGGTCTGGTGCAATCTATTTTAACCCTGTCTGTGATTACTTTTTTTTTTTTTTTTTTTTTTTAAATCTGATCAAAGGAAGATTCCTGGCATGTCCATGGTCCCACACCATTTTTTTTCATTTGCACCAATAGCTTTTTCTCACTACTCGTATTCTGATATCCTTCCTGGCGATGGCTGATTATTAAGGGGAAGAAGAAGACACCTGACAGGAGAAAGCAAAAAGAATTTGCCCCCTTAACCTCATTACTATGAAGCCCAATGTAAAAAGATGCTGAAGCAAAGGGAAATGAAAAGTGGTCACAGTGTTTGTATTGCAGAAGACAAATGACGGCTAAGAGATTAAACTAGCTGGCATAAATTAGAGCATCTTTCAACCTGCTCTAATGTGGCTGAGACAGCCATATCATAACTGGCTTGGCTACATCCTGTAGCTCCTTTTAACAGAACTTGGATGTATCAAGGAGTAAGATACCAAATTTTGTTGGTTTGTAAGAGTGCGTTAGCAGTCTTTATAGCCTACATAGATTAGCAGAAGCTGCCTATATAATTTCTCCAGTATTTGTGTCATGAAGTCTTGCATGAAGGAATGAACAAATATGGAGAGATACAAAAGAAATGAGTATAACATATGTTAGAAAGTAAATATTGAACTTTTTTTTATTAAAAAAAGGGAAAGTTCTTCAGAGACAAATGTTGTGATATGAAAAATTTCAGGCCATCTTCAGGGAAATTATTCAAAATAGCTGTTAGCTAGATCCTATTCATAAGTATTTCAGAGCAGATAATCATGGGGACAGGAAATTAATTTTTAAATGGAACAATTAAAGATCAATTGTAACAATCACAAAAAAGCATCCATGGCTCTAGAGATATCATTCATTCCTTGTTATTATTAATTAAAGATATTCAGCTACTATGGTAGTCTGTTAGCTGTAGAGCTACTTTATATTTTCTGTTCATAGAAAAGGCCACAAATGGGAAAGTACAAAATATTTTCACATGCTATATGAAATGTTATATTTAACATCTAGCTGGATAAGGTTAGTTATGAACAAACAGTCATTAAATTTGATTTTGTCCATGATATGAACATCTTTTGGTCAGAAGTAATATAGGTTTATGTAAGAAAATAAATATATCACGGTATTTCAAAAAAAAAAGAAAATGCAGAGCCCAACTCCTTAAATGGAAAATAATCACCTTGTCTAAGCTTTAAGTGGACAAAAAATGATGCTTCTGGAAAGTCAAAATTCAGACTTATGGCAAGTGCAGCCCATCAGCACAAGTTGCTGGGATAGCTGGCTGTAGAAGTAAATGCAGATATAATAGAAATAGGAGTAGGAGAAGCTACTCAGCAGTAGCTGAGGCTTCTGAAGTCTGTTCTCCAGCCAAGTTTGTCAAGCATATTCTGAACATGAAAATTAATTATTCAAGGGTCTTTACGGTGAACCTCTGTGCTTGAATGAATACCAGCAGCAAAGAATTTTAATCTTCAAAAGTATAGTCTTGTACTTGAATACTTTAGAATGACACCAATAAGTTGCTTATATTGGCTTGCTAGAGATCTGTTCGGAAAGATGCTGAGCACAATCTCGTTTTTACAACAAAGACTTTAGACCGTGTGCTTAACTACATGACACCTTAGAGGATAGAGCCTGAAATGATCTTTCGCCTTTCCATTTTAGAAGATTACCACCAGCTGTCACTTTTTCCTAGTATGGCTAATAGATGTAGGACGCAGAATGTATATACTAAGTGTCTTTCTTGCAATGATCAACCTTTTGATTTCCAGCCTGAGCTTTATTCTGAAAGAACAACAGTGCATGGAAAAATGGAAATCACATTGAAGAGGGTATCTGTTTTCATTTCACTCTAAGAATTTGATTAAATTTGGTTAGAAAAATAGAAGGCAAGAAAAACATTTTTGAGTTGCAGAAAAGATTTAATTCAGATTTGTTTTTTTTTTTCTCTTTGATGATTGTCATTTCATTTAAACAGTCTCTGCTGTTGTTAAGGAGTACACTTGGACTTAAAAAATATATGTTCATGGCCCTCTCCACCCCCCTTTGGTTATACAAATTAAATTAAGATTTTATTTAGAGAAAGAGCAGTGTTGACTGGCACAAGTACAGCCCTTGAATTCACTAAGACTCAAATTCTCATTTTCTCTGTGACCTTCAGTATGTCCCTTGTTAAGTTTCCATTTTCCAATCTATAAAAAGGGAATCTACAGGTATACCTACAGGTATTTCAGTAGTAAAGCGAATACTAGGGAAAATGTGGACCTGCTAATAAATAGGCAAGGCAACCTGGTGATAAAGGACATGGAAAAAGAAAGGGACTTGATGCCTTCTTCACCTCAGTCTTTACTGAGAAGACTGACCTTCAGGTATCCTTCAGGTCCCTGAAACCAGAGCATAGGTCTGGAGCAAAGAAGAGTTACTCTCGGAGGAGGAGGCTCAGGTTAGGGACATACTCAAATCCATGGGACCAGATAGGTTCCAACCATGAGTGCTGAGGGAGATCGTTGATGCTAATGTCATTGTGAGACCACTCTTGGTTATCTTTGAAATTGCATGGTAATCAGGAGAGACTCCCAAGGACTCGAAGAAACCAAATGTCGCTAATACCTTCAAGAAGGCCAAGAAGGAAGATATGGGGAATTATGGTCAGCTTGGTGGATGAGGGGAGAGCAGTGGATGTTCTTTACCTTGACTTTAGTAAGGCTTTTGACACTGTCTCCCGTAATGTCGTCATCTGATCCAGCTGATAAAATGCGGACAGGATAAGTGAACAGTGAGAAGGACTGAAAACTGGCTAAACTGCTGTGCTAAGAGGGTTGTGCTCAACCCACAAAGTTGTGATGAGCACAGAATTCATCTGGAAACCAGGCACTAGTGTACCCTAGGGATCAAGACTGGGTCAAATACTGCTTAAGCTCTTCATTAGAAACCTGAGTGTTGAGATAGGGTGCCTCCTCAGTGAGTTTGTGGATGATAGAAAGGCCAGGAGGGGTGGCTGATACATCATATAGTTGTGCTGTCACTCTGAGAAACTTTGACAGGCTGGCGAAACAGGCTGACAGGAACCTCATGAAGTCTAGCACAGGGAAGTACAAGTCCTGCACCTGGGGAGACATAAGCGCATGTACCAGGACTGATTGGAGCTGACCAGCTGGAAAGGAGCTTTGCAGAGAAGGACCTGAGGGTCCTGGTGGACACAAAGTTGAATACGAGCCAGCAGCAGGCCCTTGTGGCAAATGAGGGCCCTGTGGCCAACAGTATCCTGGGTAGCGTTACTGGTTGCCCACACATGGAAGGAAGTTATCTTTCCCTTCTGCTTAGACCTGATGCCGGTGCTGGGCTCCCCAGCACAAAAGAAGCATGGACCTGCTGGAGTCCAGTGAAGGGCCACAAAGATGGTTAAGGTATTGGAGCACCTCACATGAGGAAAGGCTGAGATAAATGAGTATGTTCACCCTGAGAAGAGAAGGCTCAGGGGGATCTTATCCATGTGCATAAATACCTGATGATGGGAGGTAAAGGCAGAGCCAGACTCTCGCAGTGGTGGCTGCAAAAGGAGAAAAGACACTGAGCACAAATGAAATATAGGAAATGTCATTTAAATATGAGAACTTCTTTTTTGTTATTGTTTTGCTTTTTTACTGTAAGGGTGATCAAACCTTGGAATAGGTTGCCCAGAGAGGTGGTGGAGTCTCCAGCCTTGGAGATATTCATAACCCAATTGGATAAGGTCCTGAGCAACCTGTCGTAGGGTTGCAAGGAAATAGGTTAGGTGGGTTTTCCTGCCAGCATCTACCATTCTCTAACTCTGTGGTATAACTATTTCATGAAAGATGAAATTGGTATGGAGGGCAAGATGTAAGAGTTATGTTATAAGTTCCTTAACCAGGATTGGATCTGCTACCGAGTGATACTCACTGGACCTACAGCACAGCAGAGATTTGCTGACACATATTGTACACATTAATTATTTAACAATTACACAAGGTTTTGAAGATATAAGTGCTAATTATATATTATCCATTTCTGAATGTGAGTTTATATTACTAATTATAATGCTTCATCCGGTTAAAGACTTAAAAACTTACAAGCATACCATTATTATGCTCTTTTCAAATATTGTATAATAAAAGCTATATAGAAAGGATAATGCACTGTATTCTTTGTCTCATAATTTGAGTGAAAAACAACCCCATTATTTAATCATCTCTGCCTTTCTGCTTTAGAAGATGTCATTAATGAGTGTCTTAAACTCCATGAATAAGTAAAATTATATATTCAGAGTGTAAATGTTTTAAAACTCTAAAAAATGTACCCAGAATAATTTAATTGAGTCCTGAAGATATGTGGAAAATGAAAACTGCTCCTGGCAAACTAATAGTAGCTCTGAATATTCAAGTGGAAAAGAGTGGAAAGTGCTATTATAATTAGGATTAAATGAATGTTAGCTGCATTTGTAGCCGTTATTCCTAGCTTTTTATAATATTTCTTTTAGAAATGTGGTTCTGTGTTCTTACTGTATTTTCTAATAAATGAGTGATGTTGTGCCTGTTAATTCAAAGGATTCATTCTTTTAATATTAAGATTGACAGAAAATCTACAACAACTATATATTTAAAATCTAGTTTTACAAAAATCTACTTTCAGCCACTACTCTTTTTCTTTTTTCTTACTGAGTTTCTTGCTTATGTTTTGATGTGAAGCATAGAGGTATATGCAGCCCTATGAACTAGTAATAGAGGCCTTTTAAAATGAATATAATTATTTCTTAAATGATAATAAATCCTTGAGCGATGAGGATTTTTTTATTTCTTTGTAGGTGTTGAGTGAATTTAGGCCTTCTTAATATTTTTTATAGAATATGATTTCGATTTCTAGGAAAAAATATTGAAAATAATAATCACAGCTAAACAAACAAACAAACAAACTTATTAGTTGAAGTAGAAGAGCTAAATGAGTAAAAAATTACCCATGACATTCATTCCCTTTCAGGCAGCCTCTGTCATTCTCATAAGTCATCACACTTCAACTTCATTCAAATGTTGCCTAAATGTTGTTCTTTAATTTCTAATACATTGTACTTTTTGTCATGCTTTAGTATTAATACCTAATCTCAATGTCTTTCTCTTTTTTCTTTTTTTTTTTTTTTAATATAATCATCTATGAATTTCCGAAATTCAACTGGCAGGAATCCTGGCTATGATTCAAAAACTGAGACTTTGTCCATGTTGTTTTGTTAGCAGTGGGCTCTAGGAAGCTTTACATTATCAGAGAAATACATTTGCTTTCTCCTATAGCAGCAATACAGGATTTGAAAGTCTGCTTTCACTTATGACTTTCTAATGGTTTAAATTAAAATGCAGTGTCAAACAGGACTAGAATTTCCAAAAATGGGTAGAAATCTTTTACTGAAGATATCTTTAAATCTCTATCCTAAGAGTATTAAAATCCATTATGACAGACAGCTACTCAAATCTTCTGTTTAGTGATGGAACTGGGAAAACAGAAGGGACTTTTGTCTGTTTATTTTTTAGTTAGGTAAAATATATGCAGTATGAACCAATAGTTGTTTCTGTATGTGGAGTATTTTGATGAAACTTTATAATTTATATAAGTTTATATAATATAAATTTATAAAAAGATCTTGGTTCCTCTCTGAAAGAGGAAGAAATACCTTCAGTCTTTTGTAAATTAAATTTACTCATGTTTATGATTCCTAAACTGTTTTTCTATTTTTCATTGGAAAGGTGATTCATAGAACTTTTATTTAGCTTATAGAAAAGTAATAATTTAACTGTGGCTATTTTAGAGCATTTTCTTACATATGCTTAAACAGCTATTTAAATAAGAGAAAAGAACCCTTAACAACCCTCAAGAATGAGTAACTTAATACAATGTAGGACAAGTGGAACAACAACAACCAAAAACCGCGCTTCCTATAAAGTACTGTTCCTTAGGCAACACTTGTTTCCTCAGTGTCGTTTCTAACCATGCAAACTTTTCATCAACAGATCTGGGTTACTGCAAAATAAAGGTGACAGGAAAGCATTCCAAGAAGAAATGTACCCAACCACAGGGTGTAGAAGTAGCTGCTCACTTTAACCGGGAAAGTCGAACTTGAGTGAGTCTACGTATTGACAAGTCATTCTCTGAGAAGGGAAGTTGAAAGCATTTGACTATTCAGAGAAATCAAGTAGAAGTTGAATTTTAGGTTACGACTTTCTAGTGCTGAAAGATATCAATAGGTGAAATTCAGAAAGAAGCCTTATTAATCAGAAACAAAAAGATATTCTGTTGTTTCTTTTTATTTTATTTTATAGCCAATTTTATAGCTCTCTTGCAGACTATTTTTAGTTTAATCCTTGTTCTTTCATTATTATTTATTTTTAGCAGTATAACAGAGGTTATAACAGTTTAACATTTCCTTAACTGATGTATTCATTTAATCTCTACTCTCCACTGTATGCACTAAGCAAACTACAGTTGTAATGAAAGATCATGAATCAAATGGAAAACGAAGTTCATCTTAATGTAATATGTTAGCTAACAGTGACATGTTAGCAGTTAAGTCTTGTCTGCTTAAGTAGCTCATGTTGTTAAAGGATTTACGTTTCTAGAAGGTTAATTTTAGCAATTTCTGTACTTCATTAAGTGGGAGTATGTGCTGCACATGAAGAGGAACATTGTTTGACTCAGTGAGGAACATTTTCTGAGCAATAATTTCTCTTCCACAAGCATTACGGTTTTCTGTTACATGAAATGGTCAGGAAGTGTTACCACTTCGGCATACTGCATATGCTAATGATAGGGTATTATGCTGATAGCGAAGCCCCTTTGAAATATCTAGCTGGTGTTTCTAAGAAGTCTACTGGCTGTGAAGCAATTACAGTAGGAGGAAAACAGTAGGAGGAAACCTGCGTATAGGAGAGTTAAGAATTAACAGAAAATAGACTGCAAATGGAGACGTGGCAGCCATTCTTCTGGTCTGAATATCAATAGACAATGTATGGAAAACTCTAATAGGGATGTTACAGGACCTTTTTGAAGAGAGAAAGATCATCAGAGAGGTGGAAAGATGTTAAATACAAGAGCTGAAGAGAAACCGGGTTGTCCAATAATGTCTAAGTGGTGGCTATAAATCTATAGGTGGTGAAGAAGGTAAAGCCACAAAGCATAATTTCCAGGCCAGAGCAAAACTTCAGTCTGTTGTGACATTCATGTTGGAGTTAGGCTTCCCTCTGTTCTCTCGGAAGAGGGAGCCAAGGAAAATGCTCAGTTTGTTTTTCCCTCAGATTGCTTTTTCATGACAATACAAAAAAAGCAGTTGAGAATAATAAGTTTCTGAACTCGTTAGTTGATATGCATATAATGCAATACGTGGATGTCTACTTTGGGAAGTGTTATGACTATAAAGATTCCATTTGTTTTTTAAAAAAAGAAAAAATTGCTTCTGTGTTGCCCTGTGTTATTGTCCTTTTTAAAGAACCTGAAGGAAAACATGCAGATGCCAAAAATTGATCTAATAAGGTCACATTAATAGTTACAATAATGTGCAAGACAATGTGTTTTGGTCAAGGAGATGTGTCTCTGTATTTCTCTTAGTGTGAGAACAGATCCAGTTGAAGCAGAGGAATTGTCCAAATGGCTCAGCCTAGACAGGACAAACAGTCAGAACTTTGTTACTGAATTGTAATTAAATATTTATATGAGTAAGATTGTTGGGAAGTAGCTTTTCTAAGTAGAATTAAGTCTTAATATCCAGCTTTTTCCTTGGTTGAGCAGTTTCGTGGTGGTTCCTGATGTTTGAAGAAAATAGATAAATGTCATACCCACCTTGAAGAACAAGAAGAAAGAAGATTCAGGGAGCTAAAGGCTGGTCAGCCTCACCTCAGTCCCCAGAAAGACTATGGAGCAAACCCTCCTCAAAAACATATCCAAGAATATTTAGAACCAGAAGGTGATTGGGAGCAGTCAGTATGGATTTACCAAGGACAAATCATGCCTGATCAACCTCATCACCTTCTGGGATAAGATAAATCATTTGATGTTTGAGGGGAGAGGGATGAATCTTGTTTACCTGCAAGGCCTTTGACATGGTCTCTTAGGGTCAAATTGGTGAAATCTAGAGTGGGTAGGTGAACTTTATTGCTAGGAATTGTTCAACATTCTTATTAACAACCTGCATAACAGGAGGGAGTAGACTCTTAGCAAGTTTGTGGTCAGCATCAAACTGGGGGGGGTGAGGGGGGAGGTTGATAAGTTGGATCAGAGGGACATCAACAGGCTGGAGAAATGGGCCAACCTCATGAAGTTCAACAAAGTGAAGTGCACCTGAGGATGAATAACCCATGCATCAGTACATGCTGGGGACTGGCTGACTGGAAAGCAATTGTGCAGAAAAGGCCCTGGGGTCCTGGTGGACAACAAGTTGGCCATGAGCCAGCAGTGTACCCCAGCAGCAAGGAAGGCCATTCTGGACTGCGCTAGCAAGGGTACAGCTTGCAGGTCCGGGGAAGTGATCCTGCCCCTCTTTTTGGAATAGCTATCAGACTTCATCTTGAATGTTGTGCCCACCTTGGGGCTCACCGGTATAAGAAACATTGGCATACTGGATCAAATCTACTGGAAACGTTACCGTGATAGTCAGAAGGCTGGAGCACGTAATGTGCAAAGGGTCACCCCCTTTGGGGGTTAGAAACTGGGTTAGGTCAGTCTGGGGAAGAGAGGCTTGGGGGGGAAACCTTATTGTGGTCTTTAACTACCTCATAGGAAAGTGTATAGAAGATGGAGCCAGAAGACATTTGCAGCAAAAGGCCAAAGCTAGTAGTCACAAGTTGCAAACTAGGAAATTCTAACTACTTATTGGGCGGGGGGAAGGGGGCAGGGAGGAAGTCACTATGAGGTGATCAGACATGGGAACTGAGGCTGTGAGGTCTCCATCCTTGGTGGAGAGACAAGAATATCTACTCATAACTTGACTGGACAGTGGCTGAGTAACCTCGTCTAATTTACTCTGCTGCAAGCAGGACCACCAGAGGTCCCATCCAACCTGAATTATCCTATGAATCTATCAATTTAACATTAAAAGACTGAAAGCCAACAAGTTAGTTTTGCTGCCCAGCTTTCATTCCCTAATACAGTTCTGTCAGCTTTAGGAAGCTACTGTTTCCCAGAAGAAAAATGAAATTTTGACTATGCCCACAGTCTCACAGAATATTTGCTAGAGAGTAGTCTATGAAACTATGTGCCTAGTTTCAAGTCCACCATAAATTATTTGACTATCTTGACTAAAACATGTATCAAGCAATATAAAAATGATCCAGTCAGACTGCTGATTTTCAAGAAGAAATATTGGATTCCAATCTTAGTCATGTCTCTCGTATTTAATACGTTAACAAAAAGATGAAAGATGTGGAATTATTGATGTTAACTAGGCTGATTAATATTGTTTTGGAGATCCCAGAATAATCAACTTAAATGAAGTTTAAATGCAATTATGGAACGGGAGATAAAGATGATACATGTTATTCTATCAGTGCTTTCCAAATCTCGGGAATTCTTTCAAAAATTATAATGACATTTAAGAATTAGGGGCACAGTGAAATCAAATTGTATTCTTTCCCCTTTATGATTTGTAACAGCTCAGAACAAGGTAGGCCTTCAGTGTCTGTGTAACCCTCTTGCCCTCATTTGGTTTATAAATGCATGTATGAAGTATAACACTGTACCTCTCAATCTGCAGGAGGAAAACCATTCTCCTAGGTACACTAGCATCATGATACTTACAAAAAATATTTTAACATACCTGCCAAATAAAATGTTTAATATAAAAAAAAAAGCAGCGCTATTTGAGGTATAAGGTTCCACTTTTTATTCAGTCATTTTTGATGACCACACAAGCTTCACAACAAATAACCGTAGTTTTACAGGAGTCTTTAAACTGCTGGAGATGCTGGTTGTGGATAATTTAAATGTTGTGGATAATTGTTGTGGATAATTTAACTGTTGTGGATAATTTAAATGAAATCAACCTTTTTTGTATGTTTTGACAACCTTCTGAGAGTATTGATTATGACAACACTGTTGCATCCCACTAACTTCTCAATTTAAATTGCATTTTTTTCTATTTCATCTATTCATGCAAGAAGGATAGGAAATGCTGTTTAAATTTATATTTAACATATTTTTTCTTTATGCCCTAATATCATATTCACTTTATTTTTCATTAAGTTAATTTATATAATTGGAAAAAGAGAATGCAATAATACACAAGTTATTAGCTACATTCTATTTCTTAGCTGTCACCGTAGTAGAAAACACAAGTTTGTTGTGGATTTATGAAGAAATGGAGTTTAGCTAAAAATATTTTCCTGTTTCACTATTATCATCACTGTTTCACTGTTATTAAAAATAAGGGTTTTTGTTTTGTCATTGTAAAAAAATAAAAAATAAAGCTATGACTTTACAAGAAAGGTGATTTAGCAATTTTTAACTGTTTAAAACAAAAAGCAAATAATTTAAAGCATAGATTGAGGCCTTTGCTTTAAACAAAAACTGCTTACAGTCATACATCTATGCTTCTTTTTATATACACGTTAAGTCTTAATGCACAGCTAATCCTCTGTGTGGGATAATTTTGCTTTATACAGATCTGGTGGCCAAAGCAATAGCAATGATCTCTGTTGAATAAAATTTCATCATGTTCACATTTTTTGACAATTATAAAGGCCAAGGTAAACAAAGCACTCTCAAAGCACTCAAAGTTTGAAGGAACTTCCACAATGTGAACGTGTTCCATGCGCTACATAAATACATACCCTTTGGTGAAGCCATACATACTCTCCAGCGCTGCTTGCGCATGGTGCAGAAGGCTGAGCATGTCCGTAGGTCATTGTCAGAACCAGCCCTGGTTGGCCTGTGGGGTAACTCACACAGGCTTTTTCGCCAGTTTGCAGTTCCATTGAAGTTAATGAGACTCCATCTTTTAGCCAGACACGTATGCTTAAGCAGTCTGTCTGCAGTATCAGGAAATTTTAGTTTTGGAATTGTACAAAGCCTCTGAATCCAATGAAAAATGCCGTGAATTTAAATCCCAGGCGAGTGTTGTGGTTCAAGCAGGAGCCTTCTAACAGCCCGTGAAGAGCTTCTAAGCTGGGGAAAGTGTTGAGAAGTGATGAGGATTTGGGGTAACTAGGTATGATTTCATGGCCCTAACTTACTGGTTTATTCTTTCTTTGAAAAGGGGGTAAAAATATTCAGCACAAGCTTTCTTTTCCTCTGTTCATGATTTTTCAAAGGCTGTGTTCATTATGTGATGAACTTCAATATCAATATTTAGGACTCATGCTGTACCTCACTAGTAGAATTTTTAAAATAAATGATATAGTAAATATTTTTTTTCCCCGATAGAAAGTACATGCACAGCCTCAACAAGCTGGCAAGGATTATACTTGGTAATGGAATATGTGTTTGACATATCAACAGATGTTTTAGGAAAAGCAATCACCTATGTTTTTATATATAAACTAAAGTTTTGCAAATGTAGACCTGACCTTTTGAAAGAAGCCGCAGTTCATTTTGTGCAATACGTTTTTTCAGTAGTAGTTTTGAAGCAAGATCTTCTAATCAGATGTGTGGGATTTATGCTGTCAGTGAGAGAACTAATAGTGATCATCAAGCTGAATTTGAGTTGCTATATGCACTGGATGCTTATTGAATAATTGTGATTATTAGATCTGCCTGAGGGAGCAGCCGCGTTTCTCTTCTCAGGGTTAGGAAAATTTTGACTGAGATTGTGTGCTGGAAAGAGAGAAAATAGAGAATCACAGAATCACAGAATCGTTTAGGTTGGAAGGGACCTCTGGAGATCACCTAGTCCAAGCTCCCTGTTCAAGCAGGGTCACCTAGAGCATATTGCCCAGGATCACATCCAGACGGCTTTTGAATATCTCCAGCAAAGGAGACTCCACTACCTCTCTGGGCAACCTGTTCCAATGCTCTGTCACCCTCACAGTGAAGAAGCTTTTTCTCAGGTTTAGATGGAACTGCCTGTGGTTCATTTTCTGCCCGTTGCCTCTTGTCCTGTTGCTGGGCACCAACGAGAAGAGGCTGGCCTCATCCTCTTGACACTCCCCCTTCAGATACTTGTACACGTTGATGAGATCGCCTCTCAGTCTTCTCTTCTCCAGGCTGAACAGGCCCAGCTCTTGCAATCTTTCTTCATAGGAGAGATGCTCCAGCCCTCTAATCATCTTGGTAGCCCTCCGCTGGACTCTCTCCAGGAGTGCCATGTCTCTCTTGTACTGGGGAGCCCAGAAGTGGACACAGTACTCCAGGTGAGGCCTCCCCAGGGCTGAGGAGAGGCACAGGATCACCTCCCTCGTCCTGCTGGCAACACTCCGCCTAATGCACCCCAGGATCCCATTGGCCTTCTTGGCCACAAGGGCACACTGCTGGCTCATGGTTAACTTGTTGTCCACCAGCGCTCCCAGGTCCTTCTCGGCAGAGCTACTTTCCAGCAGGTCAACCCCCAGCCTGTACTGGGGCATGGGATTATTCCTGTCTAGGTGCAGGACCTTGCACTTGCCTTTGTTGAACTCCATGAGGTTCCTCTCCACCCACCTCGCCAGCCTGTCCAGGTCCCTCTGAATGGCAGCACAGTCTTCTGGTGTGTTAGCCTCTCCCCCCAGTTTAGTATCATCAGCAAATTTGCTGAGGGTGCACTCTGTCCCTTCCTCCAGGTCATGGATGAGTACGTTGAAAAAGACTGGAGCCAGGACTGCCCCCTGGGGGACACCACTAGCCACAGGCCTCCGACTAGACTCTGCGCCATTCACCACAACCCTCTGAGCTCTGCCATCCAGCCAGTTCTCAAGCCACCTCACCGTCCACTCATCTAGCCCACACTTCCTGAGCTTACCTAGGAGGATGTGATGGGAGACAGTGTCCAAAGCCTTGCTCAAGTCCAGGTAGACAACATCCACTGCTCTCTCCTCATCTACCCAGCAGCCAGAAGATGACAGACAGTGAGTAGCTGTTGTGCTGGACTCCAAGAAAAGGAGAGAGGCCCAAGGGGGTGAGCTTTCCTACTTGGCATTCCTAGAGACGAGCCTGGGAAGGACTGAAGGTTTAAGCCTCGGTTTACAGATGTCAGTTATGTCTGGTTTATTTGGTGTTTTCTTGAAGAGTTTGCTATGGAGCAGCTCAAGGGAGGGCATAACTGAGAGTGAAGGAGTCAAAGCACAGCATTGAGAAACTGTAATGGGCCGTGCAGTGTTTGTCTGGGATTTCTTTGGAGCTGGGGAAGAAGCTGGGAAATTTTATGCATACCTGAAAGACATATGACTTGTAGTAACACTTACGAACCACAGAAGACAAACGGCTGCAGAGGTTGCAGTGCTAGTTGACAGTGAGGTGCCAGATGAGGATGAGATGGAAAGCCCACTCAAGAGAAGAGCAGCAGGCAGTAAGCTGCCACTGACAAATCCATTCGCAAATTGCAGCACACTACAGTTTGTGGGGCTTAATTAATGCAACTGTATATTTCTATATATGCAAACCATTTTGGAGATTCTAATAAGCGTGAAACATTTTGTGAAACATTTTATATAGTAAAATTAGAATATTTTTCAACAGTTAGGATAGTTAATATCTCTAGCTGCTGTTTGCTTCTTTTCATAAATTGTTATAAAGGAAACTTTTGTGTGTGGTGCAGGGAGACACTATAACTTTTCCAAGGGATTTGTTATATATCCTCAAAATGCTGAGCTGAATGAATTCAGTTTCTGCCTTTTAGATGAGAATTCATTCTTTTTGTGCATTTCCATTTGTCTGATAATCCTGAGCTACAATCTGCTGCATTTTGATAGGAAAGAATGGGGTCTGGTCAAAGATTAGTATTGAAAAAAGAAGGGACTAGAAAAGTTTTCCAATTTACTACAGTAAGCGAAAGTCCTAGTTTGCTGCCAAAAACAGAACAAATCAAAATGTCATCAAGGAAAATCACTGACTCCCTAAACGTAGTAGAAAACACCCTATGTTCAGTTAGATGGAAGATTGCCCATTCATACGTTTCCTTGTCTGTTACTTCTTATCCCTTTAGTACTTTTTGTATGTTGGTTTGGTAACTCTGTTTAATTGCTTAATTGAATTGTTACATCTTACGTGGAATTACTACATCTGATGCCATAATTTCACCACTTAGCCTTTTTGACTTACCGACATTGCCATGCACACAGGTTCTCAGAAGTTTCCTCTTTATTTAGCGACCCCATTGGTGATAGATAGCTGGGAGACTGGAATGAGAGATCAGAAACCTAGAGACACTTCACCAAGTGTAAATGGTAACCTGACTTTTATATAGCTTGAGCTTCAGGAATATTCTCTTGCTTCTGAATCTTGAAAAAACTGCAGTGAATCTTTTTCAAGGTTCTCAGCTTCTGAAAGCTAGCATCACCAGGAATACTCTTCTGTCACAGAAATTCACCTGAATATGAGAAAAGTCTTGCTGCAATTAGCATATAGGTAACTGATAGTTGTTTGTGAAGTGTTGGGTACTCTTACATAGCAAGTCTTGTGCATGATGTCTTGTCCCACCCTTCTCTTCTGTGGCTTCTGCAAGAGATAGTATTATCTTGAAGAAACCAAATGAAAAAAAAAAAAGCATCCTAGTTAGAGATATAAATTGACCAGGCTTTTATTGTTTTCCTGAAGCCATTTGTAGGTTTTCTTATGTTCTTGGTACTACAGGCTCCAAACTGTATGGAAAAATTGGAGTATTGTGGCCGTAGAACAGAACTAACAATAGCCTTATGTACAAATTGCGTAGCTTCTTATAGAAGACATGCGAGTGTGTGACTTGCAGTATTTTATATTTTTTAAATGGAATCGTGCACCTTTTTCTCTTCTATCTGTGGTCAGAGTTTCTCAAAAATGATTAAAGGAGTGAAATCAAATGCATCTTCCTATGAAAAAGGTCAAGGAGTAAGTTAGATCAGATCACATTGCCAGAGAAATAATTGCATATTAGGTGAAGTATCCTCTAGTGCTCTTTTTGACAATGACATCAAAAGGCAGTGTTGTCAGCTATCCAGTTCCAGAATGCCTAAAAATCACATCTAGTTTATAAAGGTAATATGCTGGTCGGTTGAATTCCTGTTACCATAACAATACTGTGTAATTTTCATGGCAAAGCACTTGATATCTCTTCTCAATACTTGAGAATGGTTTATGAAAAACCATCTTGTTACTGTCATGCATTGTGCAGCATCTGTTGAAGGTGAAATGGTCAATAAGAAAAGAAAGGAGTGCACGACCTCTCTCTTACTGTTTGAGACAAAATCTCCCAGTTGACTCAAAACTCAGTATCTGTAGTTCTGAATGTTAATAGAAAGTGGTTATATTTACAAAACTATGGATATCAGAGCGAGGGGTGAGGGAATTTAGTTGTTATTATTGCCATCCATTCCCTTAGTGGCTGTGAGCTTGGCACTTCTTCCAAGTGCAAATTCATAGCACTGCATGCAGTTTTGTTGAAAGTATGTGTCAGACTCTTGTTTGATTTTTGAATAGTCAGGCAGTAAAGTGACATGTCCTGAGGACTTCCATATACTGTAACTCAAATTCTTTTTTGGGGTAGTTTCTAAGTGTTTATTCTTAATTTTGAATTCGATTTCCAAAAACTCACAAATTTTTTTTTTCTTAGCAATGCTACATAAGATGGCCGGCATGGAAAATAACTCTTTAGAATGAGTAGAAATGGACTGAAACTGTTTGTCACGTCCAAGTTGTTTCTCTGATGGCTTATGAAGCTACATTTATAGAGAACTTTATTGCAATTGCTGTTCACCCTTTTGGCACAAGGCACATCTGCAGAAAACTTAATAAGGGGATAATCAAGGAAACAGATGAAAACAAATAAACAAATAAACGCATTCAGTCAAAATCAATTGCTTGATAAATCTGAAAGCAGAATAATGCATGGAGTGAATTAATTTGGAGTTTATAAGCATATGCTGTCATTTGAAATGTGTTAATATTTGAGCGCAGCATAAATTGGTTGGACAGAAAAGTTGTCACTGTCCCCTTTAGGCGCTCTGGAGATGAATGTTTTGAGTCAAATCTACTTTGTTTGATGTAATAAATTACACTGGAATATAGAATATAGTGTCAATTTATTTCAATTATCAAGACAGACATTATACAGAAAATAGTATGTTATGTGCCCTCAAGAACAACAGCAATTTCTTAAACACTTTTTTTCTCAGTCACTCTGCAGTTCAATCTCTGTTGTCATAAGGTCATGGAAACAGTAGCATAACTAGTAGAAATTTTACTCTTAGTTTTCTCTGAGGACTCATGGAGCTCGATCTCAGATGATACGTAAAGGCTTCTTTCTAAACTGATCTTTGTAAAGATCAGTTAATGGTGAAAAAATATTCTACCATAGAAGCAGAATAAACTTAATTGGTCAATATCTGGGCCTAAATATATTGCTTTTCGAGGAATATATGGGAAAGTGGAGGAATGGTGTACAGTTCTTATATTTATTTCTGGAAGTGGAGTCAGATAATATTCATGAAGTTTCCATATATCAACATTTTCAGCTAAGTGGAGCAGGCCATGATGAGTCCTTTCACTTCGAGAAAAACACATGTCCAACAAGGAAGAGCTATGTAGGTATCAAACAGAAACCACTGAAATGGTATCTATTTATCAGTCTATCTATTTATCAGACTTCTCTGTTCATACAATGACATTTCACTTGTCAGAGTTCAGCTTTATCCTCCTGATAATGTATATCACATATTCATCCTTTGGTACTTAATCTACCATAAAATTTTGTTTGTTCTTTGAAATTCTGATAAATCACAAAATTTTATAATAAAAACAGAGTTTTTACTTCTTCAGCCTAAAAATATTTTATTTTCTTATTCCTTTAAGGGGAATATGTTATATTTCTTTGAAATTACAACTAAAATGAGTATTTACCTCTCCTACATTCCCCCTTTGCCAGCTGAAATATTTACACTCTATAAGCATGAGAGATGGCTACTTTACCATGTGTATAAGATGGAGAAAAACAATTATTTTCAGAAAATCTTTCCTATATATATAAATATATATATATACACACACATCATTTTTTGAAGCTATGTTATTAAAAAAAAAAGAAAAAAACAGAATGGTGGAGGAGCAAAAGAAAAAGTCTTTTACTTGTGAAGCTAAATAAGGACCTGATCGGTGGTGCCCACTGACTCTGAATTTGTACTTAAGAAAAAAATAGTCTGTGCCAGATACACAATCTTCTTTTTTCTGGTTGCTACACAGACTGCCATTTACCAGGCCTTAAAGAAAAAATAGATTATTGTCTCCAAAAGTTGATCTGAGTGGACTTGCAGTGGAGTTACGTTTCGCTCTTTACCGAGTGCAATGCCATCTCCAGGGGTTTCTAGGATACAAAGACAGATTGAACGGTGTTGCAGCAATTCATCTCAATGGATGCCCTGTTTGCAGCTAGAGGCTTGCCAGAATGGGTGTGAGCACTCAGCTACAGTAGATTAAAAGAGTCAGATCAAGGTCCTCAAAGAAAGTTTTCAATATTGCTTCCTTTTCTTTATGACAAATGAAATAATTCTTTATGTTCATAAACATGCACCATGGTCTTTTTTTTTCCCCTTTTTTTTCTTTTGTGAGTGACTTTCTGGGTAGGATAAGAACCATAAATTAGACCTTAATTTCTGTTTCCTTTGAAATGGTCTTTTCACTTTTGTTTTCAGTGTGAATTGATTAGAAGGAGGCCTTCAGAATAGTACAGTGGAAAATTAGTTTGCTGAAGAAAATTAAAGTTTTGTGCCACCGGTGGGGGAGGGGGCTGGGGGGTAAAAGAAGAATCACTTCTTATTTAACAGATCCTCTCTCTCTCAATCTGTGCTCTGAGAAAGTATTCCTTTTGGCATCTTCAGAGGTGGAAGAATTTAATACATTACTTTTCTAATGCTACTATTGCTTAATGTTGCTCATTATTCCGAATTCGGCTTTTGGTAGCAAGTGGAGTCTAAAATTGGAGAAAAATAAAACCAACCAAAAATCAATGCTAAAAGACAAGCCAAATAAATATAGAAGAAATGTTTTGGGCTGTGAAAATTAATCACAGGAAAACTCACCTTTCTTTCAGCAAATGCATCTTGTAGTAAACATGCAGTAATAAATATACAAATATCAAAAATATCTTTTATTGATCTGATTCATATCTTAAAAATATATAATAAGTTATCTAGGTGAAAGATAAAGGAGTTCCTCTTAAGTAGTTGAAAATATAGTGAATTTATTCCCAGATATATTTAAATGTCTCTGCATTAGTAAAACAGAGGGAAGAGTCGGGGCTAAGTGTCACAAATGGAGATAAAAAAGAAATATTGTTGAAAAACTTAAGTTTTTTTTCTTTTTCTTTTCTTTTTTTTTGAAGTTCATGCTTTTAAGAGCACCAAATGTTAATCTTAATCTTAATCTTGAAAAACGTTTCTTTCATAGCTGGCAAATAAGTAACGGTATAATGTAAAAATGGTGCTGATAAAGTAAATATTACCAAATATTTCTGAAGTATGTCAACTTTTATTTCTCCTTTGTAATGCAGGAAAAGATATGACAGAACTGAAGTTTATTTTATTGCTGTAAAGTTAGGTCAGGTTATTTTCACATTTTCATAACAGATCTCAGATGAGTTCCTATGTTAAAATCTCGTAATCAATTTAATAAGAAACCTATTGAAAAGGAAAACTGATCTGGCAGGCTTTTATTCTCTAGGAAAGCATATTGTAGTAACTAGATATTTATAAAAAATCAGCGGCTCTTTTGCTTTTCAAAATGTTTCCTCTTGTCTCAAAAATGAATGGATGCCAGAAGTGCTCATGCTAATTGGAATTGGAATTGATTTTAAAGAATGGGTTTAGAAATAAATAAATATATATATATATACACACACAACTAAATGTGGAAAAAATAAAAAAGGCTGATTTTATGAGAACTTCCTTATTTAGCATTAATTATATTATATTAATAAACAAAATTAACTCATGAGTTATTTCTCATAGAAAATGTCTTTAGTTATAGCAGGAATAAATTCTATCGTTACAAATAAAATGCCTATCTTCCTGAAACAATCTTTCAATATTTTGAAAACTTGGGCAAAATTTCACTGGTTATATACAGCTAGACAGTAGCTCCTAGATCATTAATATGAACAGAATTGCTTAAACAAGTCACAAATGTAGATGAGCGGCAATGCAAATTTGTCCCATTGTAGTACTGTTTCAACACAAATGTTAAAAGCTCAAATTTGATGAACAAGTTGTGCATCTGATTTGTTGATATGTCAGGATATCATTTCTGTAGAATATTAGAATACCCTTTCTTTGGAGATATCCAAAAGTACTTTAGAGTACTATTTTTGGAAAGGGGGGACTGTATTTCTGTAACTTTATTTCTTTAGCCTTCAGTTTTTATTTGTTTGTTTGTTTGTTTTATAAATGCTAATGTACACAAAGTAAAGTACGTGTAGAACCACAGATTTGCTACAAATGGAATCTGCTTGATGCCGTTGCAAAGGAGTGACTTTGACAAGTATAAACTCTCTTGGGTAAGGTTTAAAATATATGTATATTCTGACACAGGTTCAGAACAAAATTGATTGTGAAGTACAAACAAATTTGAAAATTTAGGATGGAAAATGTAATAAATATGTTTTATCTATATAATCTTAGGTTTAATATCATGAATGAGTTTGGGCTATTGATTTACTTCAGACTTCTGTTGGTTGGAATAAAAGTAGAATTGTTTGAAAACTTCTAGATTCTGCTTCACTGTTTCCCTTACTTCATATCTGAATATTTCCTCTAATATTATTTATTTTTCCTGTGAAAGTATAAACAGTAGAATTTTGAAGTAAGATGTCATATTTGAAGTATGAATAATAGATACGAGTTTGTTTTACTGATTAATTTAATAGGCCATATTTAATATCTTTAGATTTGGAGGTTTATCTAATATATCTGCTTCTGCTGATGATCCCCATACTACCTCTTTTGCCCTCTTTTAAGTTAGTACCTCTATGTAGTCTGCTGCTGGTGCCATGCAAGTTGTCAGGCAGTGGTGCAAAGGGTGACCCTGGATTTTCCTGTACCAGGATGAATGAAATGAATTTCAGTGGCCAAAAGATTAAACTGCTGGTATGTAAGGTCACCAAATATAATCATTTGCTCTTTGGCATTGTGTTGTGAGTGGGTGAAAAAAAAATATGAAGTATGGCACAACTTCTACATTCTGTTAGTATCCAAGAATATTGAGAGAATAATGACAAGCTACACGTATACAGTAAAAAGAGAATATAATGCAAGTGTAATAATTTTCTAATAATTAAGATAGTAGGGAACCTAGAGGGCAAGTTGCTCTTCCTTTAGACACAGGACAGTGGAAAACTTTCCAGAAATGGCTAGCTTTTTCTATCAACTGAAAGATAGACAACAAATATATAACTACGTTACTAAAGGTCTCTCTTTACTATGCATGTCATAAATCATTTTATATAAGGCTAAAAGATTTAGATATTGGCACAGGAAGTAAAAGAAATATACATTTGTGAATGTTCAATTTAGTCTAAAATTTTAACTGGATTGTAACTCCCTAAATTTGAATTTAGTGTAAAATTTAATATGTTTGATATATTTTCCTAATAATAAGAGGAGCCAAAAATGGCATCAGGGTTTGATGATTAAGAAAAGTCTGTTTATATAGTATGCACTGGAATGATCAATAAAGAAGAGTCATCCTTTTGAAATTTATTAACTTCTCCTGAGTTTCTAAAATCTGTGTCTTACATTAAGTTCCTTCAGGTAGCTGTAGCTTAGGTCAAGCAACATCTTACTGAATAAGCTTCCATTCATGGTACAAGAGTTAGAGTAAACATAAAGAAATAAGATTTTCCTGGTCTAGAAGCTTGTCCTCCTTTAGCAGGCTGAGTGCACAAGTGAGAGAGGAAAGGGAAAAGAGCAAGCAAAGATCATGGAAAATGGTGCTCAGGTTAGGAAAGTTCTAGCTTTACAAATAGGTCCTTAATTTACAAAGACTTTTTTGTTTTCTTTCCTTTTATTACATGTGAAACAAAACTCAAGATATCTTGGTTTTATTTTGACTTTTGTATCTTGTGTTTTAATACAATGCTTTGTCAGAACCTTTCTAATATTTGAAATCCAAAATTAAATGAACACTTGCATTTCATGTCCATTTTTATTTGAACATTGTGTTTTGTTCAGAAGTTGTTCCAAAGCTTTTTTGTTTTTTGAGGAGGCATGCAATACTTACTTACCTGTAAAGTTAACATAGGTTCCATCATATAAAGGGTAAAATATGTATAGTGGCTACCCCAGTGAAACTCAAATCCACTTGGAGACTGATAACTATAAACTATTTCAATATTTAAAAATACTTACTGTATCTCAATAGTTAAAATTCAGTACTTAAAGATTAATTATATCTTATTTATCTGCCAAAAAATACTGTTAAATCTGCATGTGAGGAGGACAAAATTAAGTAATCGTTATGCTCAGCTTTAGCAGGCTGTTTCTACTCCTGGCATGAATATCACAGAAAAAACTATCTAGATTTTTTTTTTTTTTGATCCTATCTGAAAGTTCCATATTTAATCACTAGTTTTGAAGAAGCTAGTATAGGAATTCTTTATCTGCTACATGACATATGTGGACCCTCAGGCAGAAGATCATAAGCAGTATATCAGTTACCGTGCAAACTGTACTGTTGAAAAATTTACTTAATTGAAAAATCATCTCAGTTTTCTGATATTCAGAAAAATGTTTTTTATGAAAAAATAAAATGCTAAAGAACTTTTTTGACAGAAGCTTGATCCAAAACAATGTTTGGGAATCTTTCTCTTCAGTGAAGTTTACCACAAACCTCAAATTGCAAATTTAAATCTTCAGGAACTGTAAAGTTACTTTATAAATTACATGGCTAGTGCTCAGCATAGTTCATAATCTACTCTAATCCATTTTAAAATGTAAAGTCTTTGACCCAACAGGTTTGGCATTTGAATCTCATCTGTTAGAATTCTGAAAGCATTTAAAATTGTTTAAAATATTATGGTAATTTGATAAGTTATTATCCTGTATTCATGATCATTTTGTCCTAAAAAGGAAAATACTGAAAGCTTTCTATGCTAAAGATGGCTTTGGAAATATAAATATATAAGTGTGTGTGTGTGTGTGTGTGTGTGTGTGCGTGTGTGTTTTAGTTACTGGTGGGAAGTGTGGCCCACAGAATATACAGATATTTTTCCAGCAACCACTTTTCACCAAAAACAGAAAAATAAGTAAGCATGAGATTATAGCTGAAACAAGTTAAACGCATATTTTACGGTACTCAGTTTCACTATTCCAAAGTTCTTTAGTTTGTGGGTAGCAAGGCATTGCCTGTTTGATTCTCTCCACAGACATACTACAAAATATATGTAAGGCTGCGTAGTTTCCATGAGATGCTCTCTAGCTACTTCAGGGTGGTCTTTACACTGATTGCCAGATACCGAGTAAAGAGGAAATAGCAGATAAAGTTCATATTTAATGGCAGAATGTCAGCCTTTTGCTACTTATCAGGACATGACATAACATCGTTTCTTTAATTAGAAAAGTATTTCTAAGGATTTGACTTGGCCAAATATATATATATATATATATATATATATATATATATGTACATATTTCAAATGCATTTCTGGATAAGATATATCTGTATCTGCATATCTGTATTCATATAATGAAATGGTTTTATTTATTCATAATAAAGGCTTGTATGGTCAAAAATTTAACTTAGATGTTTTTTTAATTGTTAAGGTTTTATTCCCATTTTGTTTTTTTCCATGGAATAGTTCTCTTTCCACTTATACTGTAAACATCTTTTGGGGAAAAAAAATGAAAATGTTTAAACACAGAGCAACTTTTTTTAAAGAATTATAGAAATTAGCGTTTGTCTCCAGAAAGGTTCACTAAGTTTATTTATTGATTACCATGAAGAAACAATTTGGTTGTACAGCATACAGGAAAGTAGTATTCCTATACTGAAATTGTTCCAGAAGTAGATTTGGAGGGAACGTGCTTTCCTTACCAACATAAGTTTTCTAGTGAGAGGAGCGGAGAAGGATGATATACAATTCTAATTTTTTTCCAAGTGTAATTAAGTTAAACCCACTTCCATTTCAGCCCCAATATAACTATATTAAGCTCTGTTAGTTAAGCTCTGTTTCTCCAGGTATTAAAAGATGGTATTCCCAAGACGATCTGTGCTTATTTTCTCTTCTACTCAAAGGAGCTAAAGACAAAGACAAAGAAGAAAACTACTGTTCTAATGTGTCATTGAGGTCTCTGAATTTTCAGTGCAAACATGTTCTCTTCTGCATCCACTGAGATCAGAGGAGGGAATCCCTTTTGTAAAAACACAGCTATTGTGATGGATAAGTAAATAGGAATTTAGAGATCCTAGTTTATTAAATTTAATAGATCATTACATTAGTCTACCTGGGATTATTGTGACATAAGTCCATATTCTAGTTCTGGAAAGTATGCGTAAAATTAAACAAGTTGTTTATAGGTGTTGGGGGATATTTTAGCTGGACAATGGAAGAGATTGCTCATGAAGCACCATAATCCATTCTGAGGGGTAATTTGGCTTTCCACCATTAAAGGAAGGTATTGTAGAGCCACAAATTAAAATAAGGTAATTAGCCAAAAGTGTATGAAAGGCGAAGGTGGATCGTGAAGAGATTCATGAAACTCTGAAACGGGTAGAAGCAAGCATATGGAGAGAGAATCTATTTTCCATAAAAGTCTCTTATTTAAAGTGATAAAGCTATTGTATTTGGTGGCAGGCAAAAATAGTGAGTTCTGCTAAAGAGCAGACATACTTGTAAGTAACAGGGTCATATTTTTCCTTTGCATTTAAGCCTCTTCTTCCTGTTTTACTTGTAAGTGTAATTTATTTTAAAACTCTTTTTGTATTTTTAAGACAATTTTAAAAGCAGGTACTGTAAACTGCAACCATGAAAAAACTTTTTTTCCTTCATTGGCATTTCACAGATCTAAAATTAAGCCCCCTTTTTTTTTTTTAGCATTCTAATCTGCTCCTTTTATTTTTTTAGTTCTATAAAACATGCCTGCAATTACTCATAATCTCAGAACTGAACTCAAGATTTCCTGCTATTGTGAAATTCAAGCAATGTTGAACTTGTTTGTAGCACTTAAAAGTAAGTGAGGAAGAGGGTTGAGAAGTTGTGACAATCATTTTACTATTTGCAGCACTCTTGTTTCTGTTCACAATCAAGTCCTATCTAAAATTTTGGAGGAAGCACCACTGATTGTCTTTGAAGTCTGCATATTAAGTGGAGCTTTTAAGTTTATCTTAAATGTCAGTGTTTGCAGCCAAGTAGCAGCGACCGTGTCTTCGTTGTAATTGCATTGGTTTTTTTTGATGTAGTTACACATTTAGTGTTATTTTGTTGAATTCTGAGTTTCATATCGTATTTGTCATACAATCTCTTCCCGAGAGAATTTCCTTATGGATCCTACTTGCTCCTTCTCTGAGTGAATACAGGAACAGGCACAGGTGAAATTTAGAGGCTTTGCTGCTTCCACATCTTGAAAACAAGTACCTATAAGGTACCTTCAGAAGATAAGGGGAAACTGATTTATCAGTCAGTCTGAGACAGGTCAAGCCTATTTCCTTTGGAGCATGGCAAGAAAAGAAGTCTAACAATATATACTGTTTCTAATATCAGTCTATTTTTAAAACAGCTCAGTAATAAAATGTGAAATTGCTTAGAGAATAAAGAGTCTGTATGAGAAAGTGATAGCTTATACCTCCATGTTCTTATTTCAGTTTTACATTTACTCTAATGTAAGCAATGCGGTAGAAATGCTGTTACCATAAAAGTAGGGAAGATATGTCTTATTTGCAGACTTCATTAATGGTTAATTTGAGTGTAGCTTTCTGGTAGCATTGTTACTGGTTAAGGCTACAGCTATAAGAATACCTCCTTACATGAATGTTAGTTCATAAATTGGAATTTTGTATTCTTCCACCTAGCAATGAATTAGAAGTTTCATTTTCACATACCCAGATAAATGTGCATTATGTTGTAGCATACCATATTGCAATATTGCATACCATACTGTAAAATTTGTTTGTGATAGACATAGTCTGCTAACTTGTACTTTATGACTTCCAAATTAAGAGAATATATTCATGATTATTAATATATTTACATGTATAAAATCCACATCCTTGTATTTCTTTTTTCGCTCTATTTTTTTTCTCTCTAGTACAGAATGTAGTTATAAATAAATTCTTTCAGTCTGGCGCCATTTCTCTATACTGTTCTGGATATGGTGGGTTTCTGTGGGTTCTCATTTAACTTCTAAAACCTAACTGAGGCTGCTAATGGTCATCATTATAAACAATCCCCTTCTGTTTCCAGAATCATAGTACTTGAGAAGAGATGTATGCCTTTTCTTAGAATCAGCAACCTATGATATCACCATGTTTGAATAAGACTTAGTCCTTGCTAAAAGGACTTTTAGTGTCTCTAACTGAAATTCTGTGTGAGGAAAATGCTTCGGAGAAATTTTTCCGCAGTTCGTTGAACTGGCACTGTTTGAATCTTGCACGCGAACTGTTCTCAGATGATTAGCTAGAATTAAATGCCTTTCTCCTAACGTGGAGAAAGTATAAAGTTCACAGAATTGGTTTATGAATTCAAAACTTCATATATAAAGTATGTAAGCCTGTACACAGTCCCACAGCAAACTTCTGCGAAGCTTTCTATCTGCTGTTTTTTTTTTTTTAATAGCACTTGACTTATTTGAGAATACAGGAAAAGAGCATTGAAATTGTACAGTGTGGCCGTAAAAGTGTCATGATTTTGAGAGACTCTGCTTCCATCCAAGTCTCTGCAGTGTAGCAAGGCAGTTGTGCAGGGATTCCCACTGAAAAATGTGTATCTTTTGAAAGACTACTCAATGTTTCATTGTCTTTAGGTAACATGCTTCCTAGTTCTAATCTAATGTCACTATTTTGTTGAAAATATAAACTTATTTCTTTTTGTTTATTCTTGAAGAAATAGAAGAGTATTACATTCCTAATGCATGTGAAGGATGGTGAGGTCTTCTCTCTTCTAGATTACAACAAATTAGTTCCTCCAGGCTTTCCTAACATGTTAAATAACGTATATGTTTCAGCATTCTGTCTACATCTGCTTTATCTTTAAAAGAAACCAACTTTACTTGAAAAATAGTACAAAAAAGTGTCCATAAGAAATTTTCCCACTGAAGAGCAACACTGAATAGCTATTACTTGTATTTCACATATGGCTAATCTTCCTAAATGTGACTTGCCATTCTGGAGTAGTGAGGTATTCTGATTCAGTCTGTGATCCCCTGTAATCTGCCTTCTCAGTAGTTGTGCTGTGAAATAGTTGACCTCTCATTCTGCGTTTGATTTCTCCTTGCTAAATGTAGCACTTCGTGTGCTTGTCTTTATTGGTGGGTTTCTCCATCCTTGGATCTCCTTTTGGTGGGTTTAAGACCTTCTCTCCTATATATAGGTCATGCAGAATTCTGATCCTGTGCTCCAACCTCTCAGCTCATCATTTTCGGTATATTTTAATTAAAGTTAAGAGAAGAGAACAGAACCTAGGATTTTGCTTTTTAGCAAGTTATTCATGTTTCTTCGTGTGGATTTAATCTAATCTGTTTGTAAACTAACTGCCATGTGGGACACTATGCATAGCCTTACTGAAGTCAAACTATTATCATCTGTAGTATTCACTTAAAAAAAAAAAAGTCTGTGTTAGGTCAGATAGCCTATCAAGAAGGAGGTAGATCTGATGTTATTTATTCTTGTATACTTCCTTATAATCCTTGGAATATTAATTCTGCTTTTAGTAATTGGACTTAGTATCTCTCTGGATATCAGAGTGATCCTCTTAGGTCTGTAAGTCCTAGGCTCTCTTTAAAAGGGAATAAAATCAGCTAACTTCTTTAATCCTCTTTGAACTGACTGCTCACAAGTTTTCTAATATCCTACTGTGTGACCTTCTGGCTTGGTCACAAACTACTTGTGAAGAGTTCCTTCTAGATCATGGATAAGCAAGAGATCCTGACTAGTCAAAGCAGAATATCCTGTTTGTTTGACAGAAAGAGGAGAGAAATGTGTAAACTTAGAGTTCATGTCTTTCTTCCTTCAAGTCAATAAAAGTTTATAAATTCCTTCTATTTTCAGAAGAGTAGGTCTCAATTCATTAAGAAAATTTATCTGTGATGTTTAACTGCTGAGCTATTTCACCACCATGTTTCTCTGACAATCTCTACTGCTGAGTAATAAACGCTTTGAAATGAACCCCTGAGGACAGACCTCCAGAAGGACTGGAGGTAAACCAGGCATAATTGTACAGTCTTTGCTAGAACAGGGAGTGCCAGAATTCTTTATGACCTTCATATCATGGAACTGATAAGGCTAAATTTATCCTATGCCATTAAAAACACAGAGAATTGCTGACAATTAATTTATAAGAAATACAGTGAATGACATTCATTGGTCATGTACAATTTCAGATTTCTGGAAAAGAAAACAAATATCTTTTAGTTCAATCTATTCTATGCATAGCCTGCGTTCTCTGTGTGTCGTAAGACAAGAAGAAGTTTTGTAATCTTCAAAATAACATAGAATCAAATCAGCTGTGAAATCTGGAGGACAGATGCTTTAGATTGCTTTATAGTTTACTAAATGTCCTTAACTTTGTGACATAGTGAACTTGCAGTCTGTAGGCTTTGGAAAAATGTTTTTTCTTAGAAGGAAGTTGGCTTCATCAGTGGCTATGATATGGCAATTGTTTTTACTATGCAATACAGATTTATTTGCATGATACTGCATTTTTAATACTATTCTACTAATCCTAACAGGCTGTCATTGCAGGCTATTCTTGTATGCTACTTAATTTTGAAAAAGGGTAGTGTCTGTACACTTATCAACTCCACAGCTCATTGGAAACAGCTGTTAAACGTTCTAAAATGCTCAGTATCATGTTTCTTCTAAAGGTATAAAAATATGTATTTTGCTGTAACTGATAACTTCACATAATAATAGTAAGTCTACTTCAGGGTTAAGACAGCCAACCCAATTCTGCTTTATTTTTTTAATTACACCCCTTGGCTAGCTAATTCTTTTAGGCTCAATAAAATAATTTAATTACAGATCTTAATGTTGATGAAAGGTCTAAAAATCCATACATTTCTGTAGCACGATCTTCACCATCTCTCTTTTTATTAGAATTTCAAAAAGGGCCTAAAATGTATCTGTCCTAGGTTGACAGTGTTCTTATTTAAAATTGTTATGCCTCTGTAAAGGGGTTAGACACATCTGAAATAACCACACTTTTTAAAAACTTCTTGTAGAGATTATACATAGTGTAGTGATAAGAGAATCATTCTTAGGAAGACTGTATTTAAGTAATATTCAATTAAATGCTGTCTTCACAGTAATAGTTATATATTTCACATTAAAATCCCATATTTTTATATAGAACTTAATCCACCTTTTAAGTGTACACTATTTTGATTTCCCTCAAAATATTCAGCAGACGAGGCTCACTTCTGAAACACAGGCAAAAATTTCATAGAAATGAGTTCTTTACTTTTTCCTCCAGCACTGATTAATGTGAGCAGCTGATGAAAAAATGAGAGGCTTTTTTTTTTTGTATCTCTATATTTTTTCTCAGTATTTCTGAGATAATGATATAGTGTATGTCAATATGATGGGTATCTTTCTATGTTCATGTCTTAGGAAGCAAAAGTGATGCCCAGGGGGAGCAGCCACCTTCCAGTTTTGCTTCCTATGTGAGAACTCTCCAATGTTTAGCATTCGTGTCTAAAATATTTTCTCATAGTAGAAGAGAGGGTGCCACTATTGGTAGATGCAGAGGAAGAAACGAGTAAACAGAGGTCAGAGCGAATGTATCATTCTTATATGGCACACCAAGACGATTTTTAAAAAAGCTAACTTTTAGAACATATTTTTTCCTTCGTGTGTATGTATGAGCAGCAAATGACTGTAAGTACATAACGGACATTGTATAAGACAGCTCTGGCTAGCCTACACAGGACTGCCAAGCAAACGCATTCAGTCAAACAAGAGGAAGTTCCAAATTACCTACAAGGCAACCAGTTTTTTGTACATCAGATTTTTCCTGTCATTGCATCCGATAGCCAGACTATCCCTTTTCTAGTGAAAGGAACATGGTATATACCCCATATATGAACTTGATGGATAGCTAGTTACTACTACTGTTGATTTCTGCCTACTAAAGAAAGAATTTCTCTCATAATGTTTAGGATTGTGTTTGTAGTTAGTCCTGAAAAAGTCAATTGCTAAAAAATTAATATACAGCATTGGGGAAATGGCATGATCCAGATATGTCTCTGAATAGACACAGAGGTAGGTTTCAGATAGCAGGCCACAATTTAAAACTGAGTAGTCACCTAAAAGGGCCAAGTTCCCACTTACGTTACCTGTAGTTTGAGGTAGACTGACATATTGTTAAGTCTATGCGTCCTCTCATAGGAATAAAGTTTACTGATGAAAACGGGTCATCTTTGCTTTGAGGAGTTTGGAGCTCTTATTTTTAAACTGTGCCGAGCACTGAATTCAGATAAGTTGCTCTCAGCTTAATTTGTTCCTCATCTCATGAAGAGTCCTATCTTCTTTTTATATTTAGAAGCATTAGTCTCCAAATAAAGAGGTTACAGTTCAGAGGGTGAGATTTTCTTCTTCTGACTTGAGACAGGAATTGGGTTGGCAGTGGGAGAAGTTCCTTTTTACTGTTAATTTGGCTTTTCCAGGCTGGAACGTAAAGTAAGAGAACAGAAAACGTAAGTGCAAACAGTAAGAAGCATGAAAAGAAAATTGTTCAAACTTTATTTGAATTTTTAAAGCAAAATTTGGACAGACTTTTGATCATATTTCAGTTAAACAATGTCTTGCAGTCCTGCCAGCTGCTTGATTCAGCTTTGTAGATCTGATATTTCAATCCATGGTTTAGACATTGTTACTAATCATTAATTAGAGAGATTTAACTTATTACTTGTAGAAAACTAAATCTTTTCTTAATTGGACCAAAGAACTGAATTTCCGTGGCAGACTGAGGGAGATGTTAGAATTTTTAACCGTAGGCTGACATAGAAGGCAACGGCATTTCATAGAACAGTGGACACAGAAGGAAGACATACCAAACAGACTAAAGATAAAATACAGGGTGACAGTATCATTTTGCTGTCTTCTGACAAAGTAAGTAGCTCTCCTAGTACTAAATAAACATGTTTTGGAAGGATGAAAGGGTAGAATTGCTTAGCTATCTGCAACTTCTCGGATGAAATGAAAGGAGATTTCCAAGATTTTCATATTTTGAGTTTGGTCAGCATTTCTTCAGTGCCCAGGCATAGGCTGAATAAATTACTGAAACTTATTAGGCACACATATATTAGCACTACCTCTCTTCTTTATATGCATCATTGTCATGATAACTCGAGTTACAATTAAGAGTTGCAATGGATACAGTAGGACTATGTGATTATGTAAATGGAAGAGTTATGGGCTCAATTAAAACATGGAAGGAGTGAACAGAAACAAACAAACAAACAAAAAAGCTGAAAACAGCTTCAATTGATTTTCTTGCATGAACATATAAAAGTGTATGTTCATGCAGCACAGGTCTGGGAACTTGTGCCTTGCTGAATTTTTGTTATCTTGTATATGCTGATGTTGCCTGTGTAAACAATATAAATAAACACTATGTTGTGTAATTGGATGTTCTTTTAATGCTCAAGATGAAATACCGGAAAGGTGAAAGATATAGCTGGGTAATTCACACAGGGTTCCAAGAATCCTACCCAAAACTTTGATTCTTTATTCCCTGCTTAAAGGGACAGATTTTTATATTCTTGGAATGGGCAGAACACAAGACCATGAACATGCCTGATGTTAAATGGGCAACAGAGTTGCTGATAAATGTGGGGACAGTTTTTGAAGTTTTAATGGAAGGTATTAGGAATGATCACTAAGCAGAACTATTATTCGACTAATTCAGAGCATTTCCAGCAAAATACTGATAAAGTGAAGCTTCGCAGATCCAGTGTTCTTCACCGCTTCACAGAACTTAGTGTGTAATATGTTTGCAAGGATTTTCTTTCATGTTATTTTCCATCTTATGAAAAGAATTTTGAGCCTCAAATGCAACTGAGTGGAAAACTTGATTTCAATATGTAAACTGCTTTTGTGGTGTGGCAAACATATGGCAGATCTCTTCTCCTGCTTTTGCCTCGCTCTTCCCTTGCTCTTCCCCCGTTCTCTGTTTCTCTCTCTCTGCCCCACTTCCTCGATGTAATATACAGCATATGTGTCCATTAGCTAAAGGAGAAGAAGATTTTAGCAAGCAATGGGAAAAAAAGATGAACTTAACAGCCGTACACTGTTTCAGCTGAGAAACCACTAAGATGGTCCCAGTTAACAGGGGATGCGCTAGATATTCTGGGTGGTTACAGTGTGAATATGTAATTTGTTCTTCAGAAAACTGGTTTTGTTGTTCTGAGACAGTCAGCACTGGTTAGATAATATCAATATCTATATATTCTTCTGCTGCATTCATCTTGCAGTTTTTATTATGATAATTAAAAAAAAAGTATATGCTCTGTTAGTGTCCTTATTTCAAACACGTTCTTCAATCCTAAACGCCTAGTATGCAGTAATGATCTTCTTCCATCTGTTCTTACACTAATGAACTATGTTTTTGTTGTTACTAACCCTGTTGCAATACTAATTTCAAAAAGAGCTTTTTTTTTTTTTAGCTAGTAAGCCTAAATCAAGATTTTTAGCAAAGGTGTGATGCAGAGGAATGACATCATTATTTCAGCACTGGCTGTAGAGACCCACTGGAATTGTAGTATAAATTTTCTTTTCCCAGCACAGATCCTTATTTTTTCATTATTTGATTGTTTAGTTAACGCAGATTAATAGTTGATAATTATGACTAACAGCCTTTTTATTCACAAAGTTTCTTTATGGACTTTTTAATCCCACATAGAAAAATATAATTGTAGAGAAAATTCCCAGACAATGTCTAATAGTCTCTGAGAGATACAAAAATAATCTTGTCTGAATTATGGTTGGAAAGCAGAAAGTAAAGGCATCTTGAAAGAGAAATTTGTGTAGATATAAAAGGACAAATAAAATTATACATAGGTAGAATATGCCAAGAGATACTGAGTGACAATGATTACAGGTGGTGATCTAACCAGAAATTCTTTTTAAATTGAACGGCTTTCTGTTTTTTTCTCCCTGAAAATGCTAAAAAGGAAGATTTTACACTGTGCAAATTTATGAGAAGTTCTTACTTGTCCCAAGATCCATGGAACAAACTTTTACATGACCATGAATAAGTCTTTACCCAAAGAAATATTTTGCTTCAGAGCAAGAGTCGATTGAACTGGAATCAATTAATCTTAATGGTCTGTATTTCTGCTGATGCCACTGGTAAGCTGAAAGCTTCTGGGGTTTGAAAATATGCTCAGTTGTTCTATGTAACACGTTCCAGAGTTCCCGATTTTTAGCAGAGAAGTATGTGCTTTTTGAGTTGGAGAATGTAGTTTATTTTTTAAACAACACTTACTCTACCATGTGGCCTTCAAGATGACAGGACAAAGAAAGGGACTTAGTGTTGATTCTTTTGAGCACATAGGTGGGGTGAAGAGGACGGAAAACATGATTTGAGGTAAAATGAGGAATGAGATTATGGGAAAGTATCACAACTTTTAAAACTAAGGGAAAATTTAGGAGAAAAATTTCAGTATGTTTAGTTTGAAGTTCATTCACTGAACTGCTATTGGCATGCTACCATTAGATTATGCTTATGACTTAGTATAATTCATAGAGCTACTCTCAAATGAATTGGGCTCAGCTATATCACAGTTTGGGGCATGATAGCAGTATTAACATTATAAGCCTTATCTCTGTGTATTGAGCATGCTAAGTTTTTGATGAAATCACAGTGTCTCCCTCGTGTACACTGAAATTGCTTAGCAGCATCATTTATGCAAATAAGTTATACAGTTAATTTATGTTAAAGAGGTTTAATTACTCTACAAAACTGACTTTACTATAGTGTACCCAATTATTTAAAATTATAAACCAGAGATTTTGGAAATTTATTTGAGGCCAGTAAAAGATAAAAAATAATTAATTTTTAGTACCAAAATTTAAAAAAATAACTGATTAATAAAACAGGCAATTTTTCAGTGCTAGCATATTGTAAGAGTTACAAATTACTGAATTTTTGGTATGATTGTACGTAATTAATATAAATGTTTATATACTTGAAAACTCACTCTCTGTGTGTGTGTGTGTGTGTGTGTGTGTGTGTGTGTGTGTGTGTGTGTAAAGTTATTTGAATGATCACTTCGCATGGTTAAAATTCCTCTGTTTAACCTAAACAAGTGCCTTCTCCAGTAGTTTCTGTAAATTATAATTTATCTATATTTCATTGTTTCATGTTTAGAATTTGGTATGTCTAAATTATATTATATCTATATTATATACTACACTATATTATATATTATATTATCATATTATTATATATTATACTATTAGATTATACTATATCTGTATTATAACTATCGATATAATTATATCTAGTTAGGTTGTTATTCAAATTGCAAATAACCAACTGCAGTTGTTTTTCCTTCTCCCTTTTTTTATTACTATTAATGGTAGCAAATAGCAGTACTAATGGTAAATATTTTTATCTTGAGGCTATAGTTAGACTAGCTCTTTGTTGTTCCTGATTTTGTAGAAATATGTGAGGAAAAATTGGAACCAATCTGTAGCTTATGACATACTGGTAGTCCATACATCTGTGCTATGCAGGTTAAAGTCATTATTTAGGCTGTAATTAACACTAGACAATGTACCAGAGTGAGAGGGCTGAATTTACTTGCAGCAAAGTTGACAGGATGGATTTGGATAAATCATCAGAAGGAGAAAAAAAAAAAGTCTGAAAAATAAAAGATTTCTATTTTTACTAATTAGGCCCACAATGAAATGTGTGACCAAGTGAAAAAACCTTACAGTCTCTTTAGCGGACAAGTGGGTCTTTTCCCAGTCTGAGTACTCTACATGAGCTAACCCAAAGGTTTTTTTTTCCCTTTCTTTTTTCATGTCATTTTGGAATGGGAAAGACATATAGTTAGAGCATACAAAACATTCATTTTGCATGTTTGTCAGCACAGAAGTACATATACTGGCTTTTCACTTACACAGAGGCATGCCTTCGTTATATCCGGATGTTTATAGCAAAAATGAAATAGTGAGGAATGAATAGGACAGGATATAGTGTAACAGTCATTTTGTATACATTTACTCCACAGTGCATTCATATTGTGCAAAGTCTTGGAGATCTACAATGTATTATTAATATTCACATAGACTTTCTGGCCTTACTGTAAAGGATTCATTCAAAAGGTCTGTCACTTACCCTTGGATCACACATGTAATGAGCTTCTTTGCCTGTTTTCTTTTTCTCCCTCCCTTCTCCCTTCCTTTCTTCCTTCTTTCCTTCCTTCCTTCCCTTCCTCCCTCCTTCTTTCCTTCCTTCCTTCTTTCCTTTTCTCTCTCTCATTTTCTTTCTTTGCCTGAAATATATGAGAAGGTCAAACTTCAGCTGCATAAAATACAGAGTATCAAAAAGTACATGAACTGGTCATGAATATTCATATTGTTTTGATTGCTCATGCAGATCACATGATGCTGTGTTCCCTGATTAAACAGTGCAAGACATTCAGATGCAAGTGTAAAAATGCAAAATTCAGTGCCCATGAAATGTTGACATAAAAAGTATGAAATTATCTGTCAGAAATTATTTATAATGAAGGTTAATTGAGCTCCACCAGGCAAATCAGGATAGACTTTGGCTTCATGTCCCTGGCCTCAGTGGGAAACTTGTTTATTAGGAGAAGCAATTTAATTCTTTACAATGAAATGTTATCCCATTGGAAAAAAGATTTGTAAAAATAAATCTTTGTAGGAGATGCAAGAACAATACATGCTAAAGGAACTTTTTGTCCTTTATAGTGATCTGATCATAATGAAATCCATAGGATTGACTGAAGCATTTCTGATGACCCATTTCTGTCTGAAACCCAGATGACTCCCTGAAATCTATGAAAGTGCCTATTGGAGGTGTAAACTATCTCCAGTGCCCTTCAAGTGTCATAATAAATATTTGGAAAAAAAAGATAAGCCCAACATGTTACAACTTTTGCAATTTATTTCTTTTTCTTGGTGGAGATAAGACTAAAAGAACTTTCAAACAATACAGTTCTACTAGATCTCAGCTGTTAAAAAGCTAGTACTGTTTTAGAAAGAAAATTCCAGAAGCTTGTGCTCAGTGGTCCTTGAGAACAGAACACATGCCATTATCTTTTATTCTCAAAAAGTTATTTGGAATCAACTCTAGCAGAAAATTTTTGTAGTCATATGTTGACTTGGAAAAAAAAATCAAAATCCAATTGGTCTCACATTTCTAAATCAAAAAATGATTTGGTCTCTGACAAGAATGGGATATTCAGCTTATTTGGTTTTAGTTTCAGTTTTGGTTTTGGTCTTTTAGTAAAAGCTCTTTAATATCCTTTTCTTAAATTTAATATTTTCAAAGAACTAAAAAAATGATTGTGATTCCTTGGTTTACTGGTGCAGATCAGGAAGTACAATGGTGAATTCAAACTTATGGTTTAGCTCCCAAATTTTCTGCTGTGTATTAAATGAAATATTTGAAGAGTTTGTAGATTGCCATGTTTACTGTTAGTGGTTGAGGTCACTTGGGTTGTTTTCTGGCAAGGAAAAGATCAGATACATATTTTTATATGATATTTGCATATATGAAATTTGTTGACTGAGATTTTGTCGAAATTTTATCCCTTGATTTTATCTACATTTAAATAAAATTAACAAATAATGCAAAAATGGGATTTCAAAATGCATGGGGTTCTGCTTTATGCTATTATTATTTATTGATTGATTTAAAGATATACTTAAGCTTTTAGCAGACATTTTTCAAAGAATAAATGTTCGGTTTTCTCTCATTTCTTTCCCAAAAACATCTTCTAAGTGCTCCAGTATGGGCAGTTTTTCTATTCCATTTTTCCTTTTGATATCTGTGCATTGTGTCATTCTCTATTCTATATAAAGTAATCCTGAAATTTCAGAACTGTTTTCCTGGCCCTCTAGAGGAAGGAGGTCTGTGTTCAGGATTGTTTTGCTACAGGACCAAAAATGTTCAAATAGTGATAGCACTAGAGAAAGGCAAAACAGAGTAAACTGAATATGGTTTTGGCATCAATGTGTTTCTCATCAGGAGTATAAGGGATATTACTCAGAAATGTACTCAGAAAGAGTATTACTCAGAATGAAATCTTCTATTACATATCAATTATTCTGTTTCTGTATTTTAAAGTATGTTTATATTTTATAGTATGTACAGTATTGTGTGTAATTTCTTTTTTAAAGAAAACAAAGTTTACACAGTCCAAAAATACAAGGATCAGTGAAATACTTAAGTTCATCATACTTAAGGGAAAAGGTAACTAGTCAATACATTCTTATGGGAGAACTAACTTTTAAGAGCATTATTTGACAAAAAACTATTCCATAAATTTTTTTGATCAGTTCTACTTTATATTCATTCTTAGGTGTGAAGTAGATTTTTGTGTAATTTTCTAATTTAGAAAAGATGGAAATTTCAGGGATGCTATTGAAATATTTCTACCTCCTTTCATCTGCCGGTTCATTTTGGTCATATCTTGCTCATCATTACTACTTTATTCAAGGCCAAGTACTATGCAGTAGCATTCTATCAATAAGAGAGTCGTGAAACAAGAATATATATTACACCTTGAATATATTTGGAATTATTGATTTTTATGCAAAAATCACTCCAAGAAACATAAAGAAAAATATGAAAAAATATTGATTATTCTTTTTTTTCTTTTAATAATCTTATTAATAACAAGGTAACGATCATAGTGAAGGTAGTAAAAACAAGATATTCAACTGTTTGTGATACTACTTCATGGGGGGGGAAAGAAAATAAGCCTGTTTTAGGTATTTGCTAAATTAATGTAAAACAGTTGTTCAGGCATTAGATCCTACATTATAATAAAACCATTACTGCTTCATTGTACCTGAGCAATAAAATTGCTACTAGTCCTCTGTAGTACAGTAAAGGTGCAAAAAAATACCATGCTTCATGGATCATTATGCATTTGTTTATGGAGTATCTAAAGCAAGCACAACACTTTTCACACAAAATCTAAGGTCTGAGAAGTTTTGTCAAGTTAAAACTTAAAAACACTAAAGCATGCAAGTAACTATTCATAAGAGTAATTCCAGACATCATAAACTGTAGGCACGGTGTAATAGTAAACCGTGCTTAACAAAGTATGAACTTGAGGAAATAAGTTAGTGGGTGCAGTTAATCTGTATGTTCAACTCTGTATCATCTTTTGTGGTTCTACAATAGAAGAATAGGTTAGATATAAATACAATGTACTCATCTTCCCTAACTCATTTGTATCAGCAAAATTTTTGCTTGACTGAACCAACCTCTCATCAGTTAGCCAACATAATAATGTAAATAAATATTCACTTTCATTTCAGCTTCTAAATTCTTCCATCTACTACCTTCATACATTCCCGTACAGCCAGTGCAAAGCTTGATTTACAGCTTCCTCCTAGCACTTGTTGTGCCATTCATTCATTTACCATGAATGCTGCTTATTTCACCCTTTTGTCAGTGGCTGCAAACCGACACCTAGGACTTTAATGCTGAGGGTCCTTTTCTTTTCCCTAGGCTTCTGGCTTTTTTCTTGCATATCACTGCTGATACTTCTCCGCATGGATCCTGAAGACAGTGACTGGGACTAATAATTTTTTTTTTTTTTCGGGGGGGGGGGTCGGTGTTTCTTGGTAAAGCTACTAGACAAAAAGCTTTGCAAAGATTTTAGAACTTTTAAATAGTTTTCCAGACTTTGAGCCATGAATCCTTTTTCCCCATCAGCATTTAGTTTATAAATGAATAAATAAATATAGAAAGTGTTTAAGAGATCACTTAAGACAACGAAGGAGTAGTAGGTAAAGAGGAAAGACCCTCCTTCATATTTATTCTGTTATTTTGTTATGTGTAGGAGTACATGTTTTCTTTTCTTTTCTTTTCTTTTCTTTTCTTTTCTTTTCTTTTCTTTTCTTTTCTTTTCTTTTCTTTTCTTTTCTTTTCTTTTCTTTTCTTTTCTTTTCCTTTTTCTTTTTCCTTTTCTTCCCTTCCCTTTGCTTTCCTTCCCTTTCCTTCCCTTCCCTTCCCTTCCCTTCCTTTTTTGCTTTGCTTTGCTTTTCAAAGGTTTTGTGGCTATTCTGAGTATTATTTATTATTATCTATTAATATAATATGTTACTTTTGTTCTATGCGTGCCTTTTGCAGGGCCTGTATCATGAGGGAAAAGATACCTGAGCAGCTTATCTCATTCAGAAGAGGTGTTTGCTTGGGAGAAGAGAGGGAAGGTGCTTCTATATACTAATTAAGGAAGACAGATTCGAGTTATAATAAGATTTATCAGAGAATATATTTAGTTTTAAAGATATTTTTCCCTCTCAGCACTGCACAATTCGCTGTATGTGTTATGTTTTCCCTCGTTTCTCTCTGGGAATCAAGACCTGATGTTAGCCACCCAAGATAACTGTTTTGGTGAGCCAACAACCTGATTCATTAAAGCTATTTGTATTCTGAGACTGGTATTGGGGTCTGATTTTTATTCCTCTTTTCGATACTTTTATTTTTCAGAAGATATACTTTTTTTTTTTTTTTTTTTTTGAGAGAGAGGGTCTTCTCCAGAACACACAATTCTTGAAAAAACAAACACTGTGTTGACCACATTTTCTGGACATTTTGTTTTTTTATCAATAAGAATTATGTTACAGTCTATAAAGTTATCTAAGACTCTTTAAGAATGATTTTATGATTTATAGTTACTTCTTCAAGTAAATAAGTTCCTGGTGAGTAACCAGTGATTACCAGTAGTGAGCAATACTTACTATGAGATGATCCAAAGCATACAGTTATGAAAAGGTTTTCATAATTGTAGGTGCTCATGTGGCTCGCTAAAGAAAATACACAAAACTTTGTTAAAGATTGAAAATATCATTCCGCTATAAAATATTGAAATTGTAATATTTGTATTCGGGACATCTATGAACTTTTCCTAGGATATGCAATAGAGTAATCATATTTTGTTCTTTGCTGCCAATTTGCTTTTACCACTGGTAAAATTGTGTATTTTTACATGTTTGTCTCATGTGGATAAGTAGTTATATTAATGAAACTTTGTTAATGCCATTTGCAAATTCAGAATACCTTCACCCATGACCAAATGAGGATACTTTCAAGAGAGCAGTAAATGTTTTCCTGAACATTTTAATTTTATGTGGGAAATGTGGCTTTTTCTGGCTTTGCAAGTGTTTCTACACTGCTCAGACATTCGTAACAATGAAAAAGGTATGGTGGCATGTTAAATAATTATGAAATAAGAGTTTATGCTCCTTAATTTAAGTTGGACTGAACTGAGAACGTCAGGAAAAACAAAAAGGAAAGATACAATACTTTGGAACCCTTTAACCTTCTGGCGTTTGAAGTGGTACGAACAGGATGACGGGGTTTCCGTATCTACGTATTTCTTTGTTAATCCACATTTTATTCAAATATAAGTAGATATTTCTTAAGTGGATTATGACAGAGCAGAATTCCTAAATGTTATCTTTAGAAAAATATTCTTTGCCCTTATGAATAATGAACTTAAAACACAGGCAGCATCACGGCTAAGGTGTTACATTGGTCAGGAGCTGCAGGGAGATGCAATGCAATACCCCTTTTGGCAAAACAGCCTTTCTCCACTTTGCCAACATGTGTTTTCTATCAGAGGCAGAACCAGGCAGGTCGGTCGGCTAGGGCACGCAGCAGCTCTGTGGACATACGGATACCGCCTGCTCTCCCCAACAACCTCAGCTCCCAGCTGCTCTCTGTGGTCTGTGGTGCGCTGTGACTGCTGAGATCCTGCGAAAAGCAAGAATAGTTACTGAACTAAATTTCCATGTTCTAGTTAGGACAGTAGCATTTTTGATGTAGTCCTGGTCTTCTGGGATATAACTAAGACAAGATATTGGGGAGGGCTTAATATCTTGTATTAGTCCTTCCAATATAGCAAAGAAAAAGCTCTGTTTCAGATATGCAGGTGCTTTTCTGTTGGAGAAGCAGGTTGTTGCTTTATTTTTGTTTGTTTCTTTGTTTTACCTTTGCCATCTCTGATATTCTCATACCAGTCATTCACTTAATTATTTTTCAGACAGTTATTTGAGTTTATGCAACCAATTTTATGGGGTTTTTTTCTACCATGAAAAAAAAGATTGTGTGAGCCACATAATTTGCATTTGTATTGACCAGTGGCCAAAAGACAGCATTTTTGACAAACAAACAAACAAAGAAAAAAAGAAAAATCAAAGCAAAAATACGTTATAGAAGTATGCAAAATGAATAAAAATGTCTAATATAAAGCTGACATCTGCTGTAATTGACTTTTTTTTAGCTCTGCAAAGGAATAAATTTTAAATTAAAGAGTTCATCTATTCTATGAATTTTTCAGCATCTAGCAGGCAATTGAATGAAAAATTCTAAACATAACTTTGGCATGAAATTTCATATTTTCTCAGAGATTTCACCTACAAAAATGAGTGAATGAACTGATAAAAATTGACTATTTATATTTCTTTATTATATATTTTAGTCTGATGTCAGGCATACAAAGAAGAAAGTACTACTTCAGTTCAAATGCGAATGTTTCAAACAAAGTTAATATCACTGTAAGCATTATTGTCTTGTATTTTTAGGTACATATATATAAAACATTTAAATTATAATATATATATGATTATAAAGGTCATAGATTTATACAAAATATCTAAACTAATCTTTTACTGTACATATGGCTTGAAAAAAATATTTATTCATTTCTTAAAATGGCTTTTTTGGATAGCTATTTTTCTTAACATTATATACTAGATCTTTCAGAGAAATTGGTAATACATAGTTGAATGTGTTAATTTCCTCTCTGCTACCCTCCCTCGCACCCTCTTTTTTCTATATAGAAAAAAATCTATTTTTGAATAGTTTATCACACTGATGGTATCTCAAACATTGATTTTCAGAGAGTAACTTAAAAATTGGTTTTACAGCAACTAGGTTTAACTATGAGGTAATTATGAGAGCATTTATTTGTGCAGCAGCATCACTATAATCAAGATTCAGTGGTGGCCTCCTCCCTATTAGTGTTCTATGTTGAAATGGTCATTATGGTGAAGTCAACAAAGTATATTTTAAGTTTCATGTTTAAACATCCTCAGTGATGAAGTCAGATACTGAAGCATTTTCATAGTGATAGATGTTGCTTCTTGCAAACTTAAGTCATGAATGTAAGGCAAATGTCTGTTTTGTGCACAGTTTCAGCTCTTCTGTCTCTATAGGTGATGTAAAATTTCAGCTTTCTTGTAAGATTTACAAATTTAGTAGCAGTTAAATGAAATATAATTCCTCGTAGAAGGATGAAAACTTGTACGACATTCAACACCATAAAGCAAGATAGAGGAAGATTTCTTCAGTTGCCTCTGAATAACATTATTGTATTGTTCTTGTGGAGTGCATGCGATTTTAATACAAAAGATAATTACAATCATAGGAATGGTATTGCACTGCTAACCTAAACCTTCCTCCTGTTTTGAAAATTAGAATTAAAGTGGTACTACTTTCTATAGATTAAAAGGGAAATATTCAGAGTGAAGGTTTTTTTGAATTTCATGTTATGAGAATTTCAACACCACTAACAATTGAAGGTCTTTATGAGTCAGGTTTTTTTTTTTTTTTTATTCTTTCAGCAGCTAGCTATATCTTTCTCTCATGAGTTATTTGTATTTATGTGAATATATATATATGTCTGTGTATATATGTGTGTATGTGTGTATGTATGCAGCTATATTGAAATTTGAGACAGACATTTCTTTTAACTGAATCATTCATTCTCTGTGAACCACTAAATGACATTGTTGAAATATGCAAACCCTTTCTATTAGCATCAAGCACTATTCTGAGCGTTATAAACTCCCTTTTAAAAATAAATCTACTAATCTTTGTGTAAAGATCCTAAATCAAAATTCCACTAAAGTATCTGGAATAATTAAAGCACCAAAATACATGAATTCTGATATCCTTTTGACAATATTTTCTCCTGTTTGCCTGCTACTAGAGGAGAAAATCTTTCAATTTCTTTTTGACTGTGATTCTGCTTAGGAAATTTGAACTATATAGTGTAGAAAGGAGATTTCCTTTACTTTGGAAAGTAACATTAATGCTTCCATCCTTAAATTCACAAATAATGATTCCTCAAAAATCTACCTCTCTACAGAAAAGGTGATTATCTAAAATCCATAATTTTCTTGTAACATGTCAAATAGGGAGTTGGGCTTTCTCAAATGCACTTTTCCAGCACTTCCACTTGCAAAAATGTGCAAGATTTGCATAAAGAATAGGTCTCTGAGGAAAAGACAGATTCTTGTGACATACTTTGCTCCTGATTGAAAGATTAGAAGGTATTTGAAAGAACAATTTTCAAACTATGTAAAGCAGCCGTTCTTGAGTGATAAAACAATCATACTGACCTCTTTAGGCTGCTTCATAAAGTGGGAATGTCACCCTAATTTCCCCCCTGGCAGCTTCTTTGATATGTACAGCCCTTTCTATCACTTGCCTTTAAAAAGTTGTCATGAAACCATTATTCCCAAGAATAACTTCAGGTTCCATTTAAAGCTATTTTTTTTTTAGTCTTTTATTTCTCTGAATCTTCCTCATCTCAAGGAGGTAACAGGTACATTTCTTGAAGTGAGACAGGCCATTAAATATCTCCCCAGGACAGAATACTTGTTCTTTATTAAGTCCATAAAAAAGGTAATAAAATAAAGATGTGGAAGACTACTTTTTTCCTGATAGGTCAGGGCGACCATCAAAGAAGCAGGCATTGTATCTAACATCTTTCTTCCCTAGGGTGCATTCCTGTTCACTCTACCAAAGCTATAATAGTAGGGCAGAAAGAATTCTGGCCTCATTTGATAAATTTTGAAGACTCTAAATAGGACTGTTAGCTGTTAAGTGGATATTTTGGCAGCAAGATATACAATAGCATATTCTATTAGATTTTTTTAATGCTACTACAAAAAGTGAATCCATGCTTTCACACTTTTTTTTTTTTTTAAACTCTCAGGTAGTTATTTAAGGCACTATGGTAGTTACACCTGTGATTTAAAAATGCATATTTTAACTGAACAAGTGTAATAGGATTTTCAAGGGATTTCTTAAAACAGATTAGATTAAAAACATACCTATCTGGAATCAAACTAAGTTCATTTGCATAACTTCTCTTAGGCTTATATGGTCAAAGATTATGTCAAAGTGGTGAAAAGGCACTGGCACAGCTTAATATCTCTGTAATCTCCTAATTGGAATTCAGTCTTTAGGGTTGTGCCAGTTTTCTTTAACCATGGTATTGATACTACCAGTTCTTGGTTCAAAAATCAGAACGTCATTTTAAAGGGGACAATAACAGTATGTGAGCAGGTGCAGAACTGGTAAACCTATTAAACTGGAAATTCTGTTGGCATTTTATGCATTGGAAATTTAAAAGGAGGTGGAGGGAATGGAGGATGAGTATGGATAGACAGGCAAAACCTTTTAGAAATGATGCATAATAGAAACAGAAAAAAAGTAACTGGAATGAAGAGCTACCTGTATTTATTTCTAGTAAAGCTCATAAGAGAAGGGAAAAGAGAAAACTTAGTTCTGTAGTTATGTATAAATCTATAATATACTAGAGGTGACCGGGATGATAGTACCACAGTGGTAATGCAAATGGAATTATTTTCATAACGTTTATTAAAGAAACCTTGGAAATGTGGCGAGAATCAAACAGGCCACACAGCTGCAGAAGGCGATTATGCGCCCATTTTTGTGAGGAACTGAGCAGCCAGGAAAACACAAAACTGGTAGAGGGAGGAAAAGGACTTTGATAACAGAGCTGTATTTTGTTGTAATACATTTTGACTGGCAATGAACCTGAGAGTAAACTTGACAGAAAATTGTGCAGAATCCCTAAACTGAGTTGCCCTCAGGGCATACAAAATTGGGTGATACGTAACAGTAACTGTAACACAATGACTACACAGGATACTGGATAAGTGACAGGTATATTACAGGCATTAATTAAGCAGGCAGGAATGAAATCTTGCCAGCTACGGAACATTTGATGTGGCCCTGATAGCAACAAATCCTCTCACTCATTCTTTAACAACAACAACAACAACAACAACAACAACAAAATCAAGATGTGTATCCGGCTTCATCAGAGGCACCAATTAAGTGTTTGTTGTGTCTGTTTCAGTGCAGTTTTCAAGAACAATTGTATCATTAGAGCATTTAAAATGCAGTGTCAGCAAGAAATAGAACAATAGCTGCAAGCAAAAGAAATTACAAAGCATGCAGCCATTATGTGTTTTTCGTCCTCAGTGTGGTGCATCTTGGACAGCATATTTCTTTTTCCCTGCAAGGAAAAAATGGAAGATAATTTAAGTCAAAAAAGATGAGATTTATGAGGGCAACTGTAAGTAGTCTGAAAGGTCAGATGCCACTTTGTTACTGCTACTCAATTGTTAGCTTTTAGTCTGAAAAAAAGAAAAATTAAACCCTCATAAATTATCTTGAGGAACTTATGGAGCATAAAATCTCATAAAAATACAGCAAAACCAGTAGTTATTCTGTTGCAACATCCAGATGACTGGAGCACAGCAGGAGTTGTCTGTGTTAGAGCCAGGTGAAACAGGAGACAGTATGAGTATTTTTCCCAGCAAAATTAACATACCGTGAAAGCCCTAAAATGGTAATTTTGCTTAGATTAGTACCTCATCAGTCATACTGTGTAGGTGAGATAACCGTACAGATTTGGCTAAGGCTTAAGTAAGATTATTTCCTCTTCCAGTCAGCCATATTTATTCGTTTGTCCCATGCTGGGCCAAGTAGTAGAGAACGCGAAAAGGGACAATTCTGAATAGGTCACAAGTACATCTATGCTAGGAACCTGTCTGTGACTGTTGCAAATAAAAGATGCTTAGAAAGAAAGGTACAAGACATGACACAAGTGAAAACAGTGTGCTGCTCCAGACATTAGCAAAGTGAGGACTCCATAAACCAGCGGTTCCACCTACACTATTGTGTTTAATGTCTGTCTATGCCTATCTGATCCTTTCTTGAACTTCTTTATACTTCTTGCAGTATGTCTTTTGAAAGACATACTTTGTCCTTTGAAGAATGTACTTCCTTTTATTTGCTTTTACACCTATTGCCTGATAATTTTATTGAGCGCTTTCAATTTTTGGGCAACAAGATACGGTCAGTAATTATTCCCTTCTTACCTTCTCTGTGCTACTCATATTTTCATAGCATTTTGTCACACACAATCCTGTTTTCTGTTCTACAAGATGGGTAGTAGCAGGAATCTCTAAGGGAATACTGTGTGAGAAAGAGTCTCTGCTTATTCAAAAACTGTTTTGTACCTCTGATCACAATTACCATCTTTTCTATCCTACTGTATTGCGTTCAATAGCAGGGAGTACCAGAACTACACAAAGTAGTCAAGACACAGAGTACTTCCGAAAAATTTTCAGTGTGTGACCGCCAGAAAATGTTCAACACCAATCCCCAAATCATCCTTGAGTGACTACATACTATATAAAATCCGTGGCTGTCTTGTATTGTCTTCTCCCATACGCATTTCTTTGCATATTGACACTGAATTTCATTTGGCACTTTGTCACCAAATAAATGGTACAATACATGACCGTTTGTGAGTCTTCTCATCAGTTTCAGTTTTGCTTGCAACCTGTTTGTACCAGCAGCATCTTTTGATAGCTTCTCTCCCCTCCCTTTTCCACATCCTTTAGGAATACCGCAGGACAAGTTCACACTCAGTACAACCCCCTTGGACTTTATGTAGGTAATCTTTTCTGAAACTGACCCAATGCGTACCTGTGCCAAATGCAGACATTGGCTTAACATAATAAGATCTGCACAGTGTCACATTTCAGATAATTCCTGCATTTTTGTGCCCCTGACTGATACAGTTCTGACAGAGGGGGAAAGATGGAAAAACCTAATTTAAGATATTAAGTTAGTTCAAGCAAAATGTATTTCCATAAGCATTCTAGGGATGGATTTTTGCAACTAAATGCACCAAACAGTTTATAAGAGAGAATTAAAAAGAGAAAGCTGAGCTATAAGGCAACACATAAGGCAATATGCCTCCTATTCCTGCACTCTATAGTTAAATTAATCTCTCATGAATCCTGGATTAAAGTACAATATAATAAATCTATTGACTCTTTCAAGAAAACAGACTTTTCTACCTCTTCATGTTCCTGTTATGTTTCTATGTATAAAATTTTCCAGAAGACGGAAATGTCTTTGAGGCACAAAGTATAGGAATTATGATAATTTTGTACTATGATTTGAGAACAAACAAAAAAAAATTACTCACCTAATCTGAATGGGATAGAGCAAGTAATGTACAATTCATTTTATGTCTAGAAAAGGAAGGTACAAAGTTAGGGGGGCAGTTAGTTAATAGCCAGTCGTTATAAATATGCCTGTCTTGTATTATCATTTCTCTGTTGATGCTTAGATGATTCCTATTTTAACTCCATCTGCTTTTAATTTGTGTTCTTCAGAGTGGAATTCTGATATATTCCCCTCCAACTTGAAGTTAGAAATAACATCATTCGGAAATGTAAGACATTAAAAACTGAAATGTTGAATTGCTACAAAAATGTAGCTTACCAGCCATACGTGTTATCACACATTCTGAAAAGTTGGACAACAAAATAAAAAAGCCATCAAAGGAAGATGAGAGGATCATTAAGATATATTGATTCCAGAGAACTAATAGAGGAGAGCAAAAAGACTTAAGCAATTAAGTTGGACTGACAGTATCTTATTTAGTTGTATCACCATTTACAATGGCTAGTCAGTCAAAAATTTTCGTTCCTGTAGGAATTATGATAATAATGGTTGCTGAGATGAAAAAGTCTTCTGTGTCAATGCAGATGTTAATGATTACTTTGTAAATAGAGAGAAGAGTGTTTTCTGCAGTAACTTGAGGTGTAAAGGATGTACTTTGAGAAACAAATATGGACTACGAAATAAATGTTTGGGGTTTTTTTTATCTTTATTGAGGTATTTCTCCAGTCAAAAGCATGAACATTTATATGTTCTTGGAACATACAAAGTGTATACTGTAGAGCTTATAACTGACCATAGGCTGCTGTGACTAACATACATTCTTTGGCTGTTACCCCAGTGTAACAGAAGGTATTCATTATACTTTTCAGCTATATTTTCAATAAGTAATATTTAGTGTTCTGTTAAAAAGTAACACAGTTTTCCATTTTTGTCTCTGGTAGTAATATGGTAACAGTGTGACCGATAGTGCTATTCAACAGCCTTTGAAATTAAACATCAGAAACTTTCTACTGTTAGAAGTTTACTATATACAATGGATGGGGGAAAAAAAAAGACGACAACTAAGCAGGCCTGTATAAACTTTCATGGCTCTGACAGACAACATAACTGTGCATGTTTCTTTTGATTCCCTTAAGGTTCTTTCTGTTATAGTTCCTGGCTCATTTATTTACTTTCAGCTCTTGGGATAGAAATGCCAATTTATTTATTTATTTATTTATTCTTTTACGGGAAATAGCAAATAGCTTGTAATTTTAAAGATAAGATAAAGTCCTCTATAGAAAAAAAATTCTTATGGGGCAAGTTCTCTCTGCAGTGAAATTATTGAGAAAACTTCCAAATTTATCTATACTCCACCTACCCTAATTTGGTAAGTGTTCTAGTCTGTGAAATTCATTTTTCCATGAATGTGTGTTGTGTTTATAGCTGATTTCAGAAGCTTTGAAGTTTTTTCCTGTGGACCAACATTTCTGATCTAACAATTTTTGTAAGGTCAGTAAAATCCACAGACTATGATATTAATTTTAAAAGTATTGTCAAATAAATTCACATGCAATTAGATAGCAAGGAAACAGAACTGCAGAATTTGGTTCAAATGCTGAAATAATAACTCTTGTCCTTCAGTGATGTTCAGAACAAAGCAATGTAAGCGTGACTAAACTAACCAATAGCTTTTATACAAAAAAATGAGTTTACAATTTAAGTTTCTAAAATGTATCTGGAATCTATTTATTCATTTATTTTCTCTCTTTCTGTGTGTCTACAAATTATGGTGCTACTCATTCCAGGGTGTTGTCAAGTGCAGGGTGCAAAGTACTGAAAAGGAAATATGTTGTATGAAAAATATAGTACCTTTGTTAATACTGCTTATGTGTACTTCAGAATTTCAGTATACCTGAACTTATTCTACCCTCTTCTAAAATGTGCTTTTTGGGGTCATTTTAATACTTCAAGTAGGTATTTCACTACGTTAGTAGAAGTGATGAAAAAGACTCTAAATCTATCCAGTTCCTTTAAAATGAGTAGTCATTCTTACCCTTTTTTAAGAGAAGAAGGCCACAACTAAGAGAAGAAAGCTTTAGAAACAGATGTAACTTGAGAGAATTATGTTCTGAAAAAAATAAACAAAAGATGAAATCAATGGATAGCAACCACATATATTCTTTGGAGTAGCACAGTACTTTGAAAATCGAGGAGGAGAGCTTTACAGCCAGAAAAAGGCTGTAACTTCGAGTGCTCAGAGCGTGCTTACGAGCCATGCACGCTGAAAACCCAGAGAAGGGCATCTCCAGCCTGCTTGCCTCCCCACAGATATCTGGCAGCACTTGCGAGGTGATCAGCAAAATATTAAACTTAAGGAATGGAAATTGTCTGTATTATCTTCAAATAATTTCCTTTCATTTACAATGTCCAATTTTGACAATTGTATCTGACCTGAAATGGTTATTATTAGCAGGACAGCTCAATACAATGCCATTTATTTACAGAATTCCTGTAGGATTTCTATTATATTTTCAGCACCTGCTTACTGTACCCAAAGGAATGTGTATCCTTTTTCTTAGGCCTGTCCAGTTGAAAGGACCGTGATTTTTATTCCCAATTTCAGTCCTTAGAGATTGCTTTTATTAGTGTGTTCTAAATGCACTGTCGCTGGGTGCAGGTCAGTATCTTGAAGCTAAACCAAATCAAGATGTACTCAGGGCATTGGTACTGTGTTTTATTTTAAAGGAGACATCCTTTTAAAGATGGGTTTATAGCTAATGTGTTAATGACAATGACTTCACTCAGCTTTGCACTACTTTTTCTTTAACCTTTTTAACTGAAGTTTTCACTCTTTTTTTCAAAGTACACATATAATTCTTATATATATATATTTAACAGCCTCTGTTTTTAAAATATTAGTGATACTTGGAAGCTGGGCCATTAGACTCTGTATTTCTAGCTATTGTGCTTGGAAATCTTACTATGGGTTCCAGTGTTGCTAAGAAGGCTTTAGTTTTGATTCGGTTACTTTTCTACGATACTTAAGTTTGGAACTAAACTTGAATCAAATATATAATTTTTAGAGATACAGGTAGTGTTATATACCCCTGCTTTGACTTCATATATGCTAGTGGGTTTTATTTCTTGCTAGAAGCTGCTGACTACCCTGCACAAATGAATTACGGTATTACGTTCCTATTCATTTAGCTAAAAGGCTTCGTCTTTTTCTTTAGGTTTACTGAACATTTTTTGTTTTGGGTTTTTTTCTTTTTCTTTTTCTTTTTCTTTTTCTTTTTCTTTTTTTTTTTTTTTTTTAATTTCAGAAGCCTTATGCAACGAGAATTATTATTCCTGGTGTTCCTGGTGTTCAGGTTCTTTGAACCTGTGAAATTCACGAAAAGATTACAGTTATTCCACAACTGTGTTTTGTCGTACTGGTATGAGTGTATCCATATTTCCATATTCTGTTAGTATGCAAAACTAGAACTTGTTAACTTATATCTTTAATGAGATTTTTGGAGGAGGAAACAACTACAGAGATCAATTAATAAGTTAGAAACGTTAAGCCATAGATATAGTCTGGGATTTTACAGAGTCTACACAGCCAGCTGGGTTGATTTTTTTTTTTTAGCACTAAGTGCTGCTGACTTAAGCAATAGTGAGGGAGACCTATTTATCCATACTAAAAATAATCCTGTTCCTATGCCACCTCACTCTAATGCAGTATAAAGGATTAAGAATGACTATTATTTATAGTGTGTTAGAATCGTGGACAGATTCTGCAAAATATCACCGTTAAAATGAAGTTATTTTATTTCTCCTTTTAGAAAGTATATCAAGGGAAAAATACATGAATGGGATTTCTTGAGCAAATGAGCACATTTTACCAAAAGATAAAAAAACTTTTAAATGCGTGCCCTTCTTAACCTCCAGTAAGATATTTCCAGAAGGCATGTGTACAGTAGACATGCGATAGGATGGCATAGAACTGCTTAAAACGTTTTGCTTTTACTTATCTAGACCTGAATTATGTGCCAGACACTGATTCCTAGAATGCAAATAGCTCTTGACCAGTATGTTGAAAAGGTTGTTATGTATTTTTTCCCTTGTCTTTCAATAAGGTGGATACATTTGTACGCGCTTGTTTTCATCAGAGATGAATATGACATACTAAATCAATATAAGGCATAAGGCATGCTGGGGTGTGAAGCAATGTGAAATATGCATATGTGTTTAATATGAAGACTGTATGGCTACGATAGGTTATTTGTTGTGGCATTAGATTATGAGGCTGAGCTGGAGGAAGCTCTGTCCTGCAGAGGGCAGGGAGAAGGAATGGTCCACTGCCAGAAGCTGGCACGGGGACTGGCAGAAACTGAGAAATAGCTGGGAACTAAACACTGGACAACGGTTATGTAAACAGTTCTCTGAATAAAGTGAGCCTATAGTCTGTAGCAGTAGACTATGATTACAGAGGCTTCGAAGATGAAGTAGTACCCACATTCAATCCCACAGTATCCACAGAAAATTCAGTTCTCCAAAACTTTGTTTCTTCCATTTAGGACTTTATAAGATTGTAGATTTATTTCTTGTAGAACGTTTTCCAATATCTGAAGGGAAAAATTTGGTTTAAAATACTTAAAAATATGTAATATATGCTGTTGCATTACTGTACTTGGAATACTTGCTATCATTTTAATGAAAATGTTGTATTTAAATTGAATAGATTGTTTAAAGGTTATAGATAAACACAAGAGACAGTATAACCCCTCGGCAGAAAAATGGGTAATTTAAAGGTTAAGCAATTTCTGAATCATCAGAGTGAAGCAATGTAAAAGGTGGAACTAGAATTCAAGAGTAAAGTCATGCAAAAATGCATGTCCCAGGAAGAGGAGAGGGGGGACAGTTTTTGATAATAAAGTATGATGAGATTTTACTCCAGAAGCTGCTGGAGAAAAGAGTTATATGATATTTTCCAGATGTCCTGTTAGATTTTCCAATGAAAAGGTATTTTGTTTTTGTTTTTTAAGGAAAGTAGAATTTCCTGTGGAAAAGCAGCCATCAGTAATTTTTATTTGTGATGAAGATGAAAATTTGAAGTAGATTTGTGATGTAATTTTTTAATTAGTTCTATTTCAAAGGTATACTAAATGTTTTCTGTCCAAAGAATGCATGATTAGGGATACCAAGGATTCATATATTTCATTTTTATTGTGTTTATGTAGATTAATTTGGAAACCGCAGAGTAACCCTTTTAAGACGTGTGTAAACATGAACAGAGGTACCTTACCTCTACAGAAGTACCGCCATTGCAGCATGCAGAAGTGCCAATAATGTTTATTCACACAGTGTTTATTGTGCTGCCTAAACATGCTTATTTCAGGGCACTCAGGGAAGATTAGGCCAGTGAATTCAGTAGTCTCAGGAAGAATGTGAATGTCCAGAAGAAATGTGTGAAATGGAACCAGAAATACGCAGTGCACTGCACCCTGGAAATTTAACTGTATGAAGTTTTGAGAGGAAGAAGAGTTGAAAGCTTGCTGCTCAAGTTTGCTCAGCAAAATATTTTTTACATCTTCAGCTATAAACAGCCTATGCCTCTGACAAGTGTAAAATACAGTAAGTGTCCATGGCTATTAAATATTTATTAGCTTAGGTACTTTGTGGGCCTAAATCATTCCAGTGATAATGTTGACTTCAAACTAATAATAAATCCAGCTGAAAATTATTTATTACTGCTGTTTGATGTACTCATCTGTACAAGGATTTCAGGTGTTTTCATTACTGTGTCAAGACAACTGCAAAGATTATTTCCTGCTATCATTTGAATAAAAGCACTGTTTCCCAGGATGAGGAAAACACCTGAACTTTTACTTACGTCTTCATTTTTATCTTAATTACAATGATGCAGTTGCATCCAAATTACACAATGGTGATTATTTTCTTAGTTTAGGCAAGACCGTTTTTCATATAACTTCCTTTGAAATGCCCCTTTTTTTCACTATTGTGTTAGTTCTTTTTTTCTGATGTGTGTATACTATGGACGCGTGAAGGTTTTACCAGTCTGTTTTGTCTCACTGAGCAAGTGAGTTTAACTGCTGTTGTTGATATGTTAAAGACTTACTATGGAGCCAGCCACTACACACTTGGCTTTGGAAGTGGCTCCCCTCCTCCCTGAAATGTGGACTCATAAAAATGCATAGCAAATATCTACTACCACAGGAACAGTTTTTCTGTGTCACTATAAAAAAGTGTTGATGGTGTTTATGACACCTACAGCTTGACTGGAAAATTGGAATGGAATAGGACATTGGACTGGACAAAGCATTTGGAAACTGTGGCAAAGTTCTGTCGAATGTTTGACTCCAGGTTCATTATGGTATTTTGTGACTTATTCAACTTAGGTAGATTTTATTCTGCCCGTTGTGTTGAATCATAAACAGCACGAACAGTTTACTAGTACACACAGTGGAACAGTTTTCAAAATTGCTGCCTAAATACACACACAGAAAGGCTCTTAAGTGTGAAGTCCGTAATGCAATTCCCATTATAACAACACTTTATATTGTTATAGTACATTCCATTAGCAAATGCCACCATAGTTTGCTGCTATTAATGATTTGTGTCCCACAGTGCCCTAGTGAAGAAATGTTGCTATTCCTGTTTCACAAATGCTAATACAACACACACAAAAAAGAGACCGTAAATGTGGCAGGAGTTACCTGCCCTCTAATGACGGGGTAGGAGTTGGGAAGGTGAATCAACTACAGAGGAAAATGTGTGATGAGAAGCACTTTTCTTTTTATTGATGCTGATATTCAGTGACTTTATTCTTTGGGGGCTAGCTGAAGAAGCCGGGAATATTGTCCATTTGAGGTTATTTCTACTCTGAACAAATTATTTCTTCAGATAAACCTGTTTTTTTTTTCTTTTTTTTGTCTGTGCTTATACTATCTCCTTTTTCCTACATAAATGTAGGTCTATTGTCCCAAACTTTCCTTTTTAAGGAAAGTTTTTTTTATTTTCAGTTAATCCTAGTTACTCATTGTTTTGCCAAACTCTGTAACCCTTTCAAGACAATTATTTCCATGTTATATTTCTGCCTTGGCAAGCTTGGATTTACTAGAAGTCTGGTAAGGTTTCCCATTTGTGTTTGCATTGTGGAGTATATTGTATGTGATTGATGAAGCAGGACTGGTACAGTTCTATATCCCTCCCCCACTGCCCTCTGAAGTCATTACTATGTTTAGCCCTTCCCTCCTCCCCTACATTAAATCAAACAGTTCTAGTCCTTCCTCCCCAACCATCTCCTCTGCAACAAGTCTGGAGTTTTTCTGATACTAAAATATTTAAATAGCTATTTCACTGAGCACTGGTACTTCTGGCATGCTTTAGCATAAAGGCAACATAGTAATGGTAGCTTGTACCTTTTGCTGCAGCTGTGAAAATGAACCCAAAGTCAGTGGAGGTGCTAGGTACCCGAAACCTCTATCTTATTGATAAATCTGTTCTCTACGAGAGAAGGTGGACCCTGTCCACCTGGACCAAAGCAAAGACTTCTGTAAAAACTGTAAGGACCAGCTGAGTGTCATGTTCTTTCTTGCTCCCTTTCCTTTTACCCAGCTGATGAAGTTAAAATCAAATGTAGTCGTATCATGAAGGTGGCTGATACTATTAGGAAAGGAATGACATTCAGAAATCAAGGATGGGCAAGGATGTGTCTGAGGGGACAGGGGCATGGGGCTGATAGCAGACCATAAAGGAGTGCTGTGACGTTGGACGGATAGCCTATCTGAACGCCTGGAGTGGTGTCCTAATTTATTAGTGCTCACCTTTGCAACGGTAATATTCTTTAATGCTGTTCTTCTATGAAAGGCTTGTACAGTGCTCTTCTTCACTGCATGTTACTTTTCTGAAATTTTTTGAATCATTTATCTCCCAAGAACTTAATGCTTCTTCTTCCTCTCTCAAAATGTCTTGAAACGGTGAATATTCTTTCTAATATGATAAATGCAATACTAGGAATAGTCTACTAAAAGTGTAAGTGTTTTTTTTTTTTTTTTAATAATTAAACTCTTGCACCAGCATCAGAAACAGTGAACATTACGATGTTTTTTTTAAGCCTCATGTCTTTCAAAGTTGGTATAAAGAATTATAACTAGCTGGTTAATGACATGCCATGTGTGATACTGCTGATTAAATATTGTACGCTAAGTTATATAAGAAGCTGGGACGTCTTTTTTTAATCAGCCTTTTTCTTTTATTCCTCCTTACAGAGTAAAATGTAAAACTGTGTATAATTTCACTTGAAAAACAAATCCATTGCGTATTGATTTTTTTTCCTCAAAACTGTTTTAGTAAAGGTATGTAGATTCCCATACAGAAAACAGGGCTTTACCTTAGCTTTCCCATGTATGAATGCACAACTATTCTTCTAATGTTCAGAAAGGATATATTCAAAGAGACATTAAGATAATGTATTCCTGGGGTCTTTCAATTAGGGACAAGGGGAAAAAAAACAGGGATCTTTGCATAGTACAGAATGCATTATTTCTTCTCGAGATACTTATTTTGTCAGCACAGGATATATTCCATCTGTATTCTTGAAATGACTTTTGCATGTCAAGGAAAATTTAACCACTTTGCTTCATTCTGCACATATCGTGCTTTTTCATTAGGATTAGAAAAAGAACTGACTTGGGAAAATGATACAAACATGTAATTTGATGGTTTGAATTGGTATTTGATATACTACTTAAATTCAGACTTAAATATTTGCCATTGTAATGTATTAGAAGAGTATTAAAGAGTTATCAAATCAAGAATATAAATTCAGCAGATTATAATAAATGAAATCTTCACAGTTATGATATTACCATGAAATACTAAAGCTGATTAGCAGAATATGAATTTGCTTGGCTGCTTGCTTGAAGGCACTTGTCAATTGACCTTATGTTTTTTTGTGTTAAAGATGTATTATTTTATTTCGATACATATTCTCTACTGTCTTGTTTTGTAAAAATGCAGTCATATAAAATGCAACTGCATAAAACTATCGCAAAGGGCTTATCTAATAAAACGATTAAGTATTCTGATATGTTCATGGATATCTATGGCATGTTCAAAAGGAATGGTGATAAAAATGAAATTTGCAAATGTTGTGACAGTCTGACTGTAAATCAGATAGCTACTTTCACAGTGAGTATGAGTAAATTCTCAGGAGGTGGAATTATTGGTGCCAGGAAACATTATTCATTCTTTGCCATGGTCATCTTTACCTTGCAGTATATCCAAGGCCATTATTATTTTTTAGCTGTCTACTTCAGTAATATTTAGTGCTTACTTAGGGAAGGTCTCTGGACTACTTTTGTGGCAATATATGAATTTATCATACTGAATTTTAACCATTCAGGTTCTGTATGTTTATAGAGTAAATCAAGCAATACTTTCAATAATTTGGATCGGGTAATTATCTCATACCTATGGGTGACTCTGTATCCAGAGGCCGTTCATTTGTAGGAAAATATAATACAGAAACAAAAAGAAAAACAAAAGATTTTATTGAAATAGGTCTTGTGGAGTCACCGATGCAGGGCTTTATCTTAACAGAGATGGCTCTGGCGCTGTATATACAGGGTGTCACTCATATGATTGATAGAAGAATTTCCCTAGAAGAACGGCTGAAAATATTCCTTCTGTCCCCAAAGAGAAAGGAAGTCTGTCTCAGACTTGAAGCTCTCAAGGCAGGTTATTTCAAAGAACATTCTAAAGAAATTAAAGCTTTTTGTCTTCTCTGAATTACTTTTTTTGCATGTTTCTGTTTCTTTAGAATGCACTTTTTTCTACCCCACTCTTTTTAGTTACCTCTTTTTAATCATTCTCAGATTCCCTGTCTTTTCTCTGGGGTAAATCCTTATTCTATGGCCACTGAGTCCTCATGACAGCACAAATCTCTGCATCATTCTCATTGGCAAGAGGGAAAATTGGCTTCACAGTAAAGAGTTTTCCAATAGGATACTTCTTTATGTGGCTGTGAAGTAGGTAATGAGGGAACAGAGTGTGCTGACTGCGGCGAACTGGAGGAGCAGATGAAATTCTGCAATGCCAATCTAGTCATCTTCGCTGATGGGCCATGCAGTCATCCATAAAGATATTTATTATAGGGAACTGAAGTATCATAAAAAGCAGTTGCTTTGCAGGCTTACCCTGTCCTTCTGCAGCTTTTTATCCAGTTTTTCTCTATCTGCGGTTTCTAATTTCCTCTTTTTAAAGGCTGCCAATCGTAAATCGTTAGAGACCTTCCAAGACAGTTAGTTCATATTCTAGGCATTTAAGTATATATACAAGTATCTGTCCATCTATCTATCTATTTATTTTGCTCTCATTTACAGACCTTTCTCTTCTATTTTGAAATATTCATCAGGAAAGGAATTCCTTTAACATTCATTCCTAATTCTCTACAGTTTTATATGGAACAATTGAGTATATTTATAGAATCTTTAAGCCTCATAGAGTTAAATAAATTTAAAAAGAAAGAAAGAAAAAACAAAAAAGGGAGGAAGAGAGAGAGAGTGAGAAAGCATCTTTTTTCCCAGGCTAATGGATATTTCAACCTCACATGCTGTTTGAATGCATTTTGAAATGTAGTTGCATTTATTCATCATTTCTAAACTCGTATAAAAATTAGCAACTCTGATTGATAGCAAAGAAATTCAGTAGTGTATATGCACTACTAGTGTGTGGCAAATAGACTTTGGCCTTTCACCATCTGCCCTTTCTGAGCTTGAAAATATTAAATCATACATTTCAGGAGGCAAAATTCAATTTAAATCTTAGTGTACATTCAGTCACATCTCACAGTTGAGATACGATGTCTCTTAAATGATTAAAAAAATTAAAAGAAAGAAAAAGCTTGACATTGTAGTTATTGAATTACAAAGAATGTGATAGATAGCAAAGTGTCATGAGCATTATTGGCTTGCAAGATTAAAAGAATTGTGATGTAATGAGAAGTTATTTTCACCAGTGCATTCATCCAATTTTTATGCCAAAAGTATAGTTTTATGATGCTTTTAATGGGAATTCTTTAAAGAGAATTCTTCTATTTGCTTGTTCTATGTAATTATTTTCTGTTTATAATTTTGACATGTTTTAGCTCAGGTTTCATAATTCTTAAAATGTTTTAGTTTCTCTAATGTTTACCGTGTCAATAAGATAATGAATAAAAGAATGCAAGAGTTGAAGTGACTGTTATCTGAATTACTGTTATGGAAAGAGTCAAGCAATGTACAATTTTATTTTAAATTTATTTTCTGGGTTGAGGAAAAACTCCTTTCTTAGATATTTCTATTGCATTTCCTACCCTAATGGTAAGCTAAACTAAATAGCATTTGGAAAAGTATGAAATCCATTTCTAATTACAACATGGGAAAGAAGAGAGCCTTCTAGGGATTGTATCCTCTGATTTTTTTGTTTTATTAACATTTATTAACAGTTTATTATTAACATTTTAAATTAGTTCTTAGCATTCTTGCATTCTCAGTCAGGGATCAAGGATCAAAATGTTGTTTGGATTAGGTTGGAGGTGAAAAAGAGTAGGAAGAAAACTGCTGAAATACAATCAGAGTCTCACTATGCAGATTACAATTAGATATAACAAAACTAATTATAAATAAGGAAAAGGAAAAAGTAGCTATAAAGGGGTCACTTTGAGTGTCGTAGCTGGCCAGCACAGCTTGGATGCTTGTTTACACCTGCCTTCACTTCAGTTGTTCTGTACAAAAGCTCTTTTGCATTTTGTTAATTATATGGAAGCGTGCTTTTATCTAAGTTATTAATTTGGTTTCACTGTGATTTGGAGGGCAGAGGATGGTGTATGTTTGTTTTTTTATCAGGGTAAACTTTTTCATCTACTCTTTGCTACAGATGGGAGATTAATCCATTAATCGCTGTAATTCTCCCTTGTGACTTATAGAAGTGTCTTTACTATCCAACTTGCATATCATAGTTGTTAGTTGTTATTTATGAGTTCCCTGTTCTTTAAATTACTTTATTACATAAGAAGCTCCTCTGGAATTTTTTTTGTTTCAAGAACCCATAACTTTCTTTGATAATATTTTTATGCTGCATTGTGGTCTTGCTTATTAGCAAGCTCCAGTACAGAAAATACTGAAATGATGAAACCTTTATGAGACTGCATAATATAAATTACCAAAGTCTCTATTACTAGATTTTTTGGAACCTTTGTCACTTATTTCTCAGTTAGAAAATAGCAATTCTGACTTTGTTTTTCCTCTACAAAAAAACTTCAAAGTTATGTACACTTTTTTTTAAAATTTCTCCCTTTATTTCAATTTAACTTTATATCAGTCTTTTTCATCAGAAACTAGGGCAAATGGACATGAAATAGTTAACAAAAAGGGTATGAATAACATATCATAGTGAAATAGAAGAAAGATGAGAAAGAACACAGTGAAGTAACCATGAGAGGAAATACCTTCTGTGCATTTCTGGATGAGTTATGTTTGTTTGTTTGTTTGTTTGTTTCAAGTGTTGACCTAATGACTAACAAAATATTTCAAATTACCCCGGCAGCTAGAAATGGCAATTGAAATTGTCTGAGGCAGTTCTTGATATAGACATGTGGATATAGATATGTGGAAATAAGTGGTTCTAGACAGATGATGCTGCAACACTATTAAGTACAAGTTACTAGTAATCCTGACATTAATTTGAACCAATGGGTGCAATTGTGTTCACATTATTTCAGTAGATTGGATCAGCATTGTTATCAGGTTCTAAGTTGGGAAGAAGATAAAATGAAAAGAGAAGAAATGCTAAAAACTGGATGAAGGGCTTATTGTCACTATTGCACCTTGTAAGGCTACGGGCCTAAAGCTGGGCCCTACAAGAAAAAATGGAAAAGTACTTTGTGTAAGGTTAAATGTATGCCTAACAGCTAGACAATTTCTAAATGTAATATGATGCCATTTTGCAAGCACTTCAATATGCAGAGATTAAGGAGTGAGGAGAGTTTTGTAATTATGTAAAATTTAATTTTGGGTAGTGTGATTAAACACTGCAAATAGAAAATTCAAACTGAATATCTGCAAAATTTTTCTATTCACAGAATCTGTTAGAGGTAGGAAAGCCTCTTCAAGAAAGTGGTAGAAAGCCTGTCATTTGATTCATTTGATGCTACAGTTGACAAAGTACTTGGAAATACAAGGTAGGGAACAAACCTGCATCAGCAAGGGGATGGAAGCATCTAATAAGTCTTCCTATTTTTTATTCTGTGATAGACCACAAAATGGTCACCTTATGAAAATAGAGGCCAAGGCATTCAAACACCATTTTTCTTGTCTGTAAGATTTAGTCCATTAATCATGCTAAGAGAAAAAAAAAAACTTATTCATTATTTTTCTATCTGAATTGTCTTGAAATTGTCACTCTAGTTTTCATCTATTGCTGAACATGGGTTTTTTTTTAAGATTTAAGGGAGCTTGGTTTTCCTGTGACAGCTGCAGTCATTTTAATGCACAATGTCAGGAAAGGACAGCACAATGAAAATATAAAAAGCCAAGCTTGTTGCATATGTATGGCTTGTGAGTAGCTGAGACTAAATTGTGTCGATTTGTGAAGTCTAAAATACAGTTGGGATTGCATTAGATTTACCCTTCAACAATTGTAAGAAAAGAGAAATACACATTAAATGAACCACTCGTTAAGAAACTTCATCTCTCTACTCCCCCTTTAAAGCTATTTTTAGTTTTCTTAGTGTCCTACTTTTTAGCCGCACTTTATAGTGCAGCCATGTACAACCATGGTATCTGATAATAATTCCTATACACTGTGTCAAACGGTGTCATTCATTAACTTTGACAAAACTCTTGCCATTAATTTGAACCAATGGATGCCATTGTGTTCACATTATTTCAGTAGATTGGATCAGCATTTTTATCAGGTTCTAAGAAAATTAATATTCTGTAGAGTTTTTTGATTTTGTGGATATTCAGCTAGTTATATCTGAGCATGAAAAGGGTTGTGCCAATTTATAAAATGAGAATATGAGAATAAAGCCTCTTCCCACATTAGAAAATTTCAGCAAATAAGAATCAATCTTTTTTCCCTATTATTTTCTGAGATTTGAATTTGGTATCAGTTAAGCAGTATGATGTAGAGCAAAACTATATATTTTTCAGGAAACACATTTTATTCAGATGCCATTGCTTTGGTGTACATAAAATTACTTTGTGCACTTTATGTTAGAGTGTTTACACTAGCCATAAATGTGGAAAGTGTTACACATTATTTCTTCCAATATATAAAAACAACCAGGAAACAAAGCAAAGCAAATCAAAATAAAAACTTGTATTTGCTGTTTGCCCTAATTCAGTTGAGAAGAAAAAAAAGATGAAAAAGATGGAAGGTCAGGAGATAAAAATAGCATATGGAAATGATCTGCAACAGTGAGAATATCTCTCTGTTAAATATCAGTGCCTAGAGCTCACATCTCACAGTGAGATCTGGACATATGTGGGAGTTTGTTATATGTGTTGCTATCTAGTCCAAAGTCTTCATATGGATTTTTAAAGGGAGGCAGCACTTTCACTTATGGAAATGCTAGAGAGCATCAGCATTCATTTACATTAGGCTTTTGAACTTGCTCCAGCGGCCATGAAAAAGGCTTGCAATTTACAACCAAATTATTTATCTTAGTCCTTCATCCCTGATGACTTCTCTGTGAGGAGAAGGGAAGAGATAGAGACCAAAAGAGCAATCTTTGTAGAACTCTGGGTCCTCCTTTCCTCATAAGTTCACAGGAGCCCATTTAGCTCGAGGAAACTGATCTTTTAATCCTTTCCTCCGAATTGGTCTCTAGCGACAAGCTGCAATCATGCTATTTTTATTCTCATAGGGCAGTCCTAAACTGTAATATAACAGAATTAACTTTGTCTAGCTGAAACAATAAGAGATGTGAAACACCAATAACACCCTGTGCCATTTAGTCCAAAGAGAAAACTTTCTAAGCCCTTGTATGTAAAGGGTCAGATCTAGTTTATCAGACCCCATAGTGACAGCGGGAGGTAGGGAAGGCGGGATGGCTGATAAGGGGAAAGCAGGATCAATCACAAGTGTGAGAGGGGAAGGCATGTGATGGAGCCCATCCGCAGAATCGGCTCCCCAGCCCAACAAGAGAAGGAGCGAGGTGGCTCCACCTCACAAGTGTCCCTCACACCTGCTTCCCTCCTTGGACCTTCTGCCCATCCCTCTTCTTTGCTTGTATGAAAGGGGTCTGTGATGTTAGGTGCCATCTATTCTGTGCCTTTTAGCAGTGGAAGAAGTGTCATCTCAACAAAATATTTGGTTTGACACTTTGGGACAGATTTTGACTTAATATGAGCACTGCCATGATCTTGATTGTCAACGTCTGACCAAGCTCTGCCTCTGACCGTAGCTGCAGGAGAGGCTACGTGGAGGCAGTCTGACCTCTCTCTGCAGCCCATGCACATTATGCTGCTGCAACAGCCTCCAGATTCGACTAGGGACATCTCTGCCCCTTCTGTCAATATCCTTTTATGAGCCTGTTGCCCATGATTGTCCATAATTGTCTCTTACCTTTTCAAACTCGCTGATGACATCTGCATCCACAACTTCCTAAAGGCACAGACTACAGAAGTTCACTACCTGTAGTGGCATTGCTGCTAGACAGGAGAAAAAGGATGAGAAATGGTGAGCTTGTCCATTGATATTCCAGGTGAATCAAAGTACTGAAAATCTGAAAAAAAAGTTTGTGGGTTTGTTGATGGCTCTCTGTTTGTTGCAGAGAGCCATCTGCAAAATTCTGCTTCTCATCCTCCTTCTCCACATCTTGAGTGTCCAGGGACAAAGCTTAATTAGTAGAAATATTTTTCAAAAAAAAAAATTCTTAGAATTTCAGTCTTTAGTGACATTATGAAATATTGTTAGTGTTTCACCTTCTTGGGAAACAGGAAGATTACACTAACAAAATTTGTGTAATTTTTTGACACTGAATTATCTTTGAATTTCTAGAGATCTGTTCCTTGGCATGTAAGGTTTTGAAGTGAAAGTATCCTTAAGGTTAAGGATAATGAGTATTTTTGTAGAAATAGTGGAATATCAGTCTTATATAGCTGTTATTAGCATTATATGTCCTGTTGATTTCTCAGAGACAAAGAGTCAAAGAATGGTTAGAGTTGGAAGGGACTTCCAGGGATCATCTAGTCCAAACTGCTTGCTCTAGGAGGGTCACCTAGAGTGCATTATCTAGGATCGTGTCCAGGCAGCTTTTGAATATCTCCAGGGACAGAGATTCCACAACCCCTCTGGGCAACTTGTTCCAGTGCCCTTCGCTGGACTCACTGCAGTAGCTCCCTGTCCCTCTTGTACTGGGGAGCCCAGAACTGGACCCAGAACACCAGATGCGGCCTCACCAGGGCTGAGTAGAGGGGCAGGATCACCTCCCTCCACCTGCTGGCAACACTCTGCCTAATGCAATCCAGGATCCCATTGGCCTTCCTGGCCACAAGGGCACATTGTTGGCTCACGGTCAGCTTGTTGCCCACCAGCACTCCCAAGTCCTTGTCTGCAGAGCTGCTTTTCCAGCAGGTCAGCCTCCAACCTGTCCTGGTGCATGGGCTTATTCCTCCCTAGGGGCAGGACCCTGCACTTGCCTTGGTAGGACTTCAGGAGGTTCCATCTCTCCAGCCTGCCCAGGTCCCTCTGAATAGCAGTCAGCCGGTTAGCCAGTCCTCCCAGTTTTGTGTCATCATGACTTGCTGAGGGTGCCCTCTGTCCCTTCATGCGGGTCACTAATGAGTAAGTTGAACAAGATTGGACCCAGTATTGACCCCTGGGGGTCACACTGCTAGCTGCAAGCCTCCAACTAGACTTTGCACTGCTGAGCACAACTCATTGAAGAGCTCTGCCATCCAGCCAGTTCTCAAGCACCTCACCGTGCACTCATCCAGCCCCGCTTCCTGAGCTTGCCTAGGAGGATGTTACGGGAGGCAGCGTTGGAAGCCTTGCTGAGATCGAGGGAGACAACATCCACTGCTCTCCCCTCATCGACCCAGCCAGTCATCCCATCACAGAAGGCTGTCAGGCTGGTTAAGCATGATTTCCCTTTGGTGAATCCATGCTACCTCCTCCTGATCGCCTTCTTGTCCTCCGCATGCTTAGAGATGGCCTTCAGGATGAGTTGCTCCATTGCCTTTCCAGGGCTGGAGGTGAGGCTGACTGGCCTGACTGTCCCTGGCTCCCCTCCTTCTTGCCCTTTTTGAAGACTAGAGTGACACCGGTTTTCTCCCAGTCCTCAGGCACCTCTCCTGATGACTATGACCTTTCAGAGATGATGGAGAGTGGCCTAGCAATGATGTCCGCCAGCTCCCTCAGCTCTCATGGGTGCATCCCATTAGGGCCCACTTTTTCCCTGTTCTCCAGGGTCCGAGATCCCTGAGGGCTGGCCTTAGCAGTAAAGACTGAAGCAAAGAAGGCATTCCGTATCTCTGCTTTCTCTGTGTCCTTCTTTCCTAGGGTCCCTGCCCCATTCAAGAAGTGTCTTGTTGATTTAGAGACTTGCTAACTGTACATACTATTTTATCATTGACGAGTAAAAGTTCCTTATCTGGTAAGATGCTCTAAAACATGGGATGCTTTCAGTGCTTGAAGTAATTGTGAAATTTGGACATAGCTGAAGCTAAACTTTGTTGTGAAATGCTATCTTACAAAAGTATATGAACCTTACAGCAGGTTTTACAATTACAAATACATCAAAATGCATTTTTTAATCAAAATAATGTTGAGTAATTATTGTAATGGGAAGCTGACTACCTTCCCTTAATTTGCTAATGTTCTTTCTTCACTGAATGCTTGTCTTTTTTTTTTTTTTTTTTTCCCTTTCCCAGACTGGTAAAATTAACCATCATTTCCAACAGCTGCTCTATTTCCTCTTGAGAAAATTAGTTTTCTCTTTTGCCTTGTTAGAATCCAGACAAATGTTTCTCCTACCTTAGGATCTGAAGAACTGTAGCAGCTGAGGCAGTAAAGATGACAAGCAAAGATTTCTGGTTGAGAATTTGTATATTTTTAGAACAGTTAGCCTATAATATTTCACTTCCTACGTTTACATAAATAGCTTTGTTTTGACCCTAAATAGAACATTCAAAATGTAACCACAGCAATCATGTTAATGCATAGTCTGGTTGCCTTTGGATAATTATTTTAACGTGGATTTTAGTCATCCTTTATATGTTGCATTTATAGTTCTAACCTTTTGCCTTTCAGATCAATGACTCAGCACTGGCAAAACACCTAATCAGTTTAATTGCATTCACATATTTCTGTATATATTTTAATTTTGATAAACAAAGTGTAGAACTTTGCTTTTTAGAATGAACAATGTGAGGATAAAGCTTTGGGATAAGATGACCATGTTTTGTTGAAGAAGTCTGGACCTAGAGCTTCTTTATAGGACCCTCTGTAAGAGCTGCAAGTTACATTCTGCATTAATCTGCATTTCTGAGAATATCAAGTATGACTGCTCCTACAAAAGGTGTAAAGTCTAGAAAATTTTTTTGAGCATTACCCATAAACTGTGATCACAGATTTTCTAGAATATATATAATTTTTTATTTTTGTGTAGGCTTAGTCATCAAAGTTGCATCAGTGTGTGCTTTTTTTTTTTTCCTCCAAGAAAGTGGTATAAAACAATAGCTAATTCCATGGAACAAAAACATAAGTCTGATTTGTGAATATGTTTTTAAAATGTAGTCTGTTATTTAGCCAATATAGCAAAATTAAATTTCACAAGGATTAGTATACATAGGTAAGAGAATTCACATCTGGAATGTAATTGTTAGCTTTTGTTGCGATTCAGCTGTCAGATGAAAAACTGCATTCTGTTTGCTAAAGATGTACCCATGGACGAAAGTGTATTTCAATAAAGAGTGATGAGACGAAGTCTGTTTTTTCTTGTTCTTCCTAAAATTACAGTACCTGTGAGTTGAAACATTCTTTCTTGGTTGGTTTATTATGCTGAGAGATGAGATAGCTGTCATCAGCAATTAATTCTTGCAAATGTCACAGGAATAAAATATACAAACTTGAAGAAAAAAAAAATCACAGTTTTGTAGCTGTTTGGCTGAAATTGGAATGGTGTGAAGGAGATGCTGAAAGGGTAAAAGCAGATTCCAAGAGAAAATTGCCTATAAATACAGGTTGGCCTACTTCTTTCTTATTCTATAGTTGGTTTATATTTCTTCAGTAATATAGGGAGCCAAATTTACACACCAGCGTAATTAGGAATAGTTTGCTAAAGACTGGGGTGGTGTTAAGGTGGGGGCGATCCTTTTCAAAAGCATAGAACACAACTAATTCCATTTGACTTCAGCATTGGAGGCGACCCCAAAAAAACAAATACCAAGAAAACCGCTCACCTTTTTTTTTTTTTGCTTGAAAGTCAAGTATTTAATAATTTTATTATGTATTTATGAAAAAAAGTATGTTATTTTATGTTTATGAGAAAATACACTAAAACAGCATCCGGTTAGTTTTGTAAGTATATGATAGCTGAGTTCTTTTTCCTCAATAAACTAAAGATTAAACAATGCACTGTGTTTCATGTTAGTCAATTTCGTTGTTAATTTTTTGTATGTTGTATGAGAAGTAAAGAAGTTGCATCAACTGTTCAGCACCATCTTCTACACTTAATGCCTTAAAAATGAAAGCCGATATCAAGATTCATTTGATTCTCCCTAAAATTCTGTTTTAAAATATGACCTCAGGAATTGTATTTGCCTCAGTTGCAACTCACAACTTTAGCTGAGCTCTATACATTCCCAACTTAAAATACATCATATTGTTCTCATTCTGTCTTTAATGGAAATGTGATGCAGTGCAATCTATTTCTATCTTTGAAAGATGTTATCTCAGACAATTATTTTTGGTTTAGGTGAATATATTTGCCTTTCAATGAATCATAGGGCCAAAGCCACAAAAAGGCAAAAGACTCATTTATTCAAGTAATTAAACTCAAAACTATCAAGTTTAATAATATATGATATAAAATGATTATATGATATAAGATCATATGAAAATAATTTTATATTAATTATATCAGAAAACTGTGATGATGAGAGGAAGAAAAGATTTTTGAATGTTACGAAAATCAATAATGAAGTAGATCATTTCGTTATCCTTTATATATACTAAGCCTTTCCTGTAAGCTGTGAAACTGACAGTGTTCAAGGGACAGTTGTCTCGCATGCTCAGTACCTAATTACCGTAAAAGTACTGTTTAAGTAGTTTAATGGCCATAATGTGACCCTATATAGCGTGAGATATATTTCACCTGGGAGAGCTATTACTCTGTTAGTTTAAAAGTTTCCTATCATTCCTGGAAACTCTTTTACCCAGTTTTCTACAGGAACAAACCTTACATACTTATGCTATCTTCCCGATCTCCCCACCCACCAATAACTTTCGAGCTGCGCCAAATTCAGAGAAATATGATGGAAAGGTAGATTTCTCCAGTATTTATTTAAAACAGGTTTCTCAGCTGTGATGTAGTGAGCAGGGGCAGTCCTGGGTGCATCTTGCACAGTGTCCCCAGGTATTGTGGTTCCTTCCTGCCCTTTCTCATGTTCTCAGACATGCCCTGGGCAGCTGTGCTTGTTGCATGGAAAGGGAGACTTTATGGGCGTGGGTATCAGAAAAAAGTGTGGCGTTGCTTATATCCCAAGATGTGTGTAAAAACAGAAGAGTGTTTGTTGGGAAATGAACAGAAAAGAAATCACATTTCATTAAATCCTGTGTTCACGGAAATAATGCCATTCTGGCCACAGGTGAACACCGTTTTGTTTGAGGTCTTTTCTAATAGTTTACTTAAAAATGTGTGCTCTTCTTTGATTTATCCAAATTGATTATTCAAAATCATCTAGTGAGAAATCAGGACCCTAAGTTATCTAATGTATGAGGATACTATGAATAATCAGTCCTTTTATAATCATGTATTCAGGCATGCTCATGGCTTGAATAGCTTGAAAAGGGTATTTGAGATTAAAGCCTACATACACTAGTCTTAAACAGAGCTTCTTTGCTGAGTCCTACTGTGTATTTTCAACTTTGGCAGTTCTTTTGCAAACAACTCTGAGCTATTAACTGAAATGTGCAATAGAAAATTACCAGCCTGCTAAAAATATTCAGTTATAAACAATAGGTACTAGATTATTTTTCTTGAGAAGAGTCAAAGCTGTTTGTCTGAAACAAAGGAATCCAGGTTGGCAATTTATTTGTAGTTGTTTCACCTTTCAGTATAACTGATTTAGTTTTTACTTGTTACCTTCTCTGAGCATATTTTAATACCGATTCTGTGTTTGTTTGTTGTTGCCAAGATCCTACGTACACAGACATTGCAAAGATTTATGGCTCCTGTTTATGATAATATTTTCAATAGCTTAAACTGTCCCTAACATTACCAGTTGTATTTCATTCCTTACTTTATGAAATAACCCAGGGATATGCTTATTTATTTTATAACAGATGAAAAGCGGGAACGTAGCTTGCAACCTGATGTGAACATATATTAGACAGCGCTAGATTTTTTGCCAGTCTTTTCCCACTGAGAAGCCTGCGAGCAATCCCACTGACTTGACTTTGAGTACTTGCAGAAAATGTTCCTGGGCTAGTTCACATATGTAGATTTGAACAGTCAGCCCAGGCTCAGACAATTTAATTTTTTTTTTTTTATTGTTAAGGTCCATATTTGGGGCAAAATACTGGCAAAAGAGTTGTTTTGCTGGCTCATTTGTGACTGAAAATCTCTTTAACACCTTTTATGACACAAGTTAACACATTTGAAACCTTGTCATCTGGCTGCACTATAACCAAGTGAGAACTAGCACAACTGAGCTAATTCATTTAGATAACAGTGCATATTTTTGCTCCTCAAGATGATGCTGAGCAGCCCAGTTCTAGAAGAATGTGCATAAAGGTTAGGACACTCAACAGGATTCAGATCTCTGAGTTTCCTCCTCTACTATTCTGCTGGAGAAGGAGAGGCAGAAAAAAGCCAGACACTTTACTGCAGAAGTCCTGAAATGCAGGCAGATAATTGGGGAACGTATTGGAGGAAAAAGCTTCCGATCTTTTCCCCTGCAGTCAGGTAAGTGTATCTCTGCATTTTAGATCTGTAAAGGGAGTATAATATTACCATGCAAGCTGTAATACAAAGAACTATGAGATTTCAGCTATCACAGGAAAACAAAGAAATTCTTTGCTCTGCTTTTCAGCGCTTTTTCTTTTGACTGATTTTGTGCCACCACGGGTGTGCCACTTAGTCTGAGAACACATTTTTTTTTTCCTATCATTTGAAGTGAAGGCATTACATTTCTTTACTCATGTTTGACAGCAGAATTTTAACAAATTATGGCTAATCAATAGCATAGCCTTGAGAAAGTCACATTCTGGGGTCATGGAATAATGACTACGATAATATGTATATTAGGTACCTGTACCACTTTTGTCCTCCATATAAACATGAATGCTCATGAAACGCTGGGAAAGCAACTCAAAACCTTTCCCTGGGAGTCTTTATTTTCTGCTCCCAGAACACAGGAGGACTCTGGAGATTTAAGGATACATCTCAAGAGGGAGTCGGTGGCTGGGTTTTTTTTTTGTTTGTTTTGAAAAATGTTTGTCTAAGAGTAAGGAAATTTGAAACTGAGCTGTGGAAAGGTTATTTTTGCTTTGTGCTCCCCAGTCCTGTTGTTCATTCCCAAAAGAGATAATCACAGTTTAATTTCTTGTTGTTTCTTTCAGTGAGAACATTGTGTATTTTCTGGAGTTAGTTCTAATTCTGTATTCTTATTCCCCAAATTTCTGCTGAAATATGTCTAAGTAAGTATGTTATTTCTTTTAGGCACATCTTTTGAACCACATATGTCTTAAACAGTCAAGATAAAGGAATTATGGATTAGATACTTCATACACCCATTTTCTTCAGTCGGTAGTGGAAGGAAAGGTCTTCCACTAAAATTGTGGATGGACATGTAAGACACTACTTCCTTGTAAATACTCCTATTTTATGCAGTTCATTTATGCTGAGATTTGTTCATCCATTCTGCTGGGTTCGCCTCTGTGTTTTGCATTTAGGCTTCTAGAGTTACTGCTGCTACAAACTGGAAAAGCAGCCTATTACTTTTGCACAGATGGCTTGCAAATGTCTTAGCCATATAAAAAAGTGATTAGCCTTAAGGATGCTTTCTATGAGAGGTATTTGAACATACTATACCACTCTACCACCTTTTACCACTTCTGTTGAACCTGAGAGTTATCTTAAAAAATATCTGAAGAGCTTTCCTTCTTACTAACATCTTAAGAAATTACAGCTACTGTATGATTTATATAATCAATGATTCTCTTATTTTGTCCACTGATAGTTCCAATTTGGTTAACTTTTTTATTTAATGATGGTAAAATTGAAAATTTAAAAAAAACCTCCCACAATCTGTATAAAGAAAGAAGATATTAGGAAGTAAATAAACTGTTAATGCAAGAATCCTATCTATTAGTGTTTTACCTAGTAATATGTGGAACATTTCAGAGGGAGGAAACTTTTGAAACATTTTTTCTGTACAGTATGAGTGTACTTTCATGGTGAGAATTGCATTTTTTGTGCTTCAAACAAAAAACTGCCAATGATGCCTTGCTTATGACTGTGTCGTTAAAGTAATTACCTGTGTACATCTGACTTTTTCAAACCTTTTCTACCTATTTTGTTATTTTAACTCAGCTAGCATATTTGTATTATTTGCTTCTATTATTTTAACTTTATTTTTTTCCTCCTTACAAGGTAAGCATTTATCTCTCAGTTTTGTTTCACTGGACAGTTCTGGCTTGTGCTGTGGTGAATACAGCAATGCCTGTTGATGGGGTTGTGATAGTTTCAGCTTCTTTGGAACTTTGAAAGCTTTAAACAATTTAGACAGAAGTCATCTATGTCAGATATCTGAGTCACTTTTTTTTTTTTTTTGAGTTCCCAACAGCAAAGAAGTCAGTTACTTGTCATCATTAGCCTAGAAACGTTAGTTCAAGAACATTCTTACAATGTTCTAGGATTTCATCCTGAATTAAAAACAAAAAAAAAAAGAAGAAGAAATTATTAATATAAATATATATTTTTTTTTTTTAATAGAAAAAGTGTTGCTACGTAGCAACTAGCTTCTGAACAGTCTGTCCAGAACCAGTGTATTTCAGCCTAGAGATTCAGGGGCAAAGACTGCCATTCCTGTTCTCTTGCTCCCATCCTGTTACTTATAAAGCAGAAAGAGAAACAGTGAAGACTGAGTGCTGAAGAGTAAGCAGTTAAGTGGGAGCATGGGAGGAGGACCAGCATGGCTGGAGGACAGGATGTCCACCTGGTGTAGTACTGTAGCAACTGGTAACCTACCTAAGATGTCAGAGACAGATTTAAGTTTGTATCCTGAACTGAGCAGTGGAGGGACTTCCCTAAAAGTCTCATGATCTCACGATCAAAAGACTGGATATTCTAGACCTCAAAAGTGACTAGACTTTCATGTCAGTCTCTGTGTTCCTGCTGAATTTGCCTAGATGATTATTTTAGGATAGTCTGAGGGGCTTTTCTTCACGGAAGGTTTTGAGCCTGAAATTGAGCACTGAAATTATTTTAAAGCCTGCCAAGTAGCAGAAAGCAACGGCTTTCTTGTCTAGCATTATTTTTGAAGTGCTTGACATTGCAGTCTCAGCATTCTTTTTTTTTGAGTCTTTTTATGTAACATCTATAAGATATAGATTCATTTCTTCCTGTTACAGCTTTGCACTTTGCACTGCTGTTGAAGCTAAGCAGAATATACATATATATAAGTAAACCATTTTTATTTCATAGAAGTAGCAGTCAATGGTGAAAGTAGCTACATCTATACCCATTTTGTCTTCTAGATAATTGCCCACTTCTGAATCACTCAATGTGTTTACAGCTTTCAAAGAATTCATAGTTGCAGGAACAGAATTTTAATAACTCTCATTTTTAAACTCTTCCTCCTTCCTCCGTGCCCCCTACCAAGATAGAGGACTGCTCACTTTAGATGATTTCTGTGATCTGTACTCTCTTGGCTCTTTTTATCTGTTTCATTTTTCTTTGCATTTGTAGACAGCTTAAGTTTCATTCTTTGGTGTCAAGGCTCTGGAAGAAAAAATCGACACGACACAAACAAATTCTTGTCCCTCACTTTTCTCTATACCTTAATTTTGGCTCTGGTATTACTCCCAGAGTCTGTATGTCTTTGTGATCACAAATTGTGAAGAACTACTATATATTTTCTTCGTTATATAGTGAAATAAGATTTATTCAAAACATGTGTGTCTGCATGTTTTTCTATTAATCTGTATTTTGTGTTAGCTTTAGCTTACCTCCCACCCACCATTTACCCAGCAAGCGTTGGTTTGTTGTTTCCAAAAAAACAGGGTGGGATATAGTTGTACACATATTTATTATTAATGTGATACTGTTGCTACTGTAATCCTCATGGCAGAACACAAGTGGTAATGAGAAAAATGATATATCTACTTTTAGACTTCTTTCAGTGTTCTTCATTTCAAACATTATTGGGACTGAAGCAGGGAAAGCATCAAAATTTAGAGTTAGAATTTGGTTCAGAAAGACAGCCAAAGGTGTTGAACACATTTTTAAATTTTCTAAGCCTATTTTCCATTACAGAACAACTTGTACATGGTTTGATTGTAAAAAAAGTTTGTGAAATGTATGAAAGAAAGAAACTGGGATATGACTCATCCATTCTTTCCATTCAATTGACCACAACAGTGACCATTTGCATCTCTTTTAGATAAGTGCGATTCAATTTAGCTAACACTGTAACAGAAACAAGTATTGAAATCATTTAATAATATTTGTTGATTGCAAATATTCAGACAGTCACTGAAATTCAAGAATGTTCATGTTAATATGTCACACACAAACGGGATGTGGTGCTGGGTTTCGGACATCCATACAAGGCTGCCTTCCTCTTATGGGGCAAGGATAACTACTATAACATTTTCCCTTGTGGTTCTTGCTTGGCTGATGTCACCGTGGCATTAGTGGTATTCCTAAACTTTGTATCAGAAATACTAGAGTGAAATTGATGTCTTTACAATTACTAGGCACAAGTACTTATTGATAACCAACATGCTGTAACTGGAGCAAACACGTAAAATCAGCTCCTGTAGAACATCAGCTTTTTAGATGATTACCACAAACAAAGACTGTGGATATATGCCCCATTATCATTTCCTTTTCTGCCTAGTTTTCCACCTAAAAATGTATGCCAGCATCAGTTAGTGGAGACTACGTCATTAAGTCGTTTGAATAACTTAATAAATGGCTGAGCTTCACACAAATTTCAGCCATTTACAGTGTATAAGAAACATAATTTTTGCTTTTGTGCAAAATATCAACCTCCACCCCCTTCCACCACACAGAACTATTTTAAGCTGACTCAGTTTTATGTTTGGCTGGCATACCCCTCTGGGAAAATAAGGAGTTAGCCATTTATGCACAGGTAGAGGAAAAAAAGCATTTATTCAAAAATAACTTGAAGCTCTGTAGAAGAAAATAATTCTCTCATACTATTTGAAAAACTATGTGGAAGATACTGAAAACATGCTCTTGAAAACTTTACTATGAGCACCATTTATAATTTTATGAAATAGAAACAGTAGAGCCGTTTGAATAACACCCACTCTAAACATTAACAATAGAATAAAGGTAATATTTTAGTCCAATTTTGAACAGATTGTTGGAGAGATTAGAAATTAGAGGCTAGCAGAATGTTTACACTGTTTCTCTTGACTTTGAGCTTTGATAACTCTTTGATAATATTAATTTTTCATTGGTCCTTCAAATGATATATCATTCTTTAGCTATAGTCCTGATAGATAAGCAATCAGTTTTCTCAGCATTCAGAAACGTACTGTTGAGCTACAAAATAAATACTACATATTATAGTTGTTATTTGAATGAAATGGAAAACGGAAAATAATAAAAACTTTAAATTTCAAAATTAAAATCAGTACAAGTCATCAGCGCAAGTGTATGGTTTACAGTACGGGCAGCTATCATTGGTGTGCCTCTACAACGTAGTATCTACTAAAGTGCAGGATTTAGATAAATTTCAGTTATGTAACTATGGTCAGGGCAAGGTGACAGTTTTTCAGGAGAGTCATCATCTTAAAGCTTTGTACATTGCTGAGTCATGAGAGCAATCCCTTTGCTAGTCAGTGCACCTGCCGCAATGCCTAGCAATCAGACTATCTTCCAACCTTGGGGGTCCAATAAGCTTTCTGTGATGTGAACATCTCTGTTGTGAGTGGCATTACATTATCCCTTTCTTTCCGTGGTGATTATCACAAAATGATTGACTTTATTTTGTAGTACATAGTAATCAGATTAAAATCAGGACTAGAATCAAACCTGAAAGTGTTCACATTATTGGTCATTTGTTGTGGTTATGAGATTTCATTACAGTGCCTCTTATTGAAAACAAATAAACAAACAAGTAAATGAATAGGGAGAAAAAAAAAAAAGACCTGAGTTAGAGATTGTACGTACGCTAACAGGTTTCAGTCTTTGTCTGTGAGATGCAATCCATGAACAAATCTCTTCTCCTCTTCCTTAGCACTGTTATAATGGAATCCATAGTTTGCCTTCAAACATGAATTCTGCTTTTTGTGTGTGCATGTGTTACAGGAAAAGGTTAATGGGTCTTCTATTTAATGTAACCATTTTAATAGTATTTCTAATGGCAGAATGATAACATAAAGACTGATAGTAAGTGTACAGTTTTGATTTATAAAGTTCTGTCCAATTTTCATTCCTGTGCTTACTTTGATTGTCTGAGTTTGCAGGGTTTGAGATGCTTCAAGCGCTCTTGTGGAATTGTACAGAGATGTCTGTGAGATTGTAGGTACATAGAGAGTCTAGGCCCTATTACTTCCATTGAAAAGAACAGATTAATGTATTTCTGAAATGTGTTTTCATTTTCAGATCACATTGTAGGACAAAGAATTATCTAGCGATGTAACTTGTCTGAGGGTGGTATGAATAGGACACATGAGTCAAGCACAACTTTTACGTTTTCAATTCCCTTCAGGCATTTTTATTTGGAGAGAGGGGGATCAGATTAAAGTTAAGGTAAACTGAAAGCAGAGTGTTTTATGAGAAGGACAGATCTGTCTTCAGCTAGTGTTCCGATAGCTACAAAGCAGACTTCCTAAAACTAGACTTTCTGAAAACAAATTCCACACAAACCTTGTTTTCTTTTTATCCAGGACTTGAAAATAATCTACGCTCAGAGCAGCCAAATATTAGATAGACAGACCAAAGTTAATTCATACAAAGGGGACTAAATTCTTTTTTTTTAGAACAACTGGGCTCAGTTCATCAAAGTTCCCTTATCTTGCTTATGTTCTTTAATTGTCCACTTGTCATGAACACATCCTTTAGGTTTCCTAATGTAGTCTTCAACACCTTCCTCAAAAAAGCATGTGTATTCCAATGCATTCCTGTACATGTATTCACTTATGCTAATATTTTTTTCATCAATACTAGTTCTGTTTTAAGCATACACTTATTTCTGTTATTTTTATTTAGGAAGGCCAGTAGCTGTTATAATTATCCAGCTTGAACATTATTCAGCACACAGTAAAATGGAAAATGGAGATGTACTGCTATCATATTACTGCCACCGTAGGTTACTTCTTGGTGGAGCTGTATTTCTTGGGAAGTTGTCTTACTGGAATGATGAGATATTTGCAGATACATAAACTGCAGATTTAAGAATTAAGATGGCAAAACTTTTCATGAGAAAGATTTTCTTTAACTTCCAGGACTGCAACTTGATAAATAAACAAAAGCAAAAAGCTGGAGGGGAGCATGGTAGCCTATGAAGAAAACCCCTGGAATAGGTTATTCTCTGGATGATATTTCATTGTCATGACCAGTATATCCACAACTTTGATATTACCTCTCAATTTGTTTTTTCTTGTGCTAGATAAACATGTCTAGAGCAGTTGATGTTCTTGAGTATATGCATTCACAATATTTGACAAGAAGCTAAACATTTTTTTTCTGCATGGTAAAGGCTATTTGCCCAATAGAAATCTGTAAAGGAACACTGAGTTAGAGTGACTAGAGGTGTTTTTTAAAATCGTTAGAGAGACGTTGGAGACTTACGCAGCATTGCACTGCATTTTGTTAGGGCAAAGCTAGTTATCAAATGTAAGCAGCACACAATAGATCAAATAATTGCAGATCTTCCAGAAGATTAATTTCAGATTTCTTCTTCACTTGTAAGCCACTGTACTAATATAGCTACTTTTATTATCTACAATAAGAATATCTTCTGAATGGTGTCATTTCATATTGTTTCTCACTAATATGTTTTATATCAGTCAAATCATTTGCCCTTACATCTGGAGATGTGGACTATTCTGAGATAATGATAATTTAATGATATTGTTTTAGGGTTTCTCTAAAATTAAAAATTAAAATAGCTGGGGCTCAAGCATGAAGACATTTGTCTTTGAAAGATTGGAAGAAACAGTAGATTTTATGCAGCACATGCTTGCTATATAGTTAAAATTGCTTTGATAATAGAGCAAACATGCTCAGCATTTTCACAATGTATTAGTTACTATTTCCAAGCGTCCAACACAGTAGATGCACTGTGTAAATGAACTGCACCAGAAAGATACTTAAGTACACACGATTTTCTCAGATTATGAAAAATCTAGACAGGATTTACATATAAAAGATTTCACATTCTGTATGCGCAAACTTGAAAACTTTCTCATCTAATCCTTTAAAAGTAGATTCTGTTTTCTGTGCTTGTGTAGCTATTATGGGATATCAGGCCAACTGTTCTTTTTTAGTCTATATGTTTCCTCTAAAAAGTCTTTTATATACCTTTGAGGGAAGAGTAAAAGAAGGTTTGCAAATTGTAAATCTCATTAATTGAGACGAAATACAGTTTGGGGGGCTTTTTTTTTAATTTATTTCTACTGAGTACCTTTTTAATGCTCCAGGAAAATCGTATTTTTTTTTCTTAAGTCTTTACATTAATAGGAAAAATATTATTTTTAAAAATGACAGTTTTATTCTCATAGAACTTTAATGAACTTCATATGCTTTCAAGAAGCTTTATTAAAGAATAAACTTTGAAGATAACCCCTTTTGTCAAATTATTTCCCACCATAGGTACAGATAATTTATGTTCCCTCAGAGATCAATTACATGTGAGAACATTGCATGAATTTTTCTATTTGGGATGAGGTAATAAAAGTTATCAAAGATCTAACTTTGTTTCATATCAGCCATCTATTTTTCTCTTTTTTTTTTCCTGTTTGTCAGAGACTAAAGAAAAGATTTCCTTCAGTTTTACTCAGTGCTGTGCAGAGATTGAGACTTCCAGTGCTTTGTTTCCAAAAAGAATTTATTTTTGCCCAGTTAATGCAAATTAACTTCCAAGTTTTATTTATCTTTTCAATAGTCTATTGATTCATCATGTTACATATACCTTGGATAGTGCTTTTCAAAAACCCATGTATTTTTAGACCTCTATTAAATTAGTTTAGAACTGGACTGTCATTCTGATAATGTGGGGGAGGGGAGACAAGGGAAATAAAAGAAGGAAAGAGAATGTGTTTAGAATTCACTACATGCCCTGCTATTCTCCTTATTTTAGATTGTACTGGAATAGAAAAAAAAGCAATTCATAGCATTTTGCCTTTGTAAGGTATGCATGATTGAAGGACTGTGGTCATGTAGCACTGAGCTGTCCTAGAGTAAATACATAAATAAATACAGTTATCTCCATGTAGAAGCATGGTATTTGTTGACAAAAATAACTTGGATGTTTTTAAATCTTGGAGTTAAAAGATCTAGGTCTGAGATGGTAATATACTTTAAAAAAGAAAATAAAAAAAAGGTGATCAAACAGTTCATTAGATTTTCTGCGGTTTTTTAGTCATAGGAGGAGGTAAGTGAGTCTGTCAGTCTCTCAGTTGATTCAATATCCTTTTTTTTTCTTCTCCACACATGCTGTATATTTAAAATATATAAAGTCAGCAGCAAATATATATTAAAATTTGCAAGCAAAATCACAGCAGTACTTTGAAGTCGTATTTAAAATTTATTCTTTGAATCGTTATCAGCAGATTTTTTAGTATTTAGCTATTGCAAATTAGTTTGCATTCAACACAAAGGTTCCATATTTCATTGGTGTTATGTGAACTGTTCCTTCCAAAGTAATTAGGATTCTTCAGCTAATAAACAGAACGTGATTTTTTTAGATACTTTCTTTCTAGTTCATTTGTACTAGTGATTTATGTCTGGAATATCTGTGCTTTATTCATACATATCATGCTCAGAAATTCCATAGCAATTTCATGAAAATGTTATGTATAGTTCTCAGCTGCTGTTATCTATCTTTGGATGCCAATGACTGATGTGGGCATTTCCCCTGAGGCTTTTCCTGAAATGCAGTGAAATGCATTTGTCACTTTTCTGGTGAAACATACAATAATAAGCTTTACCTCAAGTAGCCCTTCTATCACTCTGGTAAGTCCACAGATACTATTTTAAGATTTTAAATGGCTTATTTAATGACTTCTTCCAGTAGTGTGTCTGCGTATACAGTAGAGCAAATTAGAGTGAAGAGTATCACAAAACTTGGGATGATTTCATACATAATCAACAGAACAGGATCCAATAATCAGGGGGAAAAGATGCTAGACACTTGGGAGATTTTGCTTTTCTCTTCTGTATTGTATCATGCCAGAGAAGAAGAATAACATTTCTGAGATATGTGCAGGGGATCAGTGAAGCTCTGCACTGTGTGTGTGTGATCTCTCTTCCTCTGCATCCAGATGAAGAATAGTTTATTAGTTTTACAGAATGTGAGGTGTTAATAAAATAATGATGGGGGAGGGAGGAGGAACCATAATTATAACAGAAACATGATAACATGATTGTGTATCTATGTATAAACCTATAGATTATTTGCACCTTAAAAACTGCCTGGGCTTCTTGTGCCCTCATCTCAAAAAATACACAGTAGAACTTAAAGAGGTTCAGAAAAGGGCAAGAAAGATGTTCAAACTCATTTAACAATTTCCATATGAGGAAATTTTGAAAAAGAGATGACAGATCCATCAAAAGAACTTAAACAGATATAGAAACAAATGTCTCTGGAAAAAACTGAGTAGAAAACTGATAGGGCTTGAGAGAGTACTGAAGTGTAATAAGGAGGTATAATACCAGCTTACTCTGTACTTGATTTTTTCTAGACATCAGATTTATGGCTACTTTTTTTTTTTTTTTTGATGCAGCATAGCTCTTCTTATTTACCAGAGTTGATCTTCTTTTTTTACAGATTGGAGGGTGAGTTGTTTTTTGTCATTTTTTAATGAGAAAGAAAAGGAAGGAAAATGCAACTGTGAGTTTTTCCTGCCCTCTATTTGTGTATAGCAGTTTTGACATAATGCTTAGAAAGATTGGATCTTCATACACAGTCAGTTAATAAGAAGAAAACATTCTGAGAAAATGTTTCTGCAGTATATCACAGAACAAGAAGCAAGATGCCTGACTAAATAGAAGATTCTCAACACAAATTTTGGTCAATAATATCCAAAAATGGGTATCCCGTTGTGCATGCCAAATTGGATGAAAGATTTTCTTAGTGAAAGGTTCCTGTCCTGGACAATGATTGTCATACAAAGCTTACTTTTTTTTTTTTTTCCTCCCCTCCCCCCCTCCACCCCCATTCTTTAAAAGCTAGGCAGGATTGTTCAGGCATTTTAGGGCTCCAAAGCACATAGCCAGGTTTACTCAGATACCTCTGGAGAAGCCTAGGAAGACAGTACTTCCCAGGATCAAAGATGTATGTGTGTAAGACTGTGTGCTGCTCACTTTCTCCTACATATTGAGGTGCAAATTTGAAATTTTTTTAAAGTCATAAATTCTTCAGCTATGTGGAAACTAAGGAAGGTAGCTCCCTAGTGCTCTGGCTTCCTTATTTGCCATTCTTAAAATTATCATATGATTCACAAGGTTGGCAGCAGGCCATTTTTATCTGGAATGGAGAATGATAGGACAAGAAGAGATGTTAAAAGCGAATATAATTTTAAAAATTATATTACATAGTCTTTTCAAATTACATTATTGCTTCTATTGAAACTTTGATATTAATGATTTGCCATGTTTTCAGAATGCATATTTATAGTAAAATATATAACATAATAAAAAGAGAAAAAATATATAGAAAAAGTAGGAATTTTTCATCAAATATCGTTAAGAAAAAAATCTGTTCTATCATGTGCTCTGTGGAGCAAATGGGTTGTAACCCCCCATTGTGGTTAAATGGGGTAGTAAAACAGGATAGGTCATTTTAAAAGTTAAAAAGATAACAGAATCACATGTAATTTTTTCAGTGTAAGTGAATAAGACAGACATTATTTTAGAAAATACATGTAATTAATTTAACAGCCTCAATGATGCTTACAGAGAACCATTATAAAGCTACTTTTAAATTGTCAGGAAGAACTACCATCTCAAACTTGAGGGTAATCTGAAGTCACGGACATCCATCCAAGGAAGGAGTGAAACTCCATGAACTTTCTGTCCGTTGCATTACCATGAAGGTATTCCTAAATAGATTGCAGCAAATTGATTTACACATCCTTTTTAGCAGGAGTCATAATTAGTATAGAAAAGAGTAATGTCTCCTTGACATTATGGTCTCTATCATGTTTATCTGGAAAAGAATGAAAGAATAATTTATGTGGCAAAAGTAGTAGCATTCATTTAACCTAGTTTTTAGTGACCATTACAGGTTACTGCTGTGAATACATACACAGCAACTCTGTTTTATTTTCAGAATTTACCAAAGGGTGTGAATTATTTTATGCTAGCCCATTGATGGTACATGGCTCATCAATGTAGTAAAGCTGTTATCAGTGTAGGGGTCTGGGGCCAACTCAAGACACTTTAGGATAGCTGTCAAAGCTCCTTGGGGAAGTATTTAAGTATTTACATGGGTTTGGTTCTCCCTCTTCCAGATGAGTGTTTTCAGAGTAGACAGTAGACCAGAGCAGAGGCATACTGAAGTGATGCAGAGACAAGGCATTTATTTGAGGAGCATTATAATGCTTACTTCTTCTCTAGGTTATGAATAAAAAGGTTCTGGTGCATTATGAACAAGGACAATAAAGAAAACAGTTTTCTTTGAAGGGGCCAGATGCTTAACATAGTTTCTGTCAGTGCAAAGCAACTTGTGCCACTTCTTATCATTTGGCTTAATCTAAGTCTGTGTTGTGGGTGTGCCTTTTGCTGTCATCCCTTTTGCCGACTTTACTTCTCTGTGAAAAGAATTAAGAAGGACTGATTCTCAGAGTACTGCAGAAAAGAGTGGAAAAGTAAGCCTATGTAAGATAGAAAGGGAAATCCTGCCAAGACAAAAGAAGTCAAATAAATCATCATCTTTGCCTTATGACCATCCAGTTTTGCTGTTAAGAAGATAGAAATGAAGTCCTTTGATTTTCTCTTCCACTTACATATTGGTCTGTTTTGGGGCTTTAGTAGAGCAACAGACAGAAAGAGTCATTGGAGATATAGCTTGTGTACTTTGGAAACTTAACTATACAATACAATTGAAAGGAAAAAGATTAGGACACAAGCATACGTAAATAAAACAGAATAGTAAAGAAAACAGGCAGTTGGCAATATAATTTTCTTTCCTGTATTAATAAAGCAAGGAAGTTGGGGAAAGGAGAAGGAAAAAAAAAAAAAGGACAAAAAAGAGAAATGTTTTAGAATTAAGAGAAATATCTGAATGTTGGAGTCCTCCTTCTTCTCTGTAATGGCATTCAGATCTTTGCTTAAAACATGAGTGATAGATAACCTTTTATGATCTGTATCCTGGCTAGCATGAATACTGCTGGTGTTTTGAGTTTATATCCAGTCTGGAAAATCAATTAAAAACAGCTGGTCTGTAATTTTCAATTTGTAATGAGAAGCTCCTAAAGTATATTAGAAGGGATTTCCTCCTCCTCCCCCTCATGTCTGAACATTTTGTTATCTGCAGCATGGGGTCTCTTTTGACTCTGATCTCTGCACAGAACTCCAATTAATGTTAATAGCAATTCCCAGTGTGGAGTAGAAAAAAATATACCACACAAGTTTAATTTTTACAATGTCAGATCAATCTACTGAGCTAATGGACTCTAGCCTTCCCATAGTACTCAAGATTCATAGATTTCAAATGCATGCACGTTTTGATGTTTTTGATTTGAGAATCGTTTTGGTGTAGATGTTATCATTTTTGCTTAGCTAACTTTTGAATCACCTTTCCAATTTCTTATGGCTATTTAAAAGCTTTTTGCAGACACAACTGACCACTAGAAAGCTGCAAATTCTTGCTGTGCCTTATCTCTCTTTCCTCCTAAACTCATGGACTGGGAGGCACCGAGTGACAGAATTCTAAGGTGTGACAGCCTTATGCCTAGGAGGAACAGGAGCCAGAAAGATAAGCTCTGTCTGTTTGTCGGGAGTGATGTGTAATGTTCCAGTCTTTCTTCTTTTCGATACAAGTATCATTATCTCAAGTTATGTCATTCTACCAAGGAAGGAAGCTATCTCATTATTAAAACTCCCAGATCTCCTATCAGTATTGTCACTGGGTCCCATTGAACAGTGAGACTTTAAGTACCTGTGCTTCCACACTGATTATTTTGTTACTTACACATAACACGGTTAGGCTCAAAGTGAGCGTTCATACTCACCTAGTGGAATGAGTAAAACAGCTGGGACTTTGGATAAAGTAGTGTTTTGTACAATGTTCTGCTGTTCGCTCACTAAAGACTAGCCCATTACTAGTTTAGCATTAGTTTAACATCTTATTGTTTTGAGATACATCAAGGCTTGCAGTTGAAATAGATTATATATATATATATATATATATATATATGTGTGTGTGTGTGTGTGTGTGTGTGTGTGTGTGTGTATGTATATGTATATGTATATGTATATGTATATATATATGTATATATATATATATGTGTATATATATATGTATATAAGTATATTAGTTTTACTATTTAGTTTTAGCAGGAAAACATTATTTAGCTCTTAATCTTTCTCCAAACATTAAAATGTTTAAATCATCCATTTATAAGCCCATTTTATTTCGTTACTATGTTTTGTGTGTAGGCTTTTCTATGTTATTAGAATTAGAGAAGATCAGCAAACAGTAATGAGCTTCCGACTGAAAGGCAAACTTTGGACTTTTTCTACAATACTCACCATATCCTACTCTATAGTAGAAATTCTTAATTTACTTTCTTTACTTTATATGGAAAATAAACTTTCTTTTTTCTCCATGAAAATATAGCTATCTAAATAAATAATGAGCTGAAATTCAGCTTTTTTTCCCCCTTCCTCCAGCTACAGTCAGCTACAGCAAAATATGAGAGTATGCATTTAAAAAGAACAAAAAAATCTGGAAAAATAGCACATAAAATACGAACTGGAAACCTGAGACATCAGGGAAATCATGTAGGACTGCTTCCTTAGCATTCTTCAGTTGCTAGAGATGATCTTCTGATGTCTCAGATGCTTTATGTTACATTTCCTATACACAAAAATGATACATTTCTGAAATTTATGCCAAAGTTTTTCATGCGTTATAGTACGTACCTTTTTGAATTTTTTTTAGAGATTCTCAATGAATAATTCTTCTCCATTGTTTATCTTGTTTACAACACACTGCTTTTGTAAGATAATATAAGAGCACCAACCTCGAAATCAATCTTTGCATGAATTTGTGCGGATCGGATCCATTGAAATCAATGGTATCAAGTATATGCCATAAATAATGCAGAAAGACAAGAGAGACTACCTATAAGCAACCAGTAAGTAATATAATATTAATAATCAGTATATAATATTCATACCCAGTGTAGCATGGTCCATATTAATATACATATAGAATCCTTTACCTGAGGTTCTTTGACTCCTGTGGTGAAAGAGTAAGACTTTCATGGATAAGATGTATGATCATTGCATTCCTAAAATGTATAAGTAGGTGGTGAATTACAGGAGTTCAGAAACATTGACTGCTAAAGTATCAGTGATCTATCTTCTCTGGCAACTCTCTTTGTTGTTACAGTTTCTTAAATAAGAGAAGTTTTGTAGTAGGCAATCCATGAAAAGGAAGATATAAATTAAATACAAATATGTGATAATTATTTTTATAGCTACTGGTGTCTGCATTTTTCATTTTCATCTTTTGTGGATGGATGTGCATTTTTGAATATTAGTTGTAAATAGTCCTGTGTTATCCACATGAAAAACACCTGAATTTGTTTCATGGAATGAATTAATTAGTGGAGTTTAATTCCTACAGAGAATTTTTACTGGAAAAGAGTAGTTCACGTCCTTTTCTGTATTTTTTTTTAGTAAAATGATATGTCCTTGTCAGTGGTCAAAATTGCTAATGCTATTCTTGGACTTGTAAAGTACATGCTAAGGGTGCATCCTAATACACAGATATCAAAAGGTATTTTCAGGTTCAGGTAAATGAAGATAAAAAGGAATGTGTCCTTTTTAATGATCCCTAAAGAATCGCTAGAAGATTGAATTTTTTGGAATTAGAAAAAGGCATTGAGGTTTTTGTATAATGAGAGGTTCAAATTGTTAATGGGAATTATTTGATCATGCAAACTGTGTTAGAAAATCTGCTGAGGCTGTTAAAATGTATTTCAGCTTTACTCTAGTAATTGCTGTGAGATAAACAATTAGTATTCATTCCACTCTCCACTAGACCTGATCTTGATCCAAGAAGTAAATTGGAAGTAATTTGATCTACTATTTACTCAGATAGCAGTTAAACAAATTTCAGAACATTTATAATGGTGTATAAAACAGCTGCTGTTCAGAAATACTTTAGATGTTACTTAAGAAATGAGAAGAATTCACAGTCAAAGCTCTTAAAATTTTTTTGTAGTAATCTTCCACTGCTCTTTAGTAAATCTTAAAGTGATTCAATATAAATGCCTATTTAAAAGGCTGGAATCCTAGAAGAAAAAAACTTTTTGAAGAAGTGGTGACTGAACATTTGTCTTCAAATTGTATTCTCAGCTACGCTGCCTGGAAGACTATTTTTCCCTACTTGACAAAAACCTTTATTTTATGTATCAATTCTACTGTTCAAAGATCTGATAAAATTTTTTGTATTGTTAACATGCCTAGAAAAGCTTTTACAGAACATTGTGCTTTGCTTGTTCTTTGAACAATTTGTGGTACAGCTATATATTGTTAACAGAATTCTTCTTCAAGGGATTATCAAAATAGCCATCACTCTGTAGTAAAAGAGTCAGCTGAAGGTCTGGACTCTCACAAGGTTTTTTTGGGGTGGTAGTGTTTTGGTTTAGGTTTGAGGGTTTTTTTCTTTTTTTTTTTTTTCTGTCTGATGATTTTAGAAGTATGTTGGTAGAGCTAAGAATCTGACATAGTTTATGCATTTATTCTTCTATCTTCCCCCTATTTTAACTGAAGTTATAGACTACTGGGCTACCCATAATATCAGGAATCTCAGTGAGTATTTTTTCTTGAGATAATGGGGTAAAGTATGTCCAGAGCCACAGCTCTCGCATCCCCTTCCCACCTGCTCAAAATCTACAAAACTTCATTTCCATTACATTTTGATAGTCTGTAACAATGTACTCCTGAGATAGCAAGTTATTCTTAAATAGTTATATGACATGTCATATAAACATGAAGTAATACTTCAGGACTTATTTCTTGATTTTATAAGAATAGATGATGCCAGTAATGCAAGCATTTGTTGTGGGAAACACAAAATAAGACAGGTAGGAAAATAAAATCTTTTCTTGCAAAAATCAGATGTATAATGATGAATTCAAGTGCAAACTTCTGTACTTTAAAATTTTCTTTATAATAATTTAATTATTTTTGAGTATGTGGAATGTATTCCCATTGTCACCCACTAATAATATTCCATTTTAACAGGCTGAAACGATGAAAGCCCGTTATAATGGAGTCTTAGACAAAAATATGCTTATGCTACCAAACAGTTTAATTGTTTTCTAGTTAAAGGAGTATTTTTTCTGGGAAGGGGACAAAACTCTGAATACTCGTGGGTTCTGAAATGAAACAGAAAGCTACTCCATACTTTGTTGTCATCTAAAATACCTTTTATAGTAGTCCCAAGATTGAGGAATGGTCCAAAACAAAGTGTTTCATTTCAGTTTTTTTCATTTCAATTTTCTTGGCAGAATTTCAAAATTAACATGCTTTGAAAAAGAAGACAAAAAAGGGAAAAAAAAGGAAAAAAGGAAAATAAAATGCTGCATTTTTAAGATGTCAAAAAAACTTCTTAGAAAATCTTTAAAATGTTGTGATTTTAACCTAAAAATAATGCAAACTTTTAAAAGGTTTTTTTCTAAGTTAAATCTGCTTTCATTAGTTGAAATTGTCATCAAAATATTCCTTTCAGTCCTATCAGAGTCATATTTCCAGCCTCAGTTGCAAATGTGGATCCACTCTGTATCATGTATCTAATTACGGCTTTCTGCCTCTTTACAGTAAGTGATGGGACATTTTTTATAATGAATTGTAATGAGAGCTAAATTCAGGGGTTTTTTGCTTTCTTTTGTTTTGTTTTTTAATCCTCAGAATGGAAATGCAGATAATTCCTACTCTGAAATTATTTTCTTTACTTTTTTCTAATAATTTCATTATAACAAATGCAGTTATTGGTCAGTCTGCTGCAATTCAAATCTTATTTATTTATTAATCTGTCCTGGTGTTATTTTAGCTGCGTGTGTTGAAATAGCATTAGTAAATTGAATGTCTAAAGTAAACTATTCTCTGTATTTTTAAAACAATTTCTGTGCACACGGAAAGAAATGTATGAGAAAAAAATACCTTTAATACAGATGCCAACATCTAATCTTAGGTTTGTCAAATAGATAAATTTGTCTTACACAATTTTATTTCCTGCCCTCGCCGTCTTGTATCTCAGTGATGGTTTTCCCAAGAAAGTCTCTTCTTATTTGACTTGCTCAAACTAGCTTTTATCCAGAAACCACAACCTCTTCTTTTGAAGCCTTGTCACTTGTCAATTACCTTGGCACTGCAGGAGTGTTTTTTTTTCCCCTTCCCAAGCCACTAAATGCTCAGATTTCTTTAAAAAGGTACACTGAATTAGAAACAGGTTCTTTTGAAGACTGTTACGGAGATAGTGTATGGAGAAGGGAGGCAGGAAGGGGCAGCAAAAAAAGATTTGAAAGTAGATAGATGATGAGGACTCTTATTTTGCATGTTGGCAGGCAGTTGAAAAGCCTGTTTTCTGCTCTTGTTTATTCTGTTCAGGAAGCGCCTTATTCACTTGCCTGTTTCTTATTTTACCATTGGATTACCCCTCTTCTCCCTTTTTTATTTATGATTAAAAAAAACCTGTTTTGCCACAATAAATTACTACTTGAAATTGATTTCCCTCATTCCCAGCAAATGTTTTTATACTCTTGTTGCTTCCCTATCTCCCTAAATAATTTAAGATTTCAACAGTTTGCACGGCATTCTGCACAAATATTTAAAAAAAAAAGTTGTAGAAAATTGCGAAAGACTAAAGACACTTTTGTCAACTACTAATCTTTCATAGAAGTAACAACAAATACCAGATAATCTGTTCCAAACTGCACTTTCCTGTGCAGCATTCTTAACTTTTCGTATTCTTTGTCCCTTCACATCAATTTCCAGAAGGTAAAATGGTATGTTGGGGAAAAATTACGCTTGAAGTCTTGCCTCCTCCCTTTCTTCTCTTTCCCCCACCCCCAATCCCTTAGCATTTGCTGTTGGAAGTGAAATGCTGCATTAGAGCTTTGATCTGACCTAGTGTGTCAGTTCTTATGTTCTGCTTTCACAGTGACTGAGAGGACTGAGGTACGTTTTGACACTGAAACATGTTATTTGTCTCCCTGGTGTTAGCTCCTTAACAGCATGCTTTGCTCAAGTGGAGGGAAATTGGTCAATATTCACATGGTATACTTCAGATAGTTGCAGAGTTGCTGAGGCCAGCAGGCACCTCTGGAGGTCACCTAGCCCAGCTCCTGCTCAAGAGGGGTCAGCTGCAGCAGGTTGCCCAGGGCCATGTCCTGTCGGGGTGTGAATATATTCAAGTTTGGAGGCCCTACACCTCCCTGGGCAACCTGTCTCAGCATTTGATCATCCTCACAGTAAAAAAGTGTTTTCTCATGTTCCAAAAAAACTTAACACATGTTGATGGACCAATCTATTTTAACTATAGGAAACAGAAATAGTGCTTCATGAAATGCATCTCCCCGAGAAGTGCCTCAACAATATAATATCTGCAGATAAACTGTAATGCCGGTAATCCAACGGAGTACATAACGAATTATGCAACTGTAGAGAAAGTTTCTCCAGGTTGTTTTAGCAGTGGAAATAGAACAGGGCACCAAGAGACCATTATCTTTTTTGCAAGAAGCACCCTTGTGCTATCCATCACGACTGAAGTCAGAGAACCCTTCCGTACTTAGGGTATCTTTTGTTGTGATGCTACCAAACATGTCACATCATTTCCTCCATAAAGCCCATGCCTGCAAAACAGATTCTGGCTGCAGAAACAAAGGAAATGTCTGCAGATTCTCTGATAATAAAGTAATCTCTGTGGTGACACCCATTATTCTGTCTTTATAATTCTGCCTGTGAATTCCAGTCTTCCTTTGATTTAATAAATGTCCTGATTAAACAGTGACTGAACCAATGATAAAGTTCCAACATTATCTACTGCAAAAGCTAGATTGTATGAAGTTACAGATTTATGAGCTTTATTTGACTCTTATCTTCATTTTCTAGAATTTTAAAAGCTTTGCAGCCAATAGTAATGTCTACTTACCACTGTGACTTCTGTAAAAATCTTAACGGTAATGTCATTGCATCAGTTCCAGTTTTACTCGAACAATTATGAATTTATACCTCAGTAAGTCATTACAAGCTGTAAGATATTACAGATATTTTCTTTTGATGTTGTTTTGTTTTATTTTTACTGAAACTAATAGTGTCTTTATGAAACATGAGTGAGTACCCTGCAGAGGGGAAAACGTTTAATGTAGTAAATATTACCTGCTTGGTATAGAACAACAATTTTTTTTTTTTTCTTACCATAAAGAATGACAGGTTTAAATAAACTAGTTTGAATTTAGAGACAGAAAAATAAAAACAGTCAGGTCTCATTCACCAAATGATTAAGACACTTGACAAAATTCCTTATATTTTTATTTTCAAATTTGTGCTGGGATTTTGATAGTGTGATAATTCTACTTTGGCTGTGAAAGGAAAACTATGAAAGTTTGTGCGGTAATGCTATCGTAACTGATAAATACTGTGTAATTGGGTTGTTACACTAGAGAATAGATGTACTTCAGTTTACACCTAAGTTTGAGTCTAGGTTGACTTACATAACACTTTTCAATTTAAAGAGTAGCTGGATAGTTGTGTTTTTGTTGTTATTGTTGTTGTTTGTTTGGCTGTTTACGTAATGAGTAATATAAATCTTTTTTATATATATCACAAGTAAGATAAGACTCGTATTTAACTTTCTAACCACTGGTGAGTACATTTCTTCTGTTTGCTGACACTAACCTCTTCCAATTACAGATTGGGAACTTTTTACCTAGGCTGCAGTTTTCCACATTAGGATTTAATGTTCAAAAACCGAATTTTCTTATTCACTTGCAAATTCCAAAGTGATTGGAAAAGATCTTAGGTCTCTCAGTAATACTTTCCTAAATCTTGGCTGGGAGTGGGGACAAGAATGGTCTAATTTTTATATCTGATGTAGTATTAGAGAGGAGTCAGGCAGGCAATCTACTCCTGGAGCTAAATAGACACATAGATACATATGTCTGCAGAGATGTATGTGCACATGTGTATCTGTATGCAATGTATGTATATGAATATATATAGGTCATTATGCTCTCCTAAAGAAGAAGTAATAATACTTCATGAGGTAAAGTCAACCTAGAATTTTCATAATTATTAAGAAGTCTGTATGTTGGGTTTGCTTGATACTTTTCATTAGGAGATTTTATTTTCAACTGCTGGTTGTTTTTTTTTACTGCTATTGGTGTGGCAATTGTTTTTTGCTGGAAATTTTTGCGATAGATTATTACTAATGATATTTCTATAACTCCTGTATTTCATCTTGTTCAAAGAGTTCTAGGACTTTTTATTTATTTGTTTGGTTGTTTTTTAACTGGAATTTGAGCCTAATCAGAGAGTATAGTCATCTAGATAAGTCTTAAAACTTTCCTGAACAAAAAGAGAGCTAATTTGAAAAGTACTATGTTTGTCTCCTTATCTGTACAGGCTTTTATGTTATTTATTTAATAAATATGTTAGCAGGACCTTGTTAAAGCAGAAATAGACACCTAGGAAACCAAAGAAGAATATTACTGGAGCAAAGCAAAACAACAACAATAATAAATCAGAATCATGAATAGAAACTTAGAGGACTCTCTTTTTCAAGTTTATGTTTGAATTATATAAGAAAAAAAATTCTAGAAAAGTATTACATTAAAAAAATATGGATAATGTTTATCTAGGTCGTGGACTTCAGCCATGCTCAGGCTGCATTTTCATACCTTACTTTCGTCTGTCCTGCTTCTGTATTGTGCGGCGTTCATTAAACTGTGCTGTGCTAGTAATAAGTTAGAAAGTGTAAACAGAGCAACTGAAATTTTCAGTTGCCAGGCAGTCTGGCAACATGCAGCCAGATATTGATAATAGAATTGAAGTATGTACAATTTTTGTATTCAGATATGAACTGGTTATGAATGTGGAATTCCCTATTGTGGTTATGATTTTATACATATAGGTTGCACCTGTGATCTCAGTATGAAAGAACTAAACCTACAAAACGAAAGAGTAGGGTTATTTTTATATAAGAATAAGTTAGGTTGGAAGGGACCTCTGGAGGTTATCTAGTCCAACTGCCTGCTCAGAGCAGGTTTAACTAGGTCAAGTGTTTGGTCAAGACCTCCAGGGATGGAGATGCCACAGAATTTCTCAGCCCCAGTTCCAGTGTTTGACAACCCTCACAGTAAAAAAATAAAAAATAAATTCCTTATATCTAACTGGAATTTCCCACAATCCGACCTGTGTTAGATGCTGTTGCCTATTGTCCTAGCACTGTGCACTTCAAAGAAAAGTCTGTCTCCGTCTTCTCTGCATCTTCCCTCCCTCCTTCCTGTGCCCCCACCCCCCGGAGTCGTCCCTTCCCCAGGTGACCGTGGTGGCTACTCCCAGTCATTCAGTCACCTTCATGTCCGTCATATATTTAGAAATGGCTTTGATGATGACCCTGCTAGGAAGCTCAGGGACCTGGTGGGCGGAGGGCAGGCAGACCTTAGCAGTTAAAGCTGAGGTGGTGTTAAAAATGATGTGGAGAACTTCAGCCTTTCCCATATTCCTTGTCAGTAGGTTGTGTACCACACTGAGCAGTGGGCATAGGCTCCTCTTAGCCTTTGTGTACTTACAGAAACTGTTATGTTACCCTTCACCTGCTGTGAGAGCCTGGCTCTAGCTGAGCTACTGCTCCTGCAGGTAACATCTTTGTATGCCTCGTAATGGCCTGTCATTGCTTCCACCTTCTGAACACTTCCTTTCTGTGTTGGAGCTCATTCGGCATCTCCTCTTTCACCCATGCTGGCCTTCTGCCATGCTTGCTTAACTTTCTGCACGTTGGAAAGTAGCATCCTGTTCTCTGAAGAGGATCTCCTTGAAGACGAATGAGCTTTCCCCGGCCACTTTGGCTTCCAGGGTGGCCTCTTATGGGATCCTGCCAAGCAGGTCCCCAAATAGGCCAAAATCTGCTCTTCTGAAGTCCAGTTCTGTAACTGATGTTTTTCTTGCTGACTTCCCTCAGGATCTTAAAGTCTGCAGCGTGCTGATTGCTGCAGCCCAGGCTGCCCTCCACTTTCAGATCTTCCACCAGTTCTTCCTTGTTTGAGAGCAGTAGGTCCAACAGGGATCTCCCTGTCAGTTCACTGTTCATGACTATCAAGAAATTGTTTTCAGTACATAGACTATCAGGCAAATAAATATATGGAAGTATCTTAATCTGATGTAAATTCTTTTATGCCATCTCACTTTCATTAGCAGTGTACCACAGTACCACTTAAGTTAAGTGTACCACTTAACTCAGAAATTGAATAGAAAGTTTTTGTTTTTGTTTTTTTTCAATCTCTAAGGGAAAAGAAGTGAAAGGTTCCTAATGTACCTAGCATGAGAAAATTCTGAGGTAAGGGGATTTTTATTCTGATGTTTTGTATAGAGTATTTTACCACTTGATCAGTAACAACAAAACTAATACTATGAGATGCAAAACTACTAATATCCATGATGAGTACCACCTATTGTGACTTAAAATAAGAAAATGATACAAATGAAATTTAAAATATTTTTGATTTGATATAATTCTAAAAGAAGCAAAACAGAGTGAAGAATATTAATTAATTTTAAAAAAGGAAAAAATGTAATTTTTGTAAAAAATGTAATTTTGCTCCTAATGTAATTTTCAAACTTCTTTGCCAGTCTCAGGATTTTATTACAATAAAATCAGTCAAAGGATTTTATTAAAAAAAGTCTAAGACTGGCAAACTAAAATGCCTCTAAATTTTACTGTTTGATGTAGTGCTAGAGTAAGCAATTTACAAATTCAGCTGTAAAGGACAAGTCTGCTTTTATGAATACAATTTAAACTGATGATCTCTAATTTGGTAGTCTTTCATTCCAAGCTAAATAACATCCTGTTAAAGTGAAAAAGTGGACATGGGCTTCCATTTTAAGATAAAATGAAAGAATTAAATATTACATTGTCTCTGAAATTAGTTTATTAACATAGTAACTTAAAAATAAATTCTTATAAGGTGTATGGAAACAACAAGGCAAGTATGTTATAAAACAAAAGCATTCGATAAGGAACTTAATCACCTAGATAGTTATGCCGGCTTCTGAAATATTCACTGAACATTGCTGCTCAAAGAACAAACTCCTATGAATTCATCATGATATTGATTAATCAAAATACTATTTAAGTTAACCAAGAAATTTAAAAGAATGAATTCAATTGCATAATGTATGAATGCATGAAGATTAGGAAAAATCAAACTACAATAAAATCAAGTTTTATCATATAGGGTTAAATTTATGCTATATTACTCAGAACAAAATGTGACTGTCAATATGAAAATTTACATTTTTAATGTAGATTTTTTTTTCAGTTAAACTCTATTAGTTAAATATCACAATGTGTAATAGTTTAAATAGGGTTATTTAAATGGCAGACTTTTTGTTTTCCCAAACAATAATTTGCGCGTAGCCTTTTTCCTCTGATTGTAAATATGCACTTTTATGGTTCAAAACAGCTTCTCATATCTCTTGAAGTTATCTATAATGCATAATGTTGGCATACCATCTCAATTTAATCAAATATTGGAATATATATACCTTTGAGGTAAAACTTTCCAACATAATAGAACTAACAATGGAAAATAAGCAACACAGCATTATGAAATATTTCTGCATTTCTGGATGCTTCTAAAGATGTATCTTTGTGTGCCTGTGTGCTATATTGAAAAATATCTTAAGTTTCTTAAGCACTTAAGACTTTGAAAAATCAATTCAGTTTCTAATTCATAATTTATTAATTCAAGCTATTGGCTCTTGTCTTCTGAAATTCTCTAAACCATAGTGTTTGAAGTTCAGACCTATGCTATACTTAATACTCCAGTTACAGAATTCTTAAACACTTTTGTCTCAAAATTACTTCTTGGATAAGATATAATATGGTAGTGAAATAAACCATGTTATAGTGATTTATACAGTTTTTAATATCTATACAACCTTTTAAATCAGTAATCTGTTTATTTTCTTTCTTTCTTTCTTTCTTTCTTTCTTCTTTTGGTAATGTTTTTCAAGTAGGTATCAGATCAGCAATACCAAAACTAACTCTGGTCCAGAGCAATCATTTGACTTCACTATAAGAATTAGAGAAATATCAAAGACCCGACTGAATTAGATATAAGATCCATGTTTAACTACATTAAGCACATTTATAATGTCCTTCTCTTCAGCAAAAGCTGACAGAAAATCTTCCTGTTTGGAGTGACAGCTAAACCTTAAAAACAAATTCCAAGTTTCTTTCCATAAAACTGAGTTATGAAAAATACTTCCATGTTCAGTGGTTCTACATAAATGTTTCATAAAACTGTCATGAAGTTCAGCTGAGTTCGTGGAGTTCTTTTTGTAATTTGTAGGGGTTGATTACTTTTAACATTTCATTAACTCAGAGGGCTTTTTTTTATTTTTTTACTTTAGTGATTTTCTGCTTCAAATTTGGAAGTAACGGCACCATATATTGCTATGCAATAGATAGCACTAAATATTGCAGAAGATGGCAAGAAAGACTGATCAGTAAATTCTTTTCCAAATTATGAAAAAAAATAAGATAAACTACAGAGGACTTCTAATGTGATGACTTTGTATGATGCACTAGAATTTAATATATGGTATTATGTTACATTATTAGTTTTGTGGTGAAACTAGTCAATTAGATGAATTAAGCAAAATAATATTTTTATTCTTTTTATCAAATTACGTTGAAGTATTGAATGAATGACTATCAGAGTATAAACATGGCATTTCTATTGTGTAGTTCTGAATATTTACTCTTTTGTTTAAAAGCAATGTAAAATATTTTGTCAAATTATATATATGCTTTTGAAGGGAATATAGGCTGTGTAGAATTCATACCACTATAATTTACCTTTTTTTTTCTTGTATTCTTAAGTACTGAATTCACATCAATGTTGTTTCAGTACTAGTACATTGACTCTACAGTTATAAAAAATATGTAAAATGCAATATTCCTGTGCTTATTGTCCAGAGTTTGAAGCCTGTAAAAAGTAAATTAATTAAATCTCCTGACTTGTTTGTCTACTAAAAATTCACCTTTTCATAAGTAAAACAAGTGAATGTCTAAAAATTAAAAATGTATGCATATATTTTGCATAGAAAATGGTTAAACTAATAAAACTCTGCTGATCCTTTTCACTTTCAAATTTCGGTTATAATGCAAAGAAAAATCTAAATATTTTTAAAATTTCCTCTTCACCAATTTCAGGTGTTTTTCTGGTTGCCTAATATAAGACATCTAGAGTTTGGTTCTTTTAGTCGTTCTGAACATATAAGAGTAACAGATGTTCATTAGCTTTCAGAAAGATGCAAGTAGATATATCTGTCCTTCACGCAAAAATGAAGTGCTCACAGATGCAATCTGCAGGAACTGCTTTGAAATTTTGATATTCAGGGATGTCCTGTGTTATATTACAGTATATGGCTCTACACTGTGCTGCAGATCAATTCTTTCTTCCAGAATGTGGGATATAGAATAATACTTGCAAGTTATATGACTTAATGTTTACCTTTCATGTAATCTTAGTGAGGCCTGAAAGTGTGAAAAATAGTTTTTAACTAATTTGTGAGCAGAGTCTCAAACTCAGCAGATTTTAGTAGCAGCAAGAATGAAAATAGTCCAGCCAAAATGTAAAACTAGCACTCAACATTCAATAGGGAGAAGTGATCTAAATTGTGAGTTCTCTCAGAAACTTACTTTGTGTTAGCTCTAGTCCTGATGGTGACTGATTTTGTGAACCTCATGGGAGTGGAATAGCTGTCAATTTTAGAAATTGAAGCATTCATTGTTCACCCTGAAATATACATTAAAAGATCTGACATATTATGCAAAATCCATGCTAAATACTTTTGGGGTTGTTTTATGTTACTGCTTGCTTTTGTTTTCAAGGTTATTATTTTTCTCTTTCTTGCTCGTTCAGCCATCCTTCTTTCCAGTTCAACAGGTCCTTGGATGTTACATGAATTTGCCTGTAAGATTGTCTTAGAAATATGACTGGACAAATGAGCATGCTTTGACTCATGAACAAGATACACAAAACATTTCTTGATGGCCATATTTTCTTTGCACCACTCATCTGGAAGTGACCTAGTTCCTCACCCTAGTTGAAGTGCATGAATTTCTGCTGTCTTTGTTTCTGTGCTGGGTATAAAAATATCTGATAAGTATTGGGCAAGGAGAATGGCTTAATTTTTAAGTCATTTATTTTCATGACAGGGTCAATTTATGAGCAGTAAGGCAAACCAATAAACCTGCTGATATAAACCTGCCAGAAGTCCAGTACAGTGGAAAGTCTGAATGAAGGTAGGATGGGGTGAAGAAAAAAAAATCAGGCAAAAAGAAACCCAATTTTGATACTCTCAGCTGGTTAGAAAATAAGAGAACCTTCAGTGTTCTGGCATATTTTCCTCAAGATTCTACCCCTATTACCCTTTCCTATTACTTTAAAATCAGTTTCAACAGAGGTAACTATAATTTTCAGATCCCTTTGCCTGTGATGAGCTATGTTTCCTGAAGTATTTTTTATAGATTATGTTTTAGTCATGGGAATAAGACTGCAGTTGCCAAAGTACTTGACCAAACTCACTTGTGGATCAACTAGCCAAAACTGGCGAAGGCAGACTCACAGTACTGGAGCAGTGCAAAAGAATAATGAACAACAACCTGCAAAGGACTCTTGTACTGAAATGCTTTTTATGTTTTTCTTTTGTTTGAATTTTAGGTATGCACTACTGCTTTTCCATGCTCCTATTTGGTCCTAGAGTAACTGATCTCTTAAGCATATGTGGCAGGACTACTACATGAGATAACATCACAGATTACATAATGCCCCTGTGTGAAGAAAGTTCAAAAAAATAATTGTCCTTTCTGAGATATATTCTATCTTTGGGAATGGTGTTCCTAGATATATCCCTAGAAACTTTGCTCACTGCATATCATTAATAAATATGTAAAATTTTCAAGTTTTACTGTGAGTATAGCTATCTTCACATAATTCTATCATTGCCCTTCTGGGCTTTCCAAAGAAGATGCTGTCAATCATTTGCCAGTAGAGGGATGAGAAGCGGGATAGGAACATAAAATTTATTTTTACTAATGACCTGAGCCAAGGCTTGAATGAACCCAGATCCGCAAAGCTCATAAAATAAAGTAAAATAAAATAAAATAAAATAAAATAAAAAGCCTAACTCAATTTCTATTTTACAACAAACCTTCTCAAATGGGGTACTGAGTACAACAATTATTCTATTTTGTATATTTGACCAGATAATATAAAAGCATCTTCTTAAATTACAAAAGGCCAAGAAATTCAAAACAAAGACTTTGAAATGCTGTTCTTAGCTCATGCCAAAGCTTCTAAGAGAATGTTCTGTACCCCGAAATGAAAGCACGTGGCCTAAGGTAAAGAATACTGTTTGCCTAACTGTGACTTTTCTGAGCTTTAGAGTTTGTTTTCGAAAGTTCTTGACTAAAAAAAATCTCACAAGACAGGCTGTCATTTGCAAATGTCTTTTATGATCCAAATCTATATAAGCAGAAACCTTGTATACTTGAGTTAAAAGAGCAGGCATCACGGCCAGTTGTTGTTGTTGCTGTTGTTGTTGTTTTTTTGCTTAATTTAATGATATATCATATATATATTTCTTATGTCTTCTGGAATTTGTCAATCACAAAGGTTACTCACAGTTAGGCAGCGCTTAAAGTAAAAAGAACGTGACAGGCTGAAGGGTTCAAAATGTATGTTAGAGCATACTGGTATGCCAATCATGAATTAGATTTAACTAGTAAAACTATTAGATCTGATTGATTTTAGTGCAATTATTAATTTAAGGAAGCCACATCTTGCCACAAACACGTTTTGATCATATCATTTCAAAAGTGAAAGTTAGCCAATGTATTTCACCACTTCAGATAAATTGTTATTACTTTTATACCTGACCTGGTGATAGGTTCTGTATGTGTAAAAGAAATTCTGTGTAGCTAGAGAAAATATTTAATCAGGTGCTTTTTAAAATTAGCTATTTTATATCTGCAGCAGTCATGGCTAAGATGATTCTTTTCTTCTTTTAAGTAAAGAAAACCTATTAGATACACCATGGCATAACTGCTTGCCACATACTGCCTCTAAAACAGGACTCATTATTTAAATTAAAACAAGTACGAACAAACATTTGGAAAGAACAGATCTTAATTGTTCTTCATTGAATATGTTCTTACCTTTTCTTCCTCAAGACTTAGGAGCTCATTCTCTATTTCAACCTACAATAAATTTCTATTACCATAATATAAAATAAGGATTTATAAAGAAAACATTAATTACACATCTGCTACAAATCATATTGCAATGTATTTGTTGGTCTTAGTATATAAGGAAAATTCATGCTATAGGTAATGACTTTGAAATACTTGTGCATATACTTAGCAATAGTCTTGCAAATCATCCTCCTTAAATGGAATTACTTGTGTTAAACATATACAAAAATACATACTTTGGGGAGTAGCTACAGAGATCAAATTTAGATGAACCTTTCTAGGTCCTTTCTGCAACATGCAGAGCTGAAGAGCTCTGCTGCAGGGCAGCCCAAAGCAGCCAGATCTGACTCCTCCTCTTGTCTCACCCTCTAAGAGCCCGTTTGCCCTGACTGTCGTGGGGTATCAACCTCCTGAGCCTGCGGACAGCCTTTCTGAGCACCCTCCGGAGGAGAACGACATGAGACTGGAGCCCTCCTCACCCACAGGTGACGGTCTCCAGTGTACATCAGGGCAGCCCAAAGCTTTGCTCGGTTCGTTAAGCTAATGGACTGGCAGGGGAAACACCAACAACTCTTCTTAAATATAATCTCTTCCGAAGGCAGACCACATCTACAAATGCAAAAAAGCTCAGTTTTACATTCCTATGGAAATTTAGGCCACCACCATTTGGCAAAAGGTAGTGCTAAGTCTCCTGTGGTGTATGTAGGGGGGCTGTGGAGCAGCCAGTGGAAGCTGGAATAAGTATTAAGAGACTACCAGCCTCATGAGATATGTTGAAGATAATCCTGAATGACTTCCTTTTCCTCCTTTACCTTTCCTTTTCACTAAAGAAAGTGGTAAAATAATGTTGCTATCTGAATTTATTGCTTTTTTTTAAGCTCTGAAATATAGTGTTTAGTAATAATAGAAAAACACGTCAAGATGATTAGTGATTTGAGCAATATTTTATCAGTGCCATCTAGTGTACACAAATACAAAATGAGAGATTAATAGAGAAGAATTTTTTCTATACTGCCTTTCTACTAAATTTACAATGCATTACAGCAACTGAAGTTCTAAATGCTTATCTTTGATATCAGTGACTCCTCAGCAAATATTTCCTTCTCTGCTAAACAGTCCTTTATCAAGAGCTTTCAAAATAGCGTTGTAGAGAGTAGTTATTAGAAAAGGGTTTGGGAGGCTTACATTTTGTTTGAAATTTCAGTAATACCTTTTTTGTGTTCCTAAGAGAGCAGTGGAGATAAACAGCTTTAACATTCACATCTGCTGGTATACCATAATAGTCTGAATTATCTAATCATTCACACTTTGTAAGGAAGATAAAGAAAGCTATGGAAAGTGTTGGTGATCTAAGGGATAAACTTCCCTAAAAATATCTGACATAAAAACCCAATAAAGTACTATATTTCATATCATAGCAGCAGAGCTGTGGAATTTTTAACAGAAATATTATAGTAGTTCTTTACATTTGATTTACCTTACTATTAAGTTTCTTTCTACTCCTTGATTTTCATAACAATTAAGCTATTTTTTTCCTTTCCCTCTGTGGAGAAATGTGCGGTATTTCCTTTTGATTACTGCTTCTCCCAGCACTGGAGAAACAAAGAGCAATTTAGTTTGCTTATCAAGATAAGATGTACAAAGAATAATTAATTTCATAATTCTTGTACTCCACATTATTAGGCTGGCTGGCCATTGACATTATGACTCCTGAAGGAACTGTGTTACCGAATTATGCAGGACTGTTGTTCTTACCTCAATCTTTCTCTAAGAGGAAAATGCGTGGAATAGAAGGTTGAGGTTACCATCATATTTTTGTTACTCCTCAAGTCCTCAAATTAATGCTTTTTTGGGGAGCAGGGAGGGGGAGGAAGTGAGGGGCATGGAAGAAAAAGGGAAAGGAACAGTGTACATTTAAGTGGAAGAATTCCCTGTGCTCTGTGTTATGCACAAACTTCTGTATGACATACTATAACCTTAGTGCTTATTCTTAAGTTTATGTCAGTATTTGAATATCCATCCTATCGGATGAACTCAAAAACATTGATTTATGATGTGTTTTTATCTCATTGGAATTACTTGTATATACTATATATACACAAATATATATACATATGTATATAGTGTATGCACATATTCACACACACACAGACATATATTTACATACCAGTTAGGGAGCAGCAGGTCACTGTGATAGGAATGGTTAAAAGATTGATGAGATTCAAGCCAGTTTCAAAGTTTGAAACATCACTTTACTGGACTAATATTCTTTAACCATTGCTAATGGTTAGTTTGTACTTTTCAGTCATTAACACTACATATACAAAAGGGTTAGTCCTTAATAAGCTTATCTCAAGTTAGATGGGAGCATACAGTGCCATGGAGCTGATGCTGTTTAGTCTGCACAGCCTTTGGAGGCTCTTAGTCGGGCAGGTCACCGTGATGAGGGCTGAGAGCTCTTCAGTGAGGAAGGCAGGAACTGAGGTGACCATGATCTTTCTTCCCTGTCTTTCCTGGCTTTCTGTTGATGTTTTATGCTTCCTTGAAAGAAAACAGGGTGATCTTCTACTTGAGATGGTTTGAATATATAAACAAGGACAATGCCTTACTAGATATTCCAAGAAGCAATATTCTTAAACTTATCAGTTGATTTTTTTTTTATTTTGCATAAATAAATATTCTGTGTAAAATGGAGCTTTCTCAGCTGAAAAGATTAAAAAAAGGTTGCATCTGAAAGCTTGGCGGCTAAGAGATAGGAAACTTAGATGCTGGATTTCAGTGTGACATCAGCTCATGAACTTCGACGACAGTCTCACTCAGTATCCCTTCTGAAGCTCTTTGCTTTGAATATTTACTTTCTCTCATGATTCTCACTATCCAGGTCAGTAAGACATTAACCTAAGACGTTAAACTTATAAAGCCTTTGTTTATGTCCCTACATCAGCAAATACAAGATTACTTTTTCAAATTGGTGGGATAGATTCAGAATATTCAGCCTCAAACATACCTGAAAAGTATGTATATTCTGTATTCCTGGAAAATGGAAGTTGCCTGTTTAGGCTACAGTATTCAAGGAAGAAAACTGAATCTAAAGTCTCTTAGGCACAAGACACCCGTCTTGTACATAGGCACGTATCAACTAATGACCCCAAAAATAGGCTGCTATCTGATTGCTTTTAACGAATCTAGTCCTATTTTTAATGAAAGTTGTTTGGCCCATTTGATCTGAATTTGCAATAATTTCAGAAAAACTCTAAATATATGTTTGGAGGTGTACTAATTGACCTTTTACTGAGAAAGAAAATGTGAGCTAGTTCTACTTATTATGCACCTTACTTACTTTTAAAGGATTTCATGAATAATAATTGCTTACCAAAAAACTACGTACATTTAGGAGTCTCTACAAATCAAAAAGATTACTTAATTGGAGCTTTTATTTCCATTGGAGAATGTCAGTTAAGCAAATTCCATTGCAAAATGGAATTTAATCTCATGTGGTTAAATGTCCAAACTCAATAAAATTACACAAAGTTAGCCTAATGAGCCATTTAAAATTTCTGAAAAAATTAGCTTAGCAGCTGAGCTAAGTAGTAAATTAGGTAATACTACATAAAGCATTGTGTGATATTATTTATGTACTTTTATTAAGTTATTTTTCTTACTTAGTATAGTATGTTCTGGCGCTGCTGATTGCAAAAAGGATTTTCAAAAGTAATTCAATCTAATTTTGCTCTGCTATGTAGCCTTAATTTTAACTGCAGTCAATGAAAATATTTATACAGAACCAAATTCCTGATGAAGAACATTTAATCTCTGAAATATTCTGGGGGGAAAAAAAGTTTCAATGAATGCTATATAGCACAGTATCTTTCTAGAAAGAATTGGATGATAATGGGCATAGCCTTTAATTTTTTTTTTTTTTTCATCAATACATCTTGCAATGATCAAGAGTAGTATCTTACCTGTTTTTGATTTCACATGTGGTTAAGGTGAATAGAATGAAGAGACTAGACTTGCCAAAAACTCTTGCATATACCAGACTTCAAAATCTTTTTACAGTAGAAATAGTGCCTGTGACTGATGCCTTATAGTTTCCATTGTTGTATTTCAAGTTTTAGAGGAGTACTTTGGCAATGTTTTTCGGTCTTGAATGATTGCATTTGGCTCTTACTACCTTCTTCTACTACCTTACTACCTTCTATTTCTTTAAATTACAGTGGATAGTTCCATTTGGCCAAAGTCTATATCCACTTCATAAACAGAGAGAACAGCAACACTCAAAGTTATTAGAGACTTTTTAAAAATTATTTTGAAGATTTTTATTTTCTCTTTTAAGTTTTAGAATGTACACTTTTAGTGTGGTGTCTTTTTGTGGAGATAGGAGCACATGTGTCCTCCAGTCTTGAACCAGTTCTGTCTATCATGCTTACATATTGTTTGCATAACTAGTTCCTAAATATCTTAGACATTCAGCATCTGCAAAACAGGAACTGATATAAGTTAACAGGAATAGCTCTAAAATTTATTAAATCTCTCTCTCCCTCTCTCACCTGAAGGTGTGATTACAATCTAAAGCAGGTAAAACTTTTTGAAGTTTTAGCAGTGATGAATTCTTACTTCTCACTACCATTTTGTTTTGACACCTTTTCTGACACTTGGAACGTTTGCTCAATAATATGAAAATGGACTGATGGGAGTTAAAAAAATGTCTGCAGCCTTCACAGCTGGTGCAATGTGCCATTGTGCCTTGTCATCACCTGCCTACACTTAATTAATAAGCATCTGTTTCATTCTTGTATATACATAAGATACAAAATAAAATAGCTATGTTTGACTTTTTTTTCCCTGTGACATGATGCTTCCTCCTTAACTTCAAAAATTACTGTTGTGAATATGAAATATACAAATACATTGAAATCTGGAGCTCTATTTGTGCAAGAAATAAAAGACATGATTTCATCTTTTGAATATATAGATAGGTCAGCCTTGCTAATGGAAATCTGCATTGTTGTGGAAGGTATTTCATGGCATTCCACCAGGTCAAAAAAAAAAAAAAAAAGTGCATTTGTTACCTGAATAATGATTCTATCATAAGTTATAACATTTTACAAGCTAATTTATTTCTTTTCAGAAACAAGGAACATGATGCATGCATATTTAGGTTTCTGGTTATTGAGGAGCATGAAACCTGACAACACTGATTTATATATAAGCTAATGGCTGGTAACTGCTGAGGCTCTATTTATGCATATATCTGCTCTGTAGTTGTGTGGATACAAGGAAAGAATATTAATAATATAACATTTACCAGGGAAAATGATCAGTACGCAGTGTTCTCACCATACAACTTTGGTGATGATACAAACATTTTTGGAGGCCTCCATTTCTTTCTTATCAGTATGTTCAAGGTTTATTGCATGGATGCCTGTTCCATACGGACATTTTATGGATTTCACCCACACATATTCAATGCTTTCCAGCACAAGTTCAATCTTGATAGCTCTCTGTCATTAGTTTAAATTTATCAGTGTTACCAAGGATCATGCTGTTCAGTAACAAAAATATCATAATGTATTTCTCATGTTCACTTTATTTGGAAGAATATATATGTAATTTGTAGTGTCAAGATTTTTCTGCTAATAGAGTGGGTTATTACTCCAGCATTAATCCATCTTTAACTAATTAAAGATGGAAATGTAGCATTTTAACACTTCCAAAACTATTCCTAAGATTGTCGGAAAACTTAGCCTTTAGAAATCAGCATTTTTTTAAGACCTTGAAGCAATAATGCAATGACAAAATTCTTTTTTCTTTTTTTTTTTTTTTTTACCCCTGAGATTTATTACATGGAGTTAGAAGCAGAAGTGAAATTCTTGTTGTTTTATAAATGCCACAGAGCTCATCTATTCCCTGATTTTTCCTCTTTCTTAAATGAATTAGCAGAAAAAAATGTTATACTAGAAGATAGCTTGTACTTCTTGTGTCATTGCAAGAAATATATTTCAGAATTTCAAAATGATCCACAAGGTATCAGATGCATCCCATGTATGCTCATAGCCCTAGGGAAAATAAGAAAAAAGATTTACATGATGTGCAGAACAAGATAAGTTGTGGGGGAGCATTGAGTTGGAACATAAATAGCTCATTCCTATTTTATCTCAAAAATAATTTACGTTTACATGTAAGTTTTCAGTTTAGAGTTTGTCATGAAGGAAGGGAAGGCAAGGGGAGCAAGGAAAATAATGAGTATGTTTTCTTTTGTCCTTCATTAAAATGTGGTGTGTGTGTGTGTGAGTTTAAGAACTTTGTGTCACATAAATGAGCTGATGAAAGCAAATAACTCCTAGGATGGACAGTGGAATGTAGCAGACTTCACTTTTGTGTCTCCTAGTTAAACGCTTGTCCAGGTCTGTTACTAGTTTTGAGAATAGTTGCTTTATGCAAGTTTCTTGCCAACTTCCACGGGAGTTAAGGAGTTTTTGCCTTTAGCAGATCATATTGCTGTAAAAAAAAGCACAGGGGGAAAAAATAGTTGAAAAATGAGGCATTTCTGCAAGGGCCACCTACTACCCTTTCCATTCTGTGACAGCAAGGAGTAAACTATGCAGTTGTATCAATTGACTTGCTATCTTGATATGGAAAAATTTTGAAAAACGTTTAAGTTCAAGAAAGCTTTCTATTCTGATTGACATGAGTAGATAGTAAATAGTAGGTATGGCTGTTATGAATTCCCTAAAGGTTACAACTGAAAGAGAAAAGAAAAATTAGGTATTTATTTTGCGTAGTCCTTTCAGATACCTGAGCATATTTTGAAAGAAATTCAGCAAACTTCAGCAACCATGCTAAGCTTCCAAGATGCAACATTCAATCCTGCAATCTCTGTACCCTTAGGAAACAGTGCAATAATTGTATGGGAAGTTCAAAATGATCTATAGCACAACAGTTATAAATGTTAAAATGTATAATACTGTGATGTGTCAAATGAATGCAGATTGATGTTACTTGAGTAACTATTTTCATGCAAAATAGAAATGGGCATAAAAGTGCTGGGGAAATAAATTAGGATGAACAGAAAAATAAACTTTTTGCCATTATTTTTGTTTTCAGCAAGGCCTACTGTTGAGATAAAATGTTTGTTGCTAAGGAAAGGAAAGAGAGTGTGAATTATGAACCAGGCAGGAAGCCATCAAATCAAAGAACTGCAAATCAAAGTGCTGCCAAATAACAAGCGGGTTCCCTGAGAGCTAGAGTTACAATGGAGTTCTGTTTGTATTACCTAACGGTACCTAAGGCTCTTGTTCTATGTCATGCTTGGGAAAGAGGTTAAGATTTCACTAGCAAGTAGTTCGCAGAAATGGTGGAAATTAGTTTAATTTTTATGCTAATCATAAATTCCTGAGATATGACGTGGATACAATTGTCCATAATTTTTGCCCCTCTTAAGGTCTTTGCACAACTATGAGCTATTCCAAAGTAGGCTAAATAGATATAATATGAAGAAAAGTAAAGTACCTGAGTGAACTGTTTGTTAGTCAAGAGAATAACTTGCTGTCTAAAAAGTTCCAGCTGTAAGCATCTATTTCTTAAAAAAGCGTGAGGCTACTTCATCTTAATATATAACCAAGATCTAAAATTAACTCAGCCGCAAGGTATGTTTATTTTGGTATCAGTTCTGGGTGTTAATTTTCTCTTAAACATCGTGGATTTTATCTTTTAGTTTGGAAGCTAAGATATTTCCTATACTTAAGAAGAAAACTACCTGAGTTTTGAAATTATATTTGAGTGATGCTTAAGGATTTATTTTTGGCATTGTTATACATTAGTGGTTTGTGGTATGCGCTGTTTGGGCAAGTGTTTAGCTTTTAATGATTAGCAACCAATTACTGAGATTTCAGAAAGTATTACAGGCCACTAAAGATATACTAGTATCTATTGAAGAAGATTACACCAACAGTCAAGGTAAAAAGTGCTGGAGTATGAGTGTTCTGTCAGTTCTTGTGAACCACAACACCTGGAATTTAATGCAATCATGTACCCACGTTATATATTGAATAGTACTACGTCAATCAATTTTCTCTGTCCAATATAGCTCAGGTCTCCTAGGATTTGTTGGCTTGTTTGTTTTTCCTTTTCTGTCTCTGGCTTTCAATCACACTTCAATTATATTTCTTAGAACAGACAAGCGCATTCCACCCTGTATTACATTCTGCTACTAGCTTGTCTTCCTTGATATAACTGCATCCCCCCCTTATAGAACTCTTTTCTACTTCTATTTCCTACATCAAAATAATTCCCTGAAGTTAGCCAAACCACTACTGACCAGATTACCCAGCTTTATATTTTATTCCATTGCTCAGCTAGCATGAACAGAAAAAAGTACTCCAGAGGAAGTGAACTTTAAACATTTCTTCTTAAATTGCTTTGTCCCTAGACACAAATGTTTTTGTAAAAAATCCGTATAGAATAAATGCATGTGTATTACCTTGCTACAATGTTTCAACAAGGGATTAGAACAATTCTAGTTCTAATTTAAATTGAAAAGATAAGGATGATTCATTTTGCTAAAGGAAGGCTGTTAGATATAGAAATATGATCTAGAATATACAAACTTTGATACATTAGCTGAGGATCCCATTATTTTGTCTAGTTTCTAATATTCTTTTAAGAGCTTAAATAAATATAAGCAGATGGAAACTATTGTTGACCTTCATGTTGGAAGTGAAATTAATGTACTTGAAAGAATAAGGCAGGATATCCTCATTTCTGTGTGTCCATGTTGCACTCCAAAAGGTCTTTTTATTTGCTGAAGACCTTTTTTTAAATGTCACTTGTGCCACTTCAGTTCCTCCTTCCTGAAGTATTTCAGAAATGCATTACTCATGAGTATTGTCAAAAAGCCAAGTAATAAAGTAGTATTCATTTGACCTGTCTTTAATAAGTTAATGATCAAGATATCATTTCCAGCTGCAAATCTGCTTAGCTTTTCTGAGACACTGAGACTTCTGTCTTGAAATCGACACACCAGCTATTGACATCTCAGATTCTGAATTATCTTTTTTTTTTCTTTTTAAAATGAATGATCTTCATATAACACCATGCTGCAAAGAAGTTCTGTGACAGGTGAGTATAACGAATGGAGCTAGAGTAATGCAGGTGAATGATTCCAGCTAAGGATATTTACAGATATAGATAAAATATGAGTAAAGAAGGGCTTTCTTTCTATTTCTTCTTTCTCTTCCTCTGTCTCTCTCTTTCAAGATCATAGAAGTGTAATATAATGTTCTTCCTTTCAGTCCTAGCCTAGCCTTGGCTATTTGTCTCAACAGTTCAGCAGCTTCATGAACCCAGACCTTTTTGTTCTGCAAATACAACTGAATAGTTTTCTCTGTGGGATGTTTTCACTTTATTTGGAGGGAACTGCCTGCAGGCAGTGGTGTGCTCCTGCAGGAGGGATCTTCGTGGCCCTCATGTAGTGAGGAACAGAGGGGAAGCTCCTTAATGAGTTTGCAGGGTCCTTCTGATCTGAAAGGTGTTCAAAACCACTATGTGAAATGTTGTTTTTGCTAATGTTTTGAGGAGAACTGAAACCAGTATCAACATCCATAGATTAACAGAATGGTTGAGGTTGGAAGGGACCTCTGGAGATCATCTAGTCAAGTTAACTTCTCTATGTCTTTTTGGGAAAATTAAGTGCTAGCCTATCTGAAAGATGTTAACTGTTCAGTCAATGCTCTTCTCACCGAAACAGTCTTTAGTTGCTGTTTAGTTTCTATGTTACCACTCAGGACATGAGATCTAGAAGCCGACTATGAAGCAATCTGTATTATTTGGAGTAAACAATTCTCATCATCAGTACTGCTGCACAGTTCAAGGACAGTTAGCCCTTCAGGCTGTACCTTTTATTTCAGAGTATTAATAGCTGTTGTCATTGCAGCTAGGCATTTTTGTGTGTCTCCCATGCTGTCTTAGGCACATTTTATGTTCAAGAGTCAAACCCAGGTTTACTTAAAAGATATAGATACAGAATAGATGAGTGATAATAGTAGACAGAGGAATAAACTAAATAGATGAATAAAAGCAGATCAATTGTAATTATTAAATTCCACTCCTTACATATAAGGCAGATAAAACAATGAGTATCTCTCCACATGTCTATACATGAAAGGTGTTAGGAGTTGCTGCATCTGGTAGTCTTCTAGAGGTGAGGCTGCTGCACCTCTGCATCCCCAGGTGATGAAGCCAAGTACGTACTGCCAGCAGGCACACATGCACCCATGCACACAATGCACACATGCATATACCTGTGGCTGGCTTCCATTGCTCACCTCATAGCTGGCTGTCCCACACCCTGTGCACTCCTGCACTCCTCTGCATTTGCAGGGACATGCCTGCAGTCACGCGCCCACACCAAGACTTCTATGCAGTGGTCTCATTAAGAAAATAATCTAAAAAGCTGATTTGTCTGCATCAGAAGTTTTGTTTGCTCTGCAGCCCGTTTTCCTGAATTTCACTGTGCCCCATCTTAGGCGGCTTTTTATCCCTGCCTCTAATCTCTAATGACACCTCACCACGTTCACCTCACCATAGCACTTGTAGTGCCAACCCTCCAGATGTGGGATGTTATGTGAACCCACCTTCGTGGGCTATCATCCTTCCTTCTTGCCTCCATTAATTCACTCCCTCTTCAACTCCTCATGCTCCTCAATCTGCCGCTCTTCTATTGCTGCAGGTCTGTCTCTGAGGTACCATCAATCTCAAATATCTAGCAAGTACCTTTTTTAACCATCCTATGTAGTACTGCTGATTCTTACAAACTCTTACATCCCTAGGAAGAAAGCTTCATAATTTCTTCTGAATCAGTAAAGGGCCTTTTTGCTGTCTAGGCCCCTACCCACCTCAGCCTTACCACTTATGATTTGCACTTTTATAACTTTCTTATCTTGAATTCCTATTTAATTGAAAGCATGTATGATTAAAATGTTAGATCAGATGATGCCATCCAGTTTAATCAATTTAAAGTACAATTAAAAGATCTGTTCAAAATATGTTTGAAAGCTAGCTACCAAAACAAGAGTTTTAACTAATGAGATATGCTGATTAGATAATATTTGGACTATGAAAATGTTCTCAAGTTTTGTGTTCAACTAAAGACCATCTGTGAAAGTGTATCAATTACAAGCAAAATCTAGTGAGAGAGGCAAAATCTGAACAATTTATATCCCTAAATAAAATAATGATTAAAGGTTCTCTTTTTCTTCCTTCTTGCTCGTCCTTTGTGTTAGTAAAATGTTAAATAACAACAGATTCATACTTCAAATATGATTTTTTTTTCCATAAAACAGTCAGAAATCTTTCTCTCAGAAACATTTGCAAATCTAGGCATTTCTGTTGACTTCAGAAGAAATGCTCGCAAGACTAGCAATCTGCAAGTAAAAGGAAGAAGGAAAAATGACACCACAATGCGTGCTTTTTCTTTTAGTAGAATTCGCTTGTAGTATGTATTGCCTAACAAAGGAAAAAAAACTCAACTTCTGAGTATAATGGAAGATAAATTAAATTATTGTTGCATTAAGAAATACATACTGGACAAAAAATAAATTGTTTTGGAATGAACATACATTTATAATAGTAATATGCCTCTCATAGCCTCCTTTTTGCTAACTAATCCAATGCAACCTGTAGAAATTTGGAAGCTCTTTTTAGTCATTATTAAAAAAAAAAAAAAATTATGCACTACAGGTAAAATGTCCCTTTAAGTTTATCCTGGTCTTTGAAACTCACAACAGTTAACTATTAATAATGGATCACTGGCGTCTTTGAAATCCAGTATCATTTTAGCAGCTATAAATAGAAGGAGGAGTTACACAATAAACAGAAAGAGGAGTTACACACTAACCAAAAGGACTTTTTTATGTGTCAGATAAAATCTGGAAATCGTTAGAATACCAAAAGTAAAGTATAAATTCCCTGCCCTCTTTTCCCTGTATAAATCGCTAACTAGCAACATGCTTTCGGTTATGCTAGATTCACTTTTCCTCTTCGCTAAAATAAGAGCACAGTCTTCCCTTTTCTTACCGAGATCGAAATTTCTTCTGACAAAGATGTTCAGCCTTCTGACTACTTTTAAACAACTGGACTCTTCGGTTTTAAAATTAATAGAGTGAACAATAAAAAAATCTCTCTGAAACCAGTCCCATGAACAGGAATTGTTAGACCTAAGTGACCATTAGCAAAGTTTTGAGCATTTCTTTAGGTTTACAGAATCATTTGGAAATGTGGTAAGCTTTATTATAAACTTTACAAAGAGAAGCAAAATATTTACACAAAACTAGGTAAGGTCGTCTATACCTATACAGTGACTTTGTGGTAAAGCATAAGATAACAGAATGAATGCAGAATGGGTATGCTCATATTCGAAAGAGAAAAAAAAAAGGCACCAATGAGTTACACATTTCATGGCAATTCAGCCTAATTTAAACTTTGTGCCTAATCAGTGCATTCAGTAATGTGTATTTGTCACCTTCTTTAGGAAAAAAAAGAAACTTTTTTGTAGGCCTTTTAGCTTAGTTTAGTTTATGGAAAATATAGTGCATGTTCTGTCTTTACATTTTTTGAACTCCAGTTATAAGAGATATGTAGAAGAACTAAATTGATTACAAAATATTTTGAGACCAAGATCTGCTTAGATCTGCTTAGATAGTTTAGCAATATTGCAGGCATTATATTTCATTATATTTTGGGACTTTTGTTATCTTCCACTGTATGGGAGCTGGGAATTCCTCCTCTGGGGTCAATTATTCTCTGAAGTGTGGGCCTTTAGACATGTCTAAAGGTTTCAGAAGTTAAGAAGTCATTAAAAAATGAAATATAATTACTGATATTATAAAAATGTGTTTTACCAAAGGCAGGTTATCAAGAAACTTGGCACATCTACAGAGCAATATGCTGCAGAAGGTGGCATTTCTATTCCACTCTAAAACAACAATACTTCCAAAAGTGATTTGTAATTAATAGCAATTATCAAATAGAATACAAAGTATGAGACATACAGAAAACACTAATTTCATTTTTTTTCTCATGGCCTAAATGTCACTAACTTTCAGAGAAAAGCCTGTAGTGTTACAGTTTGATTTATGAATAGGAAGCAAACTAGCAAAGAATCATTAATATCAGCCAATGTCAGCCACAAGATCCATTTTAAATATAATTAAAACAAAGCTTGATCACTTCTTTGTAAAATTAAGCAAGTAACAGGAGCAGCAAAGGAAAGGCAAATTCAGTTGAGAAATCATGTTTGAAGCTAACAAGGAAAGGGATATAATACAGCACATAAATTAGTTTAAGGTTCATGATAAATGTAGCTTACCATGTGCAACAGAGTTCTTATGCATGCACTGACTCTGTGTGTTAGTGACACATCACATTCATCTATTTTAATCCTAGTAAAGAAGAAACTTTACAACTATTAAATATTATTTTGTTTTCGTTGTTTTTTTTCATTTTATACATCAGAAATCAGAGCACACGTGACTGTTAAAATAAAGTTTTAGTGTTCTGGATAATATGATAATATTTTTTTAACCCTGAAGTATCCTGCCTATTAGCTGTGATATTCTAGCTGAAAGTACAATTATTCTGTATCTGTGTCCTACTTCTTGATGACATTTTTGTTGTTTTTGTTTTTAATTATTAAGCATTGTGCAAAAGAGTGCCTGTCTTCTATAGCCTTCTGTGCGCTTGGTCTAGAAGCCTGTTGCAAGTCCATTAACAAATATTTAGGCATATAACATTCATCGGGTCTCTACAGAAGTAAATAATTTTCTGTTGAAAGTATACTCTTTGTCTTTGCGACGTAGTGTCAGAACAATAGTAATTTACAATAACTTATACAGAGTCATGATCTGTGTCATGATCTGATATGGAGAATATCAGTATATATTCAGACTGATTCCTGCTGATTCACTCAATAACATGCAGTTTATAAACATCTCTTTTAGATATGTGAGAATCCAGGTTGTTGTGCTAGATATACAGAACTTCAGTCCCAATGACAATAACAGAAGCCCAAATCTGAAAGGCAGATGCTCAAAACTTCTGCTAAGCTGCAAACAAGACTTGCATCTTCCTCGATGCTCGAGTTTTGCCCTTTGAGCCCCATCGTTTCCTAAATGTTTCATGCTGAGCATGTGCAGGAATGTTTTTCTAAGTCTTGCTAGCACTGAACAAAGGGACATTTACTTCATGCCCAAAATCTCATCAACATTTTCACAGTAGATACTTCCTCATGGGTTTCCTTCCAGAGCCCAATCTGCCTTCAAGGCATGTAATATGAGCCAGGCCCTGTGCAGAATTTGGGTGAGAACAGCACTATTACAGTGCATCTACCCAGTAGTGTCATAATGGGTGTATTGATTTGGAAGGTGTAAGAGACAGGCTGATGTCCTTTTTTGCCTCAGGGCATTCAAACCCACATTCCTTGTCCTGCGTTGCATCAGAAAAGTGTCCTGGACACAGTCTCAACAGTCTGTTTGTACAGATTGAACAACAGCCCCCTGCCTGCTGACCGAACCTCATACAAGCAGTGGCCAGGGAGACAATCACGTCACGCAGCCTGAGAAACTCCTCAGTGTGCCACCAGTGCAAGATCTGCCCAGCACTTTTGGGAAACCACATCAGGAGGCAAAAACCCAGACGCTGCAGTGTGTCATGCAAACGTACCCATTGCAAGAAGGAAGGGAACAGTTTGCTATTTGAAGCAGGTATCCTAAACTTCATGAGATCACTATGAAAAAGCATTGTCATTTCTTATTTTCCTTACCCTGCCTTGTTTTCTTACAAGGGATGCCAAAATACACGTGTGAGTTTTCACTTACATGCCTGATAAGGGGTGGCTTTTAATTGTATTTATTAATGTCTTATTAGAATCTCATTCCTTATTAAATCAATCACCTTTCCTAGAAAACAAATTTGTCTGATAAATCTGGCCTGCCTATTTTGTAGCAATGCTTATTGTCTGAAAGACAAATGATCTTATATTAAAGAAATCACATTTTTGTAGCATAATTAATGACCTAGTACTTCAGTAGTTCCTGCTAGTGCTTTTTTGTGGCACTCGCTGATTTTGAATTAAGATGTTATTTATGAACTGAAAATCTGCTTTTCTAGCAAAATAATATTAAAAAAAAAGAAACTTGGTAGATGTTATCATTAAGTTGGTTTACCAGTGTAAGCTGTAAGATGATAGATGTTCTGTATAATAATGACCTTGATCTTCATATATCACACAATTTACCTCCTGTTAAACTAAATTACAAGTGCTACAGTAATGTGATCAGGTATCTTCTGTGCTTCCTTAGATGTTCTTCTGGCATTTTATTAAAATCTTAGGAAGAATCAAAATCAAATAAAACAATTGGAGCTCAGGAAGAACCTTAAAAATGTACTGCACACTTTATTGCAGCATTCTTTCACGTGCTTATTGTACCTTACTCTATAAGAATATCTGCTGATTACTGTGAAGTTTGAATAGAAGTGCAAAAATCTGGTTTTACATAGAAAATAAGAGAAAAAAATAAAAAAATAAGTATTTGTGTCATGAAAATTACAAAGAAAGTGTCATTAAACTGCTCTAATTGCCTAGTGCATAACAAAGAACAAATTAATACTGTAAATTTTTCTAACAGAATAACTGAATTTTTCTGCAGTTCAGTTATAATGCAGAGGAACAACTAAAAGAACGGGAGATACCCTCATCATTCTTCATGAAAAATGCTGCTCTTTCAATAAATAACCTAGCTAAATATCTTAACTGCTGAGAACTTTCAGAAGATAAGTTTTCTAAACGTAAAAATCTTGTAGCGTACTCGTGTTATCTCAGTTCTCCAGAAATGTTATCTCTACTTTTTCATATCAATCTCAACTATCCAATCTTCTTACTTGTTTTTGTATTTATCTCTTGAATACTTGTTTCCTGTCTAGTTGGGCATGTTGCCTGTTTTCCAGGGATCTGATAGTATTTTCCTGAGTTGACCTCATTCAAGCATAAAGACAGTAATAAAGCATTGACTTGAAGCTGAAAGCCAAAAGTCTTCTGAATGGATAACAGACTGATAACAGATACCCGATAGTCAGAACAATTAGTGCTAAAGAGGACATAAGTGCTAAAGAGGACATTAGTGCTAAGGAGGACACGTTTGCTTTATTGTCTTAGTTCACATTTCTTAATGATACCGAAAGATTAGAATGTATTTTCAACTGTATCTATGCGAGAGGTACCTTGAAACCATGGCTGATGTTGCCAGATACAATTTAGTCTTGTCCATGCTTGCACTTAAAAGAATTTTTGCTCCATGGCCCAAACCAGTTATCATATATGACTGCATTTCAGAGGGTAAGCTGATCAATATCTTTCTGTTCTAAAATCTCATGTATAATATTACTGCTTATACATTTCTGGTATGTTGAACAAACTTCTTTGCACATATGCATTCATTTCCATTTTCCTGAAAGACAGCAAAATCAGTGATGTCATTATGGAATGCAATTAACAGTGACATATTATTTCAAAGTTAATAGCAACTTTTTTTTTTCTTTTCCTATTATAAGAGTATATGTTTCACAATTACACTGGTAAATATACATATATAGGCATTCACATGCATACTAATTCAAGTGCACACACATACATGGATGTTGGATTTAGTTTTGGTTTTGCATCCCATTTTACAAACTTGTTCAGCTTTGAAAATTCCATTTTGAAATTAAAAGTGTCTCACTGACTGTAAAGCAACTTCTGTTCTGCCTACTAAGGATACAGACTTTGACAATATGCAGCTATTACAAACCATATCTGCTATTCAGACCTGAATTATTGTTTTTTTTAAATTAGTTTCTTAAGATTTTAATCTTCTTTTGTTAAACACTGCCTAATAGGACTTATTGTTGAGCAGGAACCGTATATCTGAAAAGATGAGGGGAAAACCTGTAAAACATTTCTGAAGTGGTACATACACAAAAATAGTGTTTTTCCAGTTTGTGTCATTTAGGTTGATGATAATTATTCTAGGCGTAGATCTTATGTCAACACTGGTGGCACAGGTTTGTGGCTTTTCTGATTTTGCAGAAAAGAACAGATTAAAAAAAAAATTGCATCTAAATATTTAGCTTATTCATCATCATAGGTATCATATAGACATAAATAGGTATTTTTTGCCAAGATTACAACTAAAGAGTCATCAATGCAAAAGTCTATCATTTCTTTGATAACAAACATCGAAAGGTTGATTTAAATATAACTATTTATTTTTCTATGTAAAAATAAGTTTCTTTATAAATACAATTTTTCTGATTATCTTACTTTTGCATTTCAGAAACTGTCAGGCATTGAAATTCCAAAAAAATGCTATAGGTTCCAGGTTGATTTTTCTCTCAGATAGGCTTCTCTTTATATTATAATAGAGTAATCTGAGGTGAACAGATTAAACCACACCATATAAAGGCTGAAAAGCTTAGGTGTTTTACTATGCATTGGGGAAAAAACTAATCCATCCGCAAATTTGTGACTCAAATTAATATTCTGTTACTAAATATCAGAAATATGGCCTCAGTGATGGTCTTTCTTTGGCTATTCTCCTGAATTTACATTGTGTCTTCTGAATCTCAGCAACACTATGTGAACATTTTAATTGTTACTTCATCACTCTGTTTCTGAAATACTCAGAACTAAAACTTGAAATGCCAGATCCTTCAAGAGCCACATTTGAATACTGTAACGATGAGAAGATAGCTAGAGATATGTGGGAGGTGAGATGTAAGTAATATAGGTGGTTTGACGCCGTAAGCTGAAAAGAAAAAAAAACATTACAAAGAAGTGAGCAAATAGCTGTTTTCCTTTATGAGATAGGGTATGGAACAATAAAGCTATGTATTTTATTTGCCTTTAGTTTTAATTAAGACTATTCCACAAACACTTTCTATCATTTAGAGTTTCTTCCTGAGCAGTACTAGGGAATACTATAGGTAAATACAAGTAGAAAATAAAAAGTGGAACCTTTCGGGAACCTGAAAATATCAGAGTATGCTCCTTAACTTTACATTACATGAAGTGTAAGTATATAGCAGATGGCTTTCAAAATTACTGAACCAAAACCTCCCTGACTGTGGATTGTATGTACTACCATAGGGCCCTGTAGGTAAAAGGGGACCACAGTGTGTAATTAACAGACATACACTGCTCCTTTTTCAGTGTGATCATTTGAAAGAGGCATCCTTCCTCCCAAATGTTGTCACTTAGACTCCCGTGCATACCTACGACTCCTTCCTTCTCAGGGGAAGAGCCTGCTCACTTACATCTACTGTAATCAACACCTTCAAAGTTGTGTTTGCATTATTAGCTAAAAAATATTCTTTGCCTTTTTTACAAGGATTGCAGTTTCAAAAAGAGATAATGAAATCCTTATCCCTTATTCAAGTACACTCTAAATAATAAAATACTCTTATCTCATTCTCTTTTGTATTACAACTCTATATGAAATGTTTCTTGCAAATCAACACAGCAGAATACAATTCTTGGATGTGCTGGGTCTTTCAAATGCTTGAGTTAGACACATTGCTATACTAAGAACAGACTCTTGTATAGATGAAATTAAAGCTCATAAATGGCGTGTAAGATATTAGGACACTTCTTCCACAAGTCCATTGACTGTGCTCTTACCACTGCAGGGATTTGTAGGACTTTCAGCAATGTCCAGAAAAACTGTTTGTGGTAAACTTCACCAACTGCTTCTGAAGCTTTGAACCCTTGAGGTTTTGCATCTTTTTTAGCTTTCTTTAGTTTGATGAAATTTAGTTATTTATAGAAGCAAAGTATTGCTCTGTGTTATATACAAAGATATTGTCATTAATCTGTTCCTTTAGAACTGTTTCATTAGGTTTTAATGTTTAATTTAAAAGTCATTGCAATCTGGATTGCTTCTCCTGTAAGATTTGGTTAATACTCAGCAAATCTCAAACTGAATGTATAGAGCTAAATTTGTATTTATTTCATAAATTTTATTTACATAATTTCAGTTTCCTTCTATAGAAAGCGTTACAATATATCAGCATCTTTTTCTCTTACTCTTCCCCTATACAGAGAAAGGTATTCACTTAGCAAATGATATTAACATTCATATTTAAGTACCAGCCACTCCGTGTTTGTTAATTTTTTCGCTTTTTCAGAGTCTCAGATGACTTTAAAAATCTACCATTTCCTCCCATCATCCTTCTCCTTGTATATTCTTTTCTCTTAATACCCCCTGCAAACCCACTCAACATGGGCAGCCTTGTTTCTACAAACTCTGGCAGATTTCCATAATATAAAATATCATTACCTGTATCAAACCTGTATTTAAAAGACTAAAAAGGAAGGAACTTTCAAACAGAAGACATATATGTAATTTAATATTACAAATAAAATATTGTGAACACTTTAATAATTTCAGAGGTTTTTTTTAAATGTATCAAACTGAATGTTTAAAATCATCTGTCAGTTTTGGAAATCTTGGTTAGAGATTGTCACGACTAATATTGGCCAGAGGTAACTGCCTTGGGTGTTCTCCCTTAAATCATAGAGAACATGAAGAGATGATCTGATTCGCCATAATCAGTGTTACAGGCCACCCTTGTGCAATACTTTCCCTATACAAGTCAGAGCAACCTGAATGCCTACGCTTAACGTGTGTCCATTCCAACAGTCGTTCCCACTTTCCTTCTTCCTTGTTCACTAGATTAATATGAGTTAACACATCCATAACGCGATTCATCTCTGATGCCGGAGTATTCACTTTCAAATGGGCTTTTACCCAACCTATAGAGAAGTTCCTGACTATATATTTCCAACAATTGTTTCCAGTCATCTGATCTCCAGATCAGAGTCCTATTTACTGTCCAACCATTAGCCTCCCATTGTCCAACCCACTCAGTACACCCCTTGAAGACTGCAAAAGAGTCTGTGCAGATGATATGTGCTCTGTTTTCCGTGGCAATTACTACCACGCAGAGTTAGTCCACCTGAGCACTCCCATTTCCAATTTCTTCAGATGTTTGCCCAGTGCCAATATTCATTGCAACTGACTTACATATCCATCCTGTGTTTGTTTAGTTCGATGAGCCGTCAGTAAACCGTACATCAGTTTTACCTATTCCTGCAGTAAAATCCAGGGCAACTTTCATTGGAGATGGGTTTAGAGATAAGTGTAACATTGTCTGGTCTGTACTGATAGAGTGTTGCCATCTAGATAATCGTACACTCCCTTCCCGTGGAAGAAGTATGTGGTTGACGCTGTTAATATAGGCGCACATTTTTCTTATTGTTGCCTTTTGGGCAACACCTTCAGGCAGTGGATTGCACTTCAATATAGGATTTAACAACGGAAACAGCCCTCAGATAATTACTGGTTGAGAGATTGTAATTTTTTTCCCCTTCTTTTACTGCTCGAACAAGGGATAATAGGCCCCTTTCCCACTCAGTATAGTGGGTTTCAGGCTCCTTGAAAGCGGTGGAAGAAAATGAAATGGGATGTTTAGGTTCTGTAGAATATTTTTGGAATAAACCATAGTATGAAGTGTGAGTGGAAAAGCCCCATTCTACTTGTATAGGGTCTGTGGGGTGCAGTGGACTTAATTTCTAATAAGTAATTTATTTTTGGGTGTATCCAGGGCCTCAGTATAAACTTCTTCCCACACCCAGACGTTATTGCCTTTTAATAAGTTTATACTGGCCTTGCTACTACGGAAAACCCAGGTATGTACTTCCTCTAGAAGCTCAATGTTCCCAGTATTCCTTGCAATTCCTTTTTATTGTTAGGGAGTTCCCTTTTCTCAACTTGTTGTAGCACATCATCTGGAACAGCAATTGCACCAGCAATCCATATAGTTCCTAAAAATTTAACCTGTTGGGACGGACCCTGACATTTTGATGCCGGTATCTCCAAATCTCCCGATGTAAGTGTTTCCCGAATAGCTTCTGCTGCTAAACGTGCCTTTTTTTGTTTGTCTCCACCAACCAGCATATCGTCTACTCACTGATAAACTGAGATGCCTTCTGGTATTGTTACAGCGCTCAATACTTTTGCTAGCATTCCGTGAACAACGATGGGTGAGTGACGATACCCTTGTGGAAGTCTGGTGAAGTAAAATGCCCAAGTAAAAGCCAGCTTGGTTCTATCTTGCTCCTGAAAAGGGTTCATGAAGAACATATCCAGCATAGGCATCCATGTGTGCATCGCCAAACATACAGCTGTCACAACTTCTGTAATACTTGGGACTGCAGCTGTGAGAGGACTTGTTTTTTCATTTTTGGTAGTCTACTGTGAGTTGCCAGGAACTATCTGGTTTCCCAGGCCACACAGATTAATTAAATTGATAATACATTCTTACAGTGATGCCACGCTGTTCCAATCGTGGATTACATCCGAAATCCCCTTTTTGGCAACTGCAGGCAGAGGGTATTGGGAAACATTTACTACTGATGATTCTGGTAAGGCATCCACCACATTCAACAAATGAATAGTACAAATGGCATTTTGAATTCTCTCAAATGTCCACATCTTCCCATCAGACAGACACCGTTGTCTTCCTTGTAAGATATCACAGCCCAAAATACTTCCTGGGTGGTCAGAGATTACTGCTTCCACTGTTGTCCATCTTTTTCACTTGGCAGCCAAAGCTGCACACGTGTTACTGGATGTTTTTTTACTTCATCATTGACTCCACTTATATTAATATGTTCTTGCAAAAGCTTTAGCCCTAGGTTTTCTGCTTGAGCCTTATTAATGATGCCCATTTGTGCGCCCGTATCAATTAAGAAAGGGATTCCTAATCCACACAAACCAGCTGGAACTATAATGTTAGACTCTGAATCCTGATGCCATTGCAAGTGACTTACTACTCAAGTGGGATGTCCTGGAGCTCGAGTCTCCTTGTCCAGTGATGGTTTAGGTACTGCAAAAGGATTACAGTGTTCAGCGGTTGGAGCAGATGGAGGCATTTTAGTATTGCCTGCTTTTGCCAGGGGAGTGGCATTCGCTCCCAGCCCTTCAAAAAAACACTTAAGCACTGCATTAGCCTGTCAATGCAAACAAGTCTGCAAGACACTCCAAAAGCCCATGCCCGTCACCATAGATCACGTCTCACCTGTTATCCTGATGTTTCTGGATCTGCTTTCCGGGTGGTGTTTTGCACATGTGTTGGAGTGCTGTGGTCCTGAGATGCTCACTGGACTCTCCTTCCTGTTGTTTCCAGCGGTGGCAGGTCAGCCCAACCTATCTCCCCTCTGTAAGCAGTGATCTCATGCAAGAGATCAGCCCATGCTGAAATTGGTATTTCCAGCCCTTTGGGGTTCCATTGATTTGTTTCCTGGTCACGGGTTATGCACTCCCTTATATGGTTCAAGTGGATCTTCACGGCATCTGGCAGGCCATTTATAAGTGTTTTAAGATGGAGTGGATCCACAGGAGCCATAAGGGCCACATCATATTTTCCCCAGTCATATACTGATTGAACAAGATACAATCTTCCAGATTGCCTCTGCTAGTTCTGACCACCTCTGGGTCCATAAAATGATTGGTTCTCCCTGCTGCCAGGGATCTAGGCATCCCACCCAGTATGTGACCCTTTGGGTTAATGACTAGTCTCCTGGTGGCCCTTTGTTAAAGAATACTCCTGGACCCCACTAGCCGCTAGCTTCAATATTATCCAGGATTAGTCTGTCTCCCCCTAATTGGGAAACTCTCCACAAATATTTGCACTGTTTCCCTGGGGTGCTTAGCAAATTTTTGTTGGAGCTCCTCCAGTTCTGGGCCATGGGATGGTCCAGACGGTCACCCTCAGGTTTCTCCCCTGAGTCTCCTCTAATTTTTCAGTTTTTATTAAAGGTTTTATTGTTACTGCCAGTGGTTCTGCTTTGTCCCACGATGAATTACCTTCCTCGTCCACTAAGCCAGTCAAAATATCCCTGTCCCAGTCATCCGGGTCCACTGCAGTAATCAATTTCTTTATCTGTACAGCACCAATGCTTGATGCAGCACATGCCGCGATGGTATCTATGCATCGCTCCAAGAGTTGGTTATGCTTCTCGCTGTCTTCTAACTTCTTATGCAGACTCTGGGCCTCTAGCTCTCTCCAGCAGAGCTGTTCTTCTGCCTTTTCTCTTCTGTATGTTTCTTTTTCTAATTCTTCTCTTAATTTTTCAATTTTACTCTTTTGCCCCAAATCTCCTGCCATTAAATTTTCCTTCTCCAGCTTCAGGTTTTCCATCTCTAATTTGAAATATTGGTTCTCTTTCTCTAAACGCAGCTGTGCATGCTTGCTAGCTTCACGGGCATTGTGTGCGCACAACAAGTATGCTCCTAGGACGGCAACAACAGCCGCTTTTCCCTTGCCCACCTTATAGCCTGCATTCACAGATACGGTTCACTACCGCTATTTTGTCCTGCCAGTGTTTGGCAGCCCACTGCTCCCCCTTTACAGACGGTCCACAGCCATTCGCCACCAGCAAATCCTTCAGCGGCTGCTCGCTGCACCACTTGTCACGGTGGAGGGGCAGCACCCAACAAGAAACCCAGCCAGGGTGGCTTTTAACTCTTTTATTAAGCTAACCCCTGCCTGCTTTTCAGGTTGTTTGGGTGTCTTTCGAGCAGGGTTTGCAGGTGGTGAATGTTCACAACATAGTCAACGGGTAATCGACAAATTGTAATGCGTAATTATCATCAAAAATAGTCAATAACGATCAACAATGTGAAGGATCAATCCTAACAAGAGGCATTAACACATCTGTCTCCTAGCCCCAAAAATAAAGGATGATAAACTATTTACATAAAGTATGTCCACAAACAAGCAACAAACCATCAAACTAGCCATTGCTATCCATTCTGTAAATCCATGCCTCCATAGAGCAAAAATTCTCATGAAATGTGACAGGCCCTCCAAATGAGCAACATGCGTTGGGGGGGAGGAGAGGGGCAAATCTCCCAATTCCCCCCAAGCCCTCCGTTACCCGGATTATGTGTGGGGCGGCAATCCACTCTCTCGCCGTAACGGCGGGTGGCATCGCTCGATACCGCCGAGTGCCGCCACAACTCTGGATCGGCCTCCTGACCCCGAGGGAAGGGTAGGCTGCCTCCTTCGAGTCAGAGATCTTCGTGGGTCTTCTCCCTCCGACACGCGGCGCTCCAAAGTCTTCTCCACTGTGCTGCCTTATATAGCATGTTGGAGGTGGGGGGGGGGGGTTGCGGTCAAGCTGGAAGGTGCTGGCAAATTCTGGAATGTTCCCCTGATTGACAGGTAGCCGGTTCCTTCCCCTGCTGGATCCGAAAGCCTTCAGCTCCGCCAGGCAGGACCCTGTTGCTGGGGTGCCAAGGTGGGGAAACTGCGAGCAGGCAGGTTTCCCTCCATGAGGTCAATTATAGGACAAGGCAGAGGGACACCAGGTCTACCTGGTGTGGGGGCGGGGTGTGGGGGGGTACCTGCACAGAGGTCCTCCGCTGCGAACATATGTAACTGTCTGTCTAGAACATATATATGTATATGTATATGTATGTGTCCATGTATGTAAACGTTTTGAGCTTTAGCGGTTCTAGCCCTGGCTGCTGTCACGAAGGGCAGTCGATGCTACTATTCTGTTCCCAGCTCTACTCCACGTTCCCACCACATCCCTGGAGCTGACACTATCAACACCAGCAAAAAAAAAAACAACAAAAAAAAAAACCTGAATCAGACAAAATTTGCTTCCCAGAAACAAAACCAGTAATGGAAAGAAGTAGGTGGAGGAGAAGGGACCATAGGCCAGGACCACATCACAGTGGACTGTGGAGCCACAGCCCCTTTGAAAATAACAATAGAAATAATTACATAGTAGGAGACACCTCGTTAAAGTAATGTTTCTGTTCCTTATTTTCTTCCAGGAAAACTTTTTTTTTTCAGCTTATTTTCCATAAATAAGGGAAAATAACCAAGATAACTGTGGTTAGTGACAAGTTTAATTTCCAAGAAATAGCTGAAAAAATACAAAGTATTTTGCAGTTTAGTTTTATGGGTGATTTTGACACATGCTGTAGCTAGCATAAAAAGGCATCGTAAAGTTCTATTAAAAAAATGTGCATTTTTATGCTTTACCTTAATGTGCAGAGGTTTTTTTTTCCTTTCTCATTCGTACATTTATTTCCATTTCACTTCTGAATAAAGTTGTTGACAGTGGCTTATTTGTCTGTATTTCCTTTAAGACTGCTAGACCCCATTGTTTTCTACTGTTCCAGGAGTCAACAAGTGCTTTATTCCACTGCGCTCTACTGAAAACAGAAAATAAGCAACAAGTCATCACTAACTAGGTTAATTAATTAAGGCAGATAAAGCATTTCTTTTAGTAGCAGCATCAGATTAAGCAGTTTAGCCTTTCCTTCCTCTTGTTTTCAGATTGTTCTTAATCAGAATCAATTCCTTGATTAGTTCACCACACAGAGCAGCAAACATCACACCGGAGAGATTACTAACTATGGCAGGAAGCTGCCAGCAGGCAGAGAAAGGTAGGCAGGGACAGACAGAAATATGCAATAGAGTCAAAGACAGGAAATTTGTTTATATGTCAGTAAATATGCAGTAAACAATGAACTTGTGTTAGGTTTGAAAGCCTATTGTTCATAAAGGGTAATACACTTTGATATATACTTTGTTTTACGGAAGTTATGGTTAAAGATTTGATTAAAAGCATGTAGTAAATATACTTCTATACTACTTCCGTGTGCCTGATTTAAATATCTAAAGTATAGTTCATAATATTCAGGGAAAGGAGAATGAAAGTGGAAGCATACCTCAGGCTTCAAAGTTTCTTGAAACGTTTCTGTCTGCGGGTGGAGAGGCAGTGTGTGTGATATTTATTTATTTATTTATTTGTTTCAATTAGTCCTCCTTTGAGAGTGCATTGCAGCAAAAAAAGACAGTCTCAGGAGTTAGCGGTGAGTGAACATTGCTGTCCTATTCTTAAAGCATATCACAGCAGTGGTCCTCAGTAATGAATGAAATAATCTTTCTATGTGAGCACTATTAAAAAATAGCCCAGTGATTTCATTAAGTGTATGCTTTACCTATGTAATAAACATCAGAGCATCTATATAGGTATATTATGCTGAAAATATTATGAATGTAGATTGCTGTAGCTTAGGGAGTTTACCCTTTGAAATGTAAGCTGAAACATGCCTACTTTATTGAAAGTAGGCATTTTTATTCTTAGTATAAAAGTACTCATTAAAGTGATATTCAATCATAAATATTGTTATTCTTTAGCTCTAGCTTTTCCAATATGAAGTTTTACATGCTGCTTTTTATATTTATACACACAAAGCACAGAATTCGGAATGAAATTCATGTCTTCTTCTACAGACATCCTAAAAAGAAACTTAGTATGCCAATGCAGTGCAAGTAAAAAGCTAAAGCACATATTTAAAGGTAGGCCACTTTGGACTTGTATTACCAAGACAATGGGGAGGCGAATAGAGAAGTATGTAGTAGTGCTGAAAACAGGAATTATAATGTATGTAGAATATTCCATTTTGCCATCTTTTCCAAGCAGCTTCCGTAAAACCTACAGTACTAGACCAGTTAATTCCCTGAAATAAAACCTTATTTGGATTTTAAGATTTTTGGAACCATCAAATGATGCCATGTATTCCTTCTGTTTAGGGTGAGAGAATATTTTTCCATCTGGATATGGTAACAATCCCAATAAGAGGGATTTCCACTGAATCCACAAACTGAAAAATAGATATCCTTCTGTGATTTAAACAAATAAACTTAAAGTACTTGATTTTACAAATAAATCAATATATGACTCTCTTACCATTGGAGACGGTAACAGTATGGTTACCCTTGGCGGTCTTTATGAATACTTACTCATAGGAGGAGAAAACACGCAGATGAATTATTCAAAATTGGAGTAAGAGACATATTCATTATTGTAAATATTTAAGCCTGTCCTTATGTGTGTTTTTAATGAATTCTATATTTTTAATACATTACTGGCATGGCTGAAGTCCATGTTTCTATTTCAGGCTTTATGACATATCTTTCTGGAGACTTGATATGCTGGATGTTAGAGTATTAAATTTTGACATACTTGGTGCATGCATTTTGAGAACAATGGATTTGAGGGAAAGCATATGTCTGCTCACCTACTGAAAAATGTGGTTTGTTTATAAAGTCCTAAAATATAAGAAGAATCATTTTCGTCACATCTGTCCAAGGGAAGGGAAGACAGAATTGGCTATGAAATTAGATATACTATCTGCAGGTCAGTGGTTCTCTGAAGCCATGACTTCATCTCCAAATAGATATATTAAAAACAAAAATAAAGCAAAGTCTAGGTCAAATATGAGCTGGCAGCATTTTCCTACAAAATACTAAAGACAGAGGAAAAGACGGACTCGTAAAAATACTTTGACTTCATGATTAATTCATATGGACCACCTAGAGAGAGAAAAAACAAGGATTTTTAATATGCATAAAATGTGTAGCAATTCATTCAGCAATACATTCATTATCTCCAGTACTTGTCAAAACAGATATACTAGGGAAATATAATGGTAGATCATCTATATAAAGAAATTACTTGTAAAAAATCGAATTGATATTGCAATTTGACCAAAGCAAAAGCATTTTCAGGATCAAGTGATCACATGGGAGTAGCAGGTTTATCAGATAGAATGAATGTTGTCAGAAGTACGTTAACATTGTCCTTGAAAAGTCTACTTGCAGTGAAGCTCCCTCAGCTCTCTTGCACTGGAAATTCCAGTGCATCATATCTTCCAGTGAAGCATCTAGCATCTCGGTAAATGATCCTAAATTAGTTAACTGGTTGCATCTTCTTTTTCTTTCTCTTGAACAGAAGAAGAGAGAAATAAATGTCTGATGGATGATACAGTGGTCTTCAGTTTGATCTTCAATGGGAAGAAGGTTAATGCTGATACAGTACATGCTATCTCTTTGTGCTGTTAAATGAGCTTATAACAATAACTTCATGGATATAGGAGAAAGCTAAAAATGTTTTACTATTTACTAATCAGCATCAACATCAGATCTAGAAATAGGACCTTTACCTTGAACATATTTTTAGAAAACTCTACTGTTAGAAAACTCTACTAGAAAATTATCCATATACTAGCTATTGCTCTGCAGCTAGCTCCCAAAAACTGTTATTCTGGAGCTTTATATATATATATATAATCCTTCTTTTTTTTTTTTTGAATTTTTGAGTTAAAAGAGCTGAATGTCATAAAGAATTGGCTCCTTTTAAGATCATGAGTGAGATAATTTACAGAACTTAATAAATATTTAGGTTTCTATTTAAATTTGTCATAAAAACACTCAAGTAAATAAGCAGAATAAATGGTGTAGCACAAATTAGATGCTAAAAATTCTCCCAAGTTTAGTCATTAAAATGACACTGATGCATCTATATATATACATATGCATACACATTATGAATGCCATATATGTTTTTGTGACTTGATATTGATGAACTGATGTGATTCTTTTCCATAGCTGCTGCTATTTACTCAACTGGAAATGTTCAACACTAACATGAATAAGTGTTAACATGTCATCTGGTGCTACATTTTTAATTAGCAAAAATATATCTATCTAACTATAACTCTCCATGTAATTTCCACTAAGCATCATTCACTGTGATATTTCAGTAAGTCTTTAGTTAAGGCAGAACTCGAACAACCACTCTAGGAAAGCAAAAATCAGGTGCTTGGCCCACCTGGACCAACAGGAAAAAACTATCTCAAAAGCAATTAGGACCTCAGTGACTAAGCCATTTCATGTCTGCAAGGGGTAGTTGTCCCTCCTGTAACTATGATTGCATCATGAATCTGTGGGAGATTTGTCCAGTTCACTATCTCTGAAACTTATCTTTCTAATAAAAATTTCATCTTCGGTGAAACTGGGCATTTCTGGATGAAAGAAAATGCTTTATCAAAGTTCTTGATCAGCTGTACTTAACAGCACAAGAATTCTGTTCCTAGCTTTGCCATTTTCCTAATAGATAAGTGGCTGTATTTTTCTTTGCCACACATTCTCTTCCTGTCTTTTATTTTTCTGGTATGAAATTTAGTGTCTCCAAGTCTCATGATTATTGATTTGAGACCATCTCTAGGATCTTTAAGTGCTATGGTACTATGAACACCCTCAGACACACATCTCTAGCTCACTACTCCCACACATGGCGTCTTTTATTCAAAGAGTTTTAAGTTAGGAAAATTTTATAAAAGTTAAATAAGTATTCTCTATATCATAACAACTTTTGCATAAACTTCTTAGTGGTACATCCTGTTACAACCTGCCCCTTCGTCAAGTCATTGCCATGTTCGAGACACAGGTTATCACTGCCACATTTTTTGCTGTGCAGTGCAATACATTGTGTTTTCGATAAAAGACTGTGCCAGGGTAGTAGAGAGGAAAGCTCTTTCTTTTAACTGTAAGTCTGAGCCGAATTCATCCTTCTGGAGAAAGGAGGATCTTACAAGACAGCTTGGTCATGAAAGAATGGATGTGGTCGGGGAGGAGAATCTCCTGCAGTTCATCCCATGCTCAACTGCAGTTCCTGTGCTAGCAGCTTGGGTGAAGACCTCCAGTTGTTACCAGTAGCCTATATAGTACAACACATGTAACTACATACTTAGTACAGATAAGATGGGAATGACACTCATGATGCAAGTCCCCCCTCAACAGCAGAAATTAACCTCAGTACCCTTGTACTTTGCCTGAGAAGACATTACTGGCCCATGCCAGTCCCACAGCACGCAGACAAGGACAGTAGAGTAGGTCCAGGGGCAGTAGCCAGGGTCTGCCAACAGACCCCTGGTTGTCAGTCAGGTCCGTAGTGATAGGGCGGGTCCAAGGTCAAGCCACAAAATCAAGTCCACAAGTCAGGACCCAAGGGCCTGAGGTCCAAAGCAGCTCCCAAGTGATGAGGGGATCTCATCGCTGCTGCCACGGTGTCTCCCAGCTTTTTCCCACACAGCAGTTTCCCAGCAGTCTGATCCCAGGGTTGCCCCAGATTGGAGCTGGGCTCAAGCGCTGACAGCTAACCTCCTCCATTGTCGCTGGCTGTCACTGTATACAATTATTCCCAGGGTCCTTACGATTAACCTGAACCTTTTCCTGTGGTTTTAAACACAACTGTTCTGTCAGAATTAGTAAAACAGAAGTCAAGCAAAAGTGTACTTAATTTAGCTAGCTATCTAGCAGTTATTTTAAGATGAATATTTTATAGCCACAGCCTCACACTCCACTGGACTTCTTAAATAACTCTAATGGTTCCCTTCTCTTCTTCCAGTGGAAAGTTAGGGAGATGATTTCTAAATGGAAAGGAAATAATAGCAAGATACAAGTTGAAGAAGATGCTGAAAAATAAACAAGTAAATGTGACTATATAATCTAAAATTTAATTGCAAAGAATATTTAATTAGTATTAATACTAGTGAAAAGAAAAGCCTATCTACAACCTCTGAATAAGATTTTACTACTGTTTTTCCTTTTTGTTCTATTTAATCATGGATCAAAATATTGAATCTAAAATGCACCCAGGGTGCTTCTTTCTAATCGTTAAATCATTTTAGTAAAATCTGTTGGTAAAAACAGAGGTTTCAGAATCCTGAGCTCCCTGGAAATGTGCTTGTTATTTTTATCCACAGCTGACGTGCTAGGGAAGAAGAGCAATTTTGTTTACTCCCAGGTGGTTTAAATTTGATTTGAACTCACAGCTGAGTTTAAGCTGATGAATAGCTTTTTATTGAACACGAATAAATTGAGAAATTCAGATTAGTCAGCCACTTTTTCTTCATAATTTAAATTCCAGAGAAGATGCATTTAGCAAAAATAGAACACAAAGGTATGCACAGCTGATGAATCATACCTGGTGACTAGCTGAATTAGTAAAATTATTAATGAATTTAATGCTGCTCTAGCTCTTTTCGTTACTGGTGTTTTTATGAAAAAGAACCTGTAAAAAACAAAAGTAGAACAACAGATATTAAAGATAAAGCAAGTGATCTAGACAACATGCAGACCAATACAGATAGATTCCTGTTCGTAAGTAGATAACAGTTTTTCTGCACAAACTGACTGTCCTGTAACATACGTTTTTTGTTCATACTTAAAGGCAGAAAAACTCAGCCAGTTAATATGCTTTTCTGAGGAGTACACTGTACTGAGCACATTGTTAGCACTCAATTCAGCTTCAGATTCTGAAATCTTTTCTCACATGACAGAAAGTAATCCTAGCAACTGCCTTCCAGAGTTAACTACCATTATCCTAACATAAAAACAAATCACAGAATCACAGAATGGTTGACGTAGGAATGGACCTCTGGCGATCATCTATTCCAACCCCCCTCCTCAAGTAGAGTCACCTAGAGAACTTAGCCCAGGATAGTGTCCAGGCAGCTTTTGAATATCTCCAGGGAAGGAAACTCCACAAACTCTCTAGGCAACCTGTTCCAGTGCTCTGTCACTCTCACAGGAAAGACGTTTTCCCTCAGGTGCAGACGGACCTTCTTGTGTTTCAGTTTGTGCCCATAGCCTGTCATCTTCTCTCTGAGCACCACTAAGAAGAGTCTGTCCTGATCCTCTCGACACTCTCCCTTCAGATACTTATACACATTGGTCAGATCCCCCTCAGTCTTCTCTTCTCCAGGCTGAACAGGCCCAGCTCTCTCAGCCTTTTCTCATAGGAGAGGTGCTCCAGTCCCTTCATCATCGTAGCAGCCCCTTGCTGGACTCTCTCCAGGAGCTCCCTGTCCCTCTTGTACTGGGGAGCCCAGAACTGGACCCAGAACTCCAGATGTGGCCTCACCAGGGCTAAGTAGAGGGGCAGGATCACCTCCCTCCACCTGCTGGCAACACTCTGCCTCATGCACCCCAGGAGACCATTGGCCTTCCTGGCCACAAGGGCACATTGTTGGCTCACGGTCAGCTTGTTGCCCACCAGCACTCCCAAGTCCTTCTCTGCAGAGCTGCTTTTCCAGCAGGTCAGCTGCCAGCCTGTCCTGGTGCATGGGGTTATTCCTCCGCAAGGGCTGGGATCCTGCGCTGGCCTTGGTTGGACTTCAGGAAATTCCTCTCTGTCTGTCTCTCCAGCCTGTCCAGGTCCCTCTGAATGGCAGCACAGCCCTCTGGTGTATCAGCCACTCCTCCCAGTTCTGTGTCATCATCAGGCTTCCTGAGAGTGCCCCTTGGCCCTTCATGCGGGTCACTAATGAGTAAGTTAAACAAGACTGGACCCAGTATTGACCCCTGGGGCACACTGCTAGCTGCAAGCCTCCAACTAGACTTTGCACTGCTGAGCACAACCTTCTGAGCTCTGCCATCCAGCCAGTTCTCAAGCCACCTCACCGTGCACTCATCCAGCCCCGCTTCCTGAGCTTGCCTGGGAGGATGTTACGGGAGGCAGCGTTGGAAGCCTTGCTGAGATCGAGGGAGACAACATCCACTGCTCTCCCCTCATCAACCCAGCCAGTCATCCCATCACAGAAGGCTGTCAGGTTGGTTAAGCATGATTTCCCTTTGGTGAATCCATGCTACCTCCTCCTGATCGCCTTCTTGTCCTCCGCATGCTTAGAGATGGCCTTCAGGATGAGTTGCTCCATTGCCTTTCCAGGGCTGGAGGTGAGGCTGACTGGCCTGACTGTCCCTGGCTCCCCTCCTTCTTGCCCTTTTTGAAGACTGGAGTGAAATTGGTTTTCTTTCAGTCCTCAGGCACCTCTCCTGATGACTATGACCTTTCAGAGATGATGGAGAGTGGCCTAGCAATGATGTCCGCCAGCTCCCTCAGCTCTCATGGGTGCATCCCATTAGGGCCCATGGACACATGGGTGTCAGCTTTGCCTAGATGATCTCTAACGTGATCCTCCTTAACCAAGAGGAATTCTCCACACTTTTTCCCTGTTCTCCAGGGTCCGGGGTCCCTGAGGGCTGGCCTTAGCAGTAAAGACTGAAGCAAAGAAGGCATTCCGTATCTCTGCCTTCTCTGTGTCCTTCATTCCCAGGCTCTCTGCCCCATTCAGTAATGGGCCCCCATTTTGCCTAGTCTTCCTTTTGCTATTGATGTATTTGAAGAAGCCCTTCTTGTTGTCCTTGACATCTCTTGCCAGATTTAATTCCAAACGGGCCTTGGTCTTCCTCGTCTCTTTCCTGCATACTCTGACAACGTTCCTATATTCTTCCCAGGTTATCTGTCCGTGCTTCCACCTCCTGTACAGTTCCTGCTTAGGTTTGAGTTTTGTCAGGAGTTCCTTGTGCATCCATGCGGGTCTCCTATGCCCTTTGCTCAACTTCTTGCTCATAGGGATGTGCTCCTCTTGGGCTTGGAGGAAAAGATCCTTGAATATTAACCGTCTCTCTTGGACTCCTCTTCTTTTTAGGGCCCAATCCCAGAATCAGCCTCTCTGCTCACTGATAAGACATTAAAGAATTAAATCCATGCACAAAACTCATTGTTGTCTTTTTTAACTCATCAAACTGCTAAGAATTCTCTATTGCAGCAGAAAAGTTTGTCTGTGGAGATATATATAGATAGAGATTATATAAATACAGATATAGATATATCTCTATAGATATTTAGATATATAGCTATGTAGATATACTGTGTATGTGTATATATGTATATGCTTGTACCTATTTTGGAAAATGCTTTGAGACTAAATGATGAAAAGAGCTGACTTTTATTATTTTATTCTAAGGAGGCACCTAGATAATAGTGACAATTCCTTCTCATAAGAATGACAGATTATGTGAGTAGGTTTTCTAGAAGAAAAAGAGAAGGACTAAACAAGAGAAGAAATATTGGAGAGAATCCCATTATATTTAGTGGTTAGGATCCATTAGTACTGCTAATTTGGCTTTTGGAGAATTAGTGATAGACCATTAGAAAGAGCCCTCTGAAACCAGAAAGGGTTGACATTATATTCCTCTAAACATGGAGAGATTGTTTTTTTTGTTTGTTTGTTTGTTTGTTTTGCTTTTTTTAAGGCATGAAAAATACTGTGTAGAACTGAAAAGTTACAGATGGATACATTTAGCTTAATATTTTATGAGTCACAGACAATATCTTCTTCTCATTAGAGGGTGCTTTCCTAAGCATTCAGAGTTCACTAAATAATTATTTTTACTAAATTCTCCTAAACAATGAGTTAACTCAGTATGATTATCAAAAATGTATTCCAATTCTGTCTATCATAAATACATTATATCTTTTTTCTTCATGTCTTTCTTTTATATATAAAAATAATTTTTCAAATCTTGAGATAAAAAACATCTGCAAAGAAAGAAAAAGAAAGAAATACACAGAAGCTTTGTAAACTCTAGAGATAACTGCAGCCCTCATTACTTATAAACAAGTAATACCATCTGTTGTCTGTTTGTTTAATGTATTTATAAATTCTACTGGTTCCTTGTTATTTAGTAGTTAGTAATAAAATATTACAAAATTTAATTGAAAAACACTTAGGTTTATACATTCATATATAGCATTAATCTTTCAACATCTGAGCGCACAGCTAAGAAGTATGATAGGCATGTTTTAATTTTCAAGGATTATATGCAAATCAGCTTATTTGCATCCTTAGAATACCACTCTGAATTTAAAACCTTTCTCACATCAGACTGAGAGAGTTTACATACCTTCAAACTGCTTCTAATTTTGAAGGTTAGCTCTACTTCTAAGTGTATTTGCTTTACCTTCTCTTTTCTTTTATAAACAGTGGGACATCTATTTGAAAGGAAGTCCTCCCAGGCTCTACATATGTTCTATATGTAGAACATAATTTGCTGGTTGATAGTAAGATAGTGTGCTTTGGAAGTTACTCTTGCCAATGAAAATACAAAATTGACAAGAGGTAGGATTATTCTGGAGTGTTTCACAGATGTTTTGAAGCAAGTTTGGATTAATCTCGTGTTTTTCAACAAATACAAGCAAGTTGGTCTGATGACATTTCATATAAACTGTCTGACTAAAAGCTTCAGTCCTGATAAGAGTGGTTGAAGTTTAAATGAATAACTAAACTCAACATTTCTGCATATTTCTATGTCTGTCACAGAAAAACAGACATTTCGACTTGCTTATGGAAAATATGAATGGTATTGAACAGGAAGGAGTGTCACAATTATATGATGAGGGAAACTTTTCATTGAGAAATAGAGAAGAATAGTGTCATCCCGGAAGTTCTGCCCATGTCATTGTATGCAAAATATATTACACCCCTACATACGCACGTAATACTAAAAAGAGAACACAGAAAACCATAAGAGCAGTGATCATGCTTTTATACCAAAGGTATTGTAATAAGAGATAGCAGCCCTGATGTCAAAGACAACTAAAAACTGTACTTGGAAAAGTAATCCTATATTAGAGTATGTTGCATTAAGAGAGAGAGAGAAATAATCCTTCCTCGAAAAACAGAGTAGAATTACTTTGGAAAGTAACACACACCCAACGTGCGTGTGCGTATGCGTGTGCACGCACGCACGCGCACACACACACACACACACACACACACACAGACTTAATTACAAATAAGCTATATTAATTAGATGTATATCGTATATCTGTATGGTATGACAAACTAAGTAACTCCAGGTACTGGAATTTTCTTTTTCTTGGTCTCTCAAATCCTTTATCTCCAATTTTATGAAAAAATTTTTTTGTATTGATTTATTTTCTTTGTTTTTCAGTGCATGTCATTAGCCTCACTCCTAATTTATTTAGTATCTCTCTGCTTTACTACCATTACAGGATTTTTCATTTGTTTGTTTGTGAATATGAAATACGTTCACATATTTATTTGGCTTAAGATGGTATTTCAGTATTTTAAAATAATATAAATCTCTAGTGTAGGAAGAAAGTTATATGTACAATTCAGAAATAGAATAGAATTTTCTGGCTGAATTTCTTAAAAAAAGTTGCCCACCTGTAGAGTACTTTGTGATTCTGTGACTTGGATATAGATTCTATATAACTGAGGAAAAAAGTGCTCTTAGTGAATTGAAATGATTGACAAGAAAGAGTTGTGATTGTAATAAGTAAATAGTACGTGAAAGGTAACAACCTATCCACAATGCAGTATTTCATGCTTATAGAGGACAGCTGGTGTTAGTGGCAAAAATATTAATTCACTTTTTTAGTTCACAATTCTACTTCTGACTGCTGTGTCCCTAAGTGCTTTTGATACTTAGGATACTTGTTTGTCTCCACCAAGTGAGCTAACAGTGATGATTCAGCTGTATCTTTGGTGTTGCTTGTGTTAGCATGTTAGTGTGTTGTTTACTTTTGTAAAACATGTTTGTCGAGTACACAAGGTTTCATCACTTCCTAATATAAATCAGTAACATCATTCTAGAGCTGGTTCACAGTCCTGGTAAGAGTCTCAGCCCTATTGAAGAGATTGCTGTGTTTGAACAGTGCTTATAAGAACCTATGTGTCCAAGCTTTCCTTGGCCTAAATGAACAACAGAATTTTTCTATTCCTGTGACTACTCGTGCTAAAAACGATTCTATATTTATTAATGCTTCAGGAATTTGCAGTCAATAGCCATTGTCCTCAAGGAGAAGAACATCCTTCCTTTTCCATCTATGTAAAGATATCCTGGTAGCTTTAATGAATTCTTCAGCAGCGCTTAAACCTGCCAGGCTCCGTGGATTGATAGCTTACATATTTAGGGAAGGATGAGTATGGAAGGAAAGGTTCACAAATGATTAGAAAAAAGGATCACTTCTTAGTTTATATGTACTCTCATAAAATGAACAGATGTTGACAGAACAGAAAGATTGTTTTCATGTTGGTTGTGTCTGTTTCCTCACAAAAATTAAGATTTTTTAAGTTTATTCAGGGTGTTCCCAGACTTGTAAGTTCTCCGAATCAGGTGGAGCCTGTCTGTTTGCTTGCACTGAGATTCTTCCTTCTGCATCTCCTCCATGGTAAGAAGGACATCGTCTGTAAAAAGCCTGGCCAGTTATGCCACTTACGATATTCTTGGCCACTGAACTTTTCCTCCATAATTTGCGGTTTATCTTCTCCCTTATTCTCCGTATCATTCTGGCAGGTAACCAGCTTCCCTGCTTCCAAGTCTATTGTGTTGATTGTCAAGTTAAATCAGTAATTAGATAGGAACTGATTAGATAAGATCAAATTAGCTCTTTTATGTGAGTGTGATGAATGAGAATACAATTGCTATAACAATAATTTTTTGTCAATGGACCACAAATAACATTATTTGGCAAGCTTGACTTTCAGTGATATTAATAAAGGAAAATTCCCCTAATGGCAAATGTGAAAAAGACTAAGATACTTTAATTCATTGGCCTCTAACTAGCTGACCTTGGTCAGTTCACATAAAAACTGCTGTCCAAAGCTATGCTCTCTGAATTGTACTCTGTATTCATTTCCTTTGCTTTGCTTTATGATTTACCTATTAGATTTTAAAATGATGCATGAAATGAAGATACCTTCACAGCAAATAGGAAATACAAACTTTTTTATTGGTATAGTGTTCAAATGAGTGGTAGTGTGTGATGTTGCTTCCTTTAAGATGAGTACGTCTTGTACAGCTTGTACATTTGCTTGTCTACTTTTTTACATTATGCATATTCTGTTTCATAAAACAGACATCAAGGTTCTCCCTTTCCTGCTGAAATTAACTCTGTGGAAGTTAACAAATTTGTAAGAGGAAGCTACGTCACTCTGTTTTATATTAAAGTTACAAAAAGAGGCAAGACAGGAGAGGAGCTATTCCTCCTTCTTAAAAAAAATAAATAAATAAAATAAAAGAGCAACCAGTAAAATTTCCAAACCTGCCTATTAAGGTTGGATATCTAGCTCCTACTAAAATTTCACAGGCAGTTTTGAAAATCTCAGCCTGATTATTTATTTTTCAGCTTGCAGATGGTTTTAGTTCCCAGTTATGTATGCAAGGCCAAATTGTCAGATTATTTGTTCCTTAATGATCTGTTTTTAGTGGCTCGTATATCAAATAATGGCTTTTCAGTCATTTTGCTCTTTTCTTTGGCATGTGCCAAAGTCATTGCATAGCCATTTATTTCTGCAATAAGCCACACCCATTTTTCCTTATTTTATAGTGCAATTAATGGTTCATTGATGCCCCAAGTCATGACAAGAATTGTTTTCCAGGTTGACCAGTTTATATTGTGGAAACACTCTTTTTCAGATGAAATGTGGGCAAACCAAAGGAGTTATGCATTCTTTTGGTATTTAAATTATTTCATGGAGTGTTAGTGTTGTCAAAAGTTGGATAAAAGGGTCCTTAGTAATTGCTAAAGAGCCAGCTACATTCTCAGCTTATTTTATTTTCTTATTTGCTAACTGCGCAGGTTAGGTGGCAGACTAGTCAGCAAACTGCATTGATGAACTAGACTAGCAGGTGTCTAAAAATCAAGAGAGTATACAAGCATGGTACCTAATCCTTTATATTGTTTTATTCTACAGCTAGACTTCTACTGACCTAGTCTCATTTTGTGATGGAGTGGCTGTTTTATTGACTTGTTTTCATGACTGTTTTTTTTTTTTTTCCTTTTAAATATTGCAGAACCCCTGCATTGTGTTAGTTAGTGTTTGTTTGTTTATTTTTTCTTTTTTTTTCCCTTTTTGTGGACTTTAAAACTGGAGCTGAAAGATTTTTTTCCCCTCCTGCTGGAAAGTAACAAACTTGTCTGAATAAAACATTTAATGAATGTATTTCTTAGCGTTGTGCAAACATAAGTCTAAAATTTAATCAAGTGAATATTTTTAATTTTGACACTTTAAAAATGAGTTATTACTATTCTTCAGTCAAAATTGTTTTCCATTTCAAAATGTCCTTGTTTCTTAAAAGGTGAAAACACTCAAAGTCTTTCATTTGTGGTTAATAAAATGCTTTGCTGAACTGAAATAATATTTTAACTTTTTGATTTAATGCTAAATCTCACAGCAAACCACAAAAATGATTGCCTTTTGGATACGCTACTGCCATTCTTTAACCAGAAGGAAGCTTTAATTTACTTTTATGTTACTGATAGACTTTCCTTTATTACATATTTGAATAATACTTCTGTGGTTAATCATCTTAAGGTTGAGTGTATTCAGTGGATATATCAAAAAATCATTCAGTATTTGCATTAGTAACAGTGAGTTGTACACACATAAACCTGATCATCTCAATTTTAAGTAAAAGAAAGGAAAGACATGGCTATATTTGCATTTTTGTTTTTATCAGTGATCTATTTTCTGAAGTAATTCTCCCAGTCACTTTAGTTCACATTTCATTTGGGTCTTAGCAAGCAGCTGCTGGACTCCTTCCATGTGAAACTAGGCTGGAAAATAGACTCCAGCTCTGCACCTCGTGTTCTCCAGCCGCAGATGTGCCCATCTGCCCTGCCTGTGGGACTCACCTGGAGCTTGTTCAAAGAGAAAGCAGACAAGCAAAACCCCTGAAATGTGTTTAACGTGAATCTGAGGCTTCCAGCAGCAACTCTTTCTCTCTGCAGATAGTGCTCTTTTGGTCCTCACTACGACAGTACGTGTAGCCTGAGTGTCCAGTTTTAGCATCTAATTTAGGCATTTAGCATTGCTATCAGTGGGCAAGCACTTGCAAGCAGCATTGTCACAGAAAGAAATAATTTGCCACCACCTTGACTGCTACCTCCCTTCCTCTCCCTTGTGCCAGCGGTGGATTAGGTCAGGAAAATGATCTGACTAAAAAGCAGTGTATTTTATTTTATTTTATTTTATTTTATTTTATTTTATTTTTCATTGTGCTAGTTTTTGGCTGGTTCTGTTCTCCAGGGGGGTTCACCATACGGTTGTACAAACAGGTGTACTAGCAGTAAAGGCAGGACTGAGTTATTGCTTCTTCTGGTGGCAATCCAGGCAGCCAGTTTATGAGTTTAGGCTTCTCACACAGTCAGTGGAAAGAGGTTGTGTCCTAATCTGGGTTCTTTCGGTCACCTTCTGAGGTCCTTGCTGAGTATATGAAGAACTAACATGTTGCTCTATATATAGGTGGATTTTTTTAAGTGCTTGTGTAAATACCTAATACCAGAGAGCTTAGTGGTACAGTGGCCTTTTAAAGGAGAATAAAAGAGCAATTTTAGGTGTCCTAGGGCTAGTACTGTGTTTCTGTTCTATTAAGTTGTGGTTACATTGTTTTATGAGCATATTGAACAGCATATGTCATTTGATAACTAACTTTATTTTTTTAAATAATTCAAAATTTACAAGGTTATGAGTATTATTTCCTTTCACTAACAGTGGTACTGGGAGTGATTTGCTAATTTTCAGTACTTAATTTCTTTGCAGATTTGCAGGGTGGGGAGAAGGGAAACCAGTAGGGAGGAAAAACAAAGGAGAGAGAAAGAAAGAAAGAGAGGGAGAAAAAGAGAAATGAAGGGCTAGTCAAAGGGCTAAATAAGGCTATTTGAAGGGAGGAAGAATAATGGCAGGAAGCTAACTTTGTTTTAAAAGCAAATATGGCTGTTTGGTGACCAACCTGCTGTTTGTAAAGCATTTTTCAAGTAAAACTTAGTATTTTGAGGGTCTTTTTGATTTTATTAATGTTACATAATATGATGTGACACATTTATAACACAAATAATTCTAGTGAAAATGTGAAGTAAAATAAAGATTGTGAGAGCTATCCAATAAAAGTTTGGAATATGATTTTCTTATACTGGTTCATGTAGACTTTGAATGATAAAGTTGTAACATACTGTGCAGGAGGTGCCTAAATCTCACTAACAAATTTTGTAACAATAGTTCTGCTCCTGCCCACTCTTTGTCAGTTTGACAATTCACCTGCATTTAGCACACAGAGGACATTTGGGCATATTTCTAAAAAAAAAACCCATCTTGGACTCTGGGTAAGACACACAAAAATAGTAACTGTTACTTTGTGCCAGCATATGCTTTATATAGGCATTAACATTTATGATGCCCAAATTCCAGTTCTGAGGTCATTTATGTTCTGTTGCATTTTAAAACAGACAGGATATTTTCAGACTTCCTTTCGCACTATATATTTCAGTGTTTATACTTAATTGTATGGAAAAGTTTCTCATTTGTGTCTTCCTTATATAGGTTTTTAAAAACATGTAAGGAGAGCGAGATAAAAATAATTACTACTTGATGTCTTATACATACTTAATATATAACATAAATTGAACAATATAATTACTATGCAAAGTTTACAGTGTGTCACAGAATATTAACCCATTACTCTCAAAGTTCATTTACGTAGGCAAAAACTTCTGGAATGTCCTACTTCCTTTTTTTTTTTCCCTTGTTTTTTCTTTCCCTACTCCCCCTACCTCTTTTCTATTTCAGAAAATGATCTTTTTCAAATTAAGTTGTAGGTCTACTGAAGCTGAAGGCAGAAATGCACATTAGCTTTAATGGATTCAGGATTTTCAGTTTTAGTTAGTGATTGGGTATGTGAACGTTCATACGAGCGCAAATGGATTGAGTGGTGGTGATCACTGTTTAGAAACAATAACTATGTCATGACATTCTTGGTTTACCTGCAGAGCAAGTGTAACTCAGTCAAAATCAGACAGAGCTTCCTTGCACAGTGCTACAGGTGTAATTAAAATCTCACTGTCTAGATAGCTTCCAAGTGCTGGGCACTGATATAATTTTTACGACTCCTCCACCCAAAAGCACAGGATACTTCAGCCATGGATGTCTGGTTTAGATCAGTTTATGTTAATGCCAGTCCTAAAAAAAGCAAGTCCATTTATCACTTTGTGATCACAGTTTTTGGTGTTCTTTTGCTGTAGCAAAAATAAACAAAAAAACAGATAAACAAAAACCAAACTGAAACAAAACAAAACAAAACAAAGAGACAGAACAGAGAGAGAGAGCAGGTTCTGCTGTGAAATTCTGGCTGCAAATAACTCACTGCTAATGCCTGGAAGTTAATGCCTCCCTAAAATGAATGCTGATACAGCACAAAGAAAAAAATAAAGCAATAATAATATGTTTATAATAATTCAGGCTTTAAGCTTTCAATCATGTGAATGGAATTTAATACCCTGTAATAGTCATGGAATAAAATTTACTACAATGTAGGACTGTAACAGGCAGGTTAGGTGTCAATTAGACAGATAATAGTGGGGGCTTAGCTTATGAAAAAGATCCCAGCTTTCTTCACCGAATACACCCTTTCTCCACCTGTTCAGCCTGGCCTAGGGTACTCTGCTTTCCCGTGTATGGTGGCTAACAATTTTGCAAACAATACTGTACAAATGAGAAAACTGCAGTGACCTTGTTTCTTCCTTGCCAAGTGCTGTGCAAGGAATACACATCAGCATCTTCATAGCCACTGTTGTTAATCTGATTCAGAAATGTAATAATGTAAGTTTTACATTACATAAATAACATAATTTGGTAATATTGAATGAAAAGTTGGCAACACTTGACATTAGGTGGCTAATCATTATTCCTTTGGTAGTTATTGTAATAATATTATTTCTATTAAAAATCATGTGGCATAGCTATATATGTAATGTAGAACAGTATGAGATTCTTATTTTTATGCTACATTCCTTAACGAGCATTATTAAAATTTTGGAAGAAGAACCTCTGGAGAATGAAGAAAGAGAACCTTATTTTGAGAAAAAATTTTCGTACCACATTAAAAACAGATTTAGTAGGAGGAAAATGATTAAAACGGTACAATGCGTAAATAAGATGAGAATTTCAGGTATTAGGACCTGATGGAGATCACAATAGTAGAATCTATGTCTAGACTTATATGTATATCAGCAGAAGTATATCATCCTTAACAACACTTGGGATAACACTTTTTAGCTATTTTAGGCTGATAAATTTATTGTCTTGTTATTTATGCATAGATTATTGAGGATGGAGCTATCCTTTTATCAGAGATTATTAGTGCCGCTTTAGAAAAAGATACTGATATCATGAAGGTAGAGAATATAGGAGCATATTAAAAAGGACTAATTGCAGACAAATTTTTAACAGTTTTGGAAAACTTTGAGAGACTTGGACTGGGTGATACGTGAGTGCTCAGTATGAGAAAAATCATAATTGGCTTATTTGTACGAGTAGTCCTACTGAAATCAATAGAATTATTCATGTGAACCAGGTGACGGCCAATTAGCTTTACCCTTATTAGATGAGTATTGGACTGCTGACGTATTTTGATGTTTCCTGGAATAATATGATATTTTGCATAATAATTGAGCTTCATTTTCTTGTATCTAGCACAGGTTTTTTTTTTTTTTTCCTCACCTTCCCTCAATCCTGATACAAAAGCAAAACAGAGATATATGTTTTCCTCTTCCTCCTTTGTTTCCCAGCGTAATGTCTCTGCACCCACTGATTATCTTGTGAGAGTCACTGCGGAGAAGTTAGCTAATACGTACTAGGGAGCAGATTTTAGTTATATGATTCTTATGGTTATTCCAGGCTCATAGTGTTATATTTTCTGCTAAAGTGCTCAAAGTCATGCCTCGTGTGGGCTCTTTAATCTCTCTGGTGCTATTACAGACACAGGTAGCCTGCATGTACTTTGCCAGCTGCGTCCCACTTTCTGTCAGCCTTTTGCTTCTGCTGTACTGGTAGCCGGGTATGGAAGGCTTGGCTGCGGCGTGTGCACTCCCCTATGGGACACCTCGATGAGAAAAATAGCTCTTTGTGGGCCATTTGCAGCCAAATTCTGGCCTCTCTTCACAATTATGAGAGAGCAGAAACAGGAAAAAAAGCAGGCCTCCAAACATTTTTTGTTGGACTTGGGCTTGCAAGCACTTGGAAATAAATGTTTTCCCCGTGTCTATCTGTTCGTGTGTGGGATTTTTTTCCCATAATAAAATATTTACAGTGTGGAATAACAGAAAACAAGCATGCAGAAAAGTGAAAAGTATTTGTTTGATAAAATCTGTCCTAGATTTGTGTTTCTTTTTAATTATAGAAATACATACAGTTTTCAAGTAGTATGCCATTTGTAGTCTTTCTGTCATGAAAGATGGCTCAAATGAGACTGAGTTTGTTATGGCACTAAAATACCAAACTCATAACGTTTTCTTTTTATTTTTACCATAAGAAGCATGTCACTGTCATTCCTCAACTGCAATTGGCAAGACATTAATTTTTCTTAAAACTGCACAAAATTACTGGTTAGTGTAATTTCAGAGGAAACTAAAGACTGATGCTTCTGCAGCAAGCATGACTTAAAAGGAATGGTTCCAAATACAAAACTAAATTAAGAAAAAAATAAAATGATATCGCATATCAGAATTTTTTTTGGTTAAGAAAGTTGAGATGTTAAGGAAAAAAAAAATTGAAAATCATGAATGAACAGGAAGTGTATATGAAAGACGTTTTCCACAGGGACTTTGGACTGTCCTTTGCAGTACAAGGACAATCTGACCATCATATTTTCTTTGCTCCTTGAAAGTCGAATCCATCATCTTTTTTTTCCTCCTTCTAAGAGTCATCTATGCCATTTTGAATAACTTTTCATCTTAATTTAATATTTTGTTGCTTTCATAATATATTCTATAATCTTATTTTGTACCTCTTTACTTCATGCCTATCTTTATTTTGACACTAGGTCAAGTATTCTTGAAATGCCTGTTTTATCTTTTTTTCTTTTTGAACGGCATGCATCTTCCCGAATTCTTTCTACTTCAGAAACTCTACAGATTTCTCCTTTCCCTTTTGAGGGAGAGAAAGAGTGTGCACCTTTTCTCCAATGCTGAATAATCTCTGTGGGTATTGAACCTTAGTATAGGGTTTGCAGTATGAATGCCTATCTTCTCAGTGATAATTGTTCAGATCACTTCCTCTGGCATCCTCCCCTGTATAACAGATTTAGATCAAATGCAGTTTTTTGCTTGTAGAGAATGGTAAATTGAAATTATTTAGCTGATTAGTTGTCTCCTAGTACAAGGAGGAGGAAGGAGGAAGAAAGGACACCCACAACTGCAGGTCCACTGCAACTGTTCACTGGAGGTGATTGTATATTACCCTCATTTTCTGATGATTGTTACCTTTTGAAATACTATCTTTTTATTACATTTTCTACCATTATGTATATTTTGCATAATGAGCTGAATATATAGAAGAGAATCTTTACAGAGCATTGAAACACTTCCTTTATCCTACATTTAATAATTTTGTCAAGGTATCACTGATTTATTGTATTGCTCTTGTGGTTTGGAGATATTAAAAAGATCTTTATGAGGAAAATTGTCGCTCGGACATCCATTCTCAGATTTTGTGACATCATCGTGGAATACAAAGCTTTGGCGACAGAGGAACGTACCAGGAATTCAGATCCCTTCTGAATGTGCTGTCCAGCCTGTGTACTTGCAGTCTCAGGGTCAGAGATGAGTAGAGGTAGGTCATGTTTATGGACAGGCAGTATAGGATTCTGAACATCAGTCCTCGACACTGGAAACAAGTGAATAGGAGTGAGGTTTAAGGTTATTTCCTCTGCTGAAAGTATTTTTCTATCTCCCAGGGCTGCAAGAAAAGCTTAAACATACTATCAGGTATACATAATATAACAAAGTGAGTTCATCTTGCAATGAACATAGTCTAAGGTTCATTTACATTGTCATCATACCAGTGTTATCTGATGTTAGAGCAGATTTTGTGTGTTGTAGAAGTCCAATCTTTCTCACTTATATCTGTGTTGAAATATCATACTTATATTTTTGTTGGTGTATCCATCCATGCTGTTTGTTTATTTGATATGCCATAATAGTCATCCTTCTTCCTCCCGTTATTTTTTCTTCCAGGTTCTTATATTATCTTTCTCGCTATTTGTCCTTTTTACATTTTATACAAATTAATACTGAATTATTTTTATTATTCTTTTAGTCTTTAATTTTTACTCTTAATTAACTACATGTCACTATTCAACTAAGTTACATAATGTATTTTATCCACCTTCAACTCATGAAGTAGTGGCACAGTTACAGATATGCTTTAGGTAAAGGATGGTTAGCTCTCTTCTTAATTGTGTCTGAATAACTTGATTTTTAAATCGTCATCTGAATTTGATTTTCCTTTTCGTGTGTATTTTTGCCTATTTTTAAATACCATTGTGTTTCTATAAGTTTTCAACGGTTTGATAAATTACTTTTATTTACTGTCTTTACCCACTTGCTTCATTGTTTACCTTATTGTATTTATTTTGCTAGATTGTTTTTTGCCTTGTGTGCTCATTGAAATCTGGCTCAGAATTTCATCCTGAATATGCCTAGCATCTTTTTATGATGCTATTCATGTCTTTTACATTGGTTCAAAAAACAAACAAACAAACGAAATGGATACTTTTTGCTGTTTTTGCTTTTCCTTATTCTATTTACCATATATTTTGGAATAAAAGGGCTCGAATCAACAAGTTTTGAATTATTGCTAAAGTTTTCATTAGCAATGGAATTTAAGCTGTGATACTTTTAATATCCTCTTCTTCCATTCTATAGCCATGCTATGTGTGACTGTCTTTGACCTCTGCTGAACTTCTGATTACAGTGATTATCAGATTTGATTTTAAGTCCATACACATTCCTATCTAAATGGTTTTATTTACTCAGTTCAATAACTTGCAGGTTAGCTGCACATTATAATATGAAGCAGACCATAATAATTTTAAGCATATTTAAAATATGATGAAAGCAATCACTGAAAGATTAGCATCCCTCATGAAGATATTTTCTTCAATAGAATATTGTTGCATAGGAAATGATTCGAATTCAGGCAAACTTACAGAAGGAAGATCTAAAAATTATCACCTAGGGAAACATCACTTTCATGCTTCTTTTGCTTAGCATGGATTGCAGGCACAGTGCTGATACCTATGTGTGTGTAAGCCCCATGTGGGGTTTTCTGAGCTTTATGAGAGGATGAACTGCTTCTAACTTTATTTTTTAAACTGTATGTTCTTGATACTGTTATACTAATAGGCAAAAAAAGGACTGATAGCATAAGAGTTTGACCTAAGCCTTGTCCTTGCCACAAGCCAAAGACAGTCTGTGAATGATTAGACTTTGAAGTTTTATCCAGTGAAGCATGCTCCTAGACAGATATAAACCAAAGTCAGTCTGTATTTTTTTAAAAAGCAATCTAAACATTCAAGTAGTGTTCCTTTTCTACTTAGAAAATGTGAATCTGCAGAAGGTGCTGAAAATAACTTGAGAAAAGAGTAGACAGTAGGTCAGCACTGCTTGTTTGGGAGAACACACACACACACACACACACACACACACACACACACACACACAGACACACACAGACACACCCACACCCACCCACACACACGTTGATATATACGTACACACACATATACGCATAATATAAACATATATTGTGTATGTGTGCATACATATATACTATATACAAATATGTAACACATATATTTCCCATAATTATAGAACACCTTAAGCTGGTTTTAGTTTAAAAAAATAAATACTCAGCACATATACTAGGAAACAGCAGTCCACTTCATTTTAATTCTATAAGTCATGTCGTTAAATCAATGGTCGTAGTCACATAAGGTGAGTGCTGTATGGCCCTCTGTGTGTCTTTTAAAACAGATGCACATTTAGGAGAGACAATCTTTATAGAAATATTTGCTATAGACACAAGTCAGCACTGTTTTTAAAGGTTAGACCAGCTGTAAGGGTCTTCAAAACAGGTGGCACTTTTATTGTAATTAAGAGCCATTTTTAATAGGATCTATTTTTCTTTTTTTCTTTCAACGCGTATTTTCATGTTGGGTCTCGTTTTATGACTTCTGCTCATACTTCACACAGGAGGAGCTCTCAGGAGGATGGCAACAGAGTGTTGTGGAAATGTCTGAGTTTTCAGGACTTTTCACTGGATACTGCTGCATGGACAAAACCCTTTTGGGGTTTTGGGGAAATCAAATTGTAGAGAAGGGAATGAGACTAATGCTTACACTGCTTAGCAGAATAAAATTACTCAGTAAAGCTAGTTGCACCATTTTAAATTAAATTTCGTTGAAACTCAGGTAAATTAGTGAGGAAAAAAAAAAAAAGGAATGAGGTCAAGTCTCTAATAAAGCCTGGCGATTAGCAAAATGGGAAATCTAAAGGCAGATGCTCACTCTGTCTGATTTAGTGTAATCAGGTGTCAGACACGCGCTCTGGATCAGTCAGAGCAGGGAGTTGGACTCTGGTCTTCTGTCACAAGAGAAAGACCCCCACCATGCACTTACAGTGTGAGGGATTCTTTCTTTTTTAAGCAATTACCAAATTCTCTCTGTCCAAATGCCCAGAAAGCTAGTAATTTCATCAAAGAGCTTTACTGATTGATGCCTTCCATTCCTGCACCTCTCTCCTAGTAGGCTGAAAACAGATATTTAAGAATAATGCATTACTTAAGACATTTATTTTCAAATGTACTTATGATAAGGATACCAACAAATGAGTTTAAAGACATATTTTCGGCAAACCAGTGTCTAATATCCTCTGGTTGAAGTTATTCAACTCTGAACTCTTTGAAATAAATGTCGCGAAGAATTTATGGAGGGAGAATTTATTTTTTATTCTAAAAATATGGAATGCAGTAAAATCATATGTAGCAACTCTCATGCATTTCACATTGACTAAATCTCTCATTCCAAATTCATGCAATTCCGTCATCTCCAATTATGTTTCAGCATGGTGCATAACATGAAAGGGAACTCTGCATGAAAAATAGACTTTCAGACTGTCTTGAGCAATTTACTTTCATTAAGCCAAGCCACTAATAGCTTAGTTCAGTGATAGTTATGTTTGGTAGGTGGGTAGATTGATTTTTACACTTTCTATTCCTTAGTGCTTGGTTCTTAAAAAATAACTGTGTCAAGTGATATTTATGTTCTGTGTAAATGCTTCCAAGAAAGCATTTATATCTTCTGTGCCTACTTAATATTAACAGTGAAATGTAAAATGTATTTGTGAAAATAATGATGAAAACCAGTACTTTTAATCAGACAATGCATAAAATGTGGGTTACAAAGTGTTATTTATTCTAAACTAAAAAATGCTTGATACAGTAGTCGATAATTTTATTTAGAGGGGAACATTTTGGCAACTTATAAAATAAACAATAACAACAAAAAGATAGAATACTTCTTTTACATAGGCAGTACTACTGAATTAAGTCTCCCTACTCGAGATTAACTTCCTCATTTTTCCCCTAGGAAAGCAAAATTGGTGAAAAATAATTTAAGAAATGTAATTGTATATGGTAGTAAACATGAGGGACTCAGAGCTGATGCAGGTAAAGACTCTTAACCTGCCTTATTTTAAAACAGAAAATAGAAAAACTTGACCTACTTAGCACTGTAAAACAAAAACTAAAGGGGACATCATTTTCCTCTATAAGAGTATAGGAGAGAGTATGTGAAGGACTGGGGAGAAAAAATGAAGTGAAAGTAAATATTAACTGAGAGAAAAGCTATTTAAGCAACTGGGTTCTGTTAGAGTAAGAACAATATTTTCCATAAAGAGACTTTGCCTGCAAGTCAGAAGCTCAATAAAATTCTGGAACAGCCTTCTGGTAGAAAAAAGTGACATCAAAAAGCCCAGTTTTCTTTCAGACGGCACTTATTGGGTTTTCTGGAAGTCTTTATATTTTGTGGCTCCTTTTGATTTTAGGGGACTGACTCTATGACCCAAAAGGTCCCCTGCCTTCCTGTGCTGCTTTTTTCCAGTTCATATTTTGCTCCATAATTTATTTCTCTACTTGGTTTTAGTATTTTCCCAGAATGTCCAATTAATTTTGACATTATGGATCATCCTCAGTAAGAGCTATATTCCTGAGTTCATAAAATATGCACTCCAACCATATTCTCAGGAAGACGTACCAGAATAGGATAATTTACTGATATCCCCTTGACTTTTTAAATCAACTTTAATACCAGTGATGATATTATCAATATTATTTAATTCTTTTTAATATATTCTTTAAGTTGCATGCATTGAGTCCATCATCACTTTTCAGCAAAAAAGCTTTCTGAATCTCATTTTTACTGCAGTTTATCATCTCACAGAGAAAGTTTCATCAGCTGCAATACCCTAGACTGCAGTGTATATTGACAGACTGTAGCAAGTTTTCAGACAAACACCTGTGTGTCCTGTTTCTTACTATGGGCGAAACTGACCATATAATTTGGGGATGATGATCCAACTATTTAAATCCTCTGAAAATATTCTTATAAATAGTAGCTGTAAGGTATATAAAGACTTCAAGCAATTTTATTTAAAAATGTGTATACTGTTGTACAGCTTTGCACCGTTTTATATGGAAGTGTAATTTAGACCTGCTCACAGTTTGTCATAAATGACTGGAAAAGGTGCCGATAAGAATTTCAGAAGTATCATTTTCACAGTTTCCCCTTTTCTGGGTGAGTGCTTATTTAGATATATATATTAGTGGGCAAACATGATCAGGCTTACTCTCATACTAGCCAGATTCTATTGATTTGATTCCCATTATTGTAGCCTTAAAGAGACAGAACTAAATCATAACATGATTTCTAAGTTTGGTGCCATTATTGGGTATGCCACTGATAATCTAATCTATGTCCTTTTTAAAAATAAATCTTTAATTTAAATGTTTTCGGTAGTCAAGTTACATAACATCTGTGGCCCAATATCAAAAAAGAAAGAAAGAAAAGAAAACCTAACCTCTTGTCAGTTAAAACTCTTATTTTATTTATGAGTTACAGTTACATCTGAAGTGTGCTTTGGTTTCACTATACAAATGAGAGCAAGAAATCTCTAACAGAATTTATACTAGCTCCACATAACATGTACAGTAAAACTCACAGGCCTACCTCCTCTTCTCTCAGTTAGAAAAAGCTCTTGCCAGGCCCGTAGGATGGGGCATATGCTGTGGTTCGTTGTCTCCCACTAATTTACTGCACAACTGCCTACCTGTTCCAGGATAATGAAAAAGTTGTTTTAATTATTGGTGTTTCTAGGGCAGTTATAGACCACAATGCATTTCGTTCTTGTAGGCAATCAGGCATGTCGGACTTCCTAGTAGTGGCTAACAACTCCTTAAAGAATCTTTGCTATCGCTATCCTGAGGAGTGAGCTAACGCCTATGTTTTACTTGGCTCAGCTTTTACTGTTTTAGATAATTGAGTGGTTTGCCTTTTTTTTTTTAAGTTTTGTTTTTGTATTTTTCAGTGAACATTTACTTGTTATTCTAAAACTAAGTTCATCATCTTTAGGAAATAAAAATCTTTTTTTTTTAGGTTTTTTTTTTTCCACTCACCCAAAATGAAGTTACCTCTTTAGATATATTTATATCTGATAAAAGTAGAATTGGAGTTTTGTATTTGAGGCTAGGAAAAGACTAAGCAATGGAATGAGCAGGTGAAGGGTTTTAACTGTAAGATTTACTGTCTTCGTGATCTCCTTTTTCTCTCCTCTAGAAGGGAAAAGGAAGCAAAGAGCGATATAATCGTATTCTCCCTCTCCTTCCCTCCCAAATTAACACGTCCTCTGGGTTACATGAGAGGTCCATCTAGTGATGTTCGTTGCAGTATCTGGGTACATAACAATTGTCAGTTTGAGGGTAAACGGTAGTGCAAAAAGTAAGAGTTGTGTAATGTGATGTTTTGCATACGCGGTGTAATTTGTTTCTGGGGAAGAAGTACTGAGATCTTTTTTTTTTTTTTTTTTCAATTGTGAAAAAGAATCTCAATTGGGGAGCCCAGACTCCTCATGCCAAGTCATCTTCAGTTTCCTCACATGGTTGGCTAAGGTGCACTTTTTCCCTCTGCTTACGCAAAACAAAAATACAGATTTATAGTAGAGGTTTTGCACTAGCAGAGAAATCACTGTACTTAGCTAAATGCGTCCTCAAAATTGGTATGGTAACTATCACAAATTTTTGCTTGCTTACATTTGTATTCCGCATATTACTATTATTATGTAAAACTACTTGTCAAAAAGTATTTTGCATCTTATGCATTTTTTTCATAAAATCAAAACTTGTACTAAAGAGAGCAGACAGTAAGTGTTTAGCATACTGAAGTTCTTCTGAAGGATGTTTAAGTGCTGTCTCTGCTATTTTTTTTCAGTATATGTGGATAACATGATACAAAGGACTATGTAAGTCAGTAGCTGGTGGAAGGCATGACTCTGCAGAAAACATAGAAGTTTCATGGAGTAAAATACTGTTGTCTAATACATTGTGAAAATTACAGCATTACAGCTTGTATATGGTTTGTTGATGCCTATGCACAATCCTGCTTGTAACAATGTATTCAGAAATGTTATTCGTCGCTCCTAATACCTAAGTATGGGAGTACCTGAATATAAAGTCCTCATTGTGTTCAGCAGTGAAGTAAATATAGTACTGAAACATATTCAACAAGAACAAAAGAAAGAGAAAAAAAAGACAGTTCTTTGTAATGAAAAATAAATCAAGAATGCTAATTTCCCTTCATCTGAAAAAGTCCACGATTATGAATGCATATTAAAAAAAGATCCTGACACTTTTTATGGCAGTGGAACTGGCTTGAAAGCTTCGCTGCTGGTTGTCAAAACATTTTTGAAATTCTCAGGCCTTGAAAATTAGCTTACTGTCATCACAGCAGTCTGCTGCTGTAAGACCCATTATTTTAATTTCTTATTACAGTTCCTGTTGAGAAATCAAGCTATGCAAACTCTTGTTTTACATAAACCAAACATGGTTAAAGATGTGCCTTATAACGTGACAAGATTGACTAATGTCAGAATCTGGAAATTAGATTACGGTATCTTTGTGAACATTCAACCTATCATAGATGACAAAAGTCAAGACATTTTCTCTGAATGATTCTATTTGTTTCTGATTTTCTGTATGAAACTTGGAAAACTCTCTTGACTGAAGTCATGCAGGGTCTAATGACCTGAATAATTAACAAAAGAAAAAAAAAAAAAGGGAGAAAAAAAGGGAGGGAGAGTGGATCCTGCTATTATTATTGGGGCATAAATATCCTTCAGAACAGAGAAGAATTTCTCCTTAATGACTGGTAGATCTCATCATCATCTATCACATTTTAGATCTCACAGAATTCTAATTTTTAAGAATTGAATTTTCAATTACTCTGTTTCTCTAGCAAATTGTAGAAAGAGCCTGAACTGGCTACTCTGACCATACAGAAAGAAATCTGAACTATCAAACCACAGGACAGTAGCCTTACTTAGAGTTTAAGTATTCTTAAGTATAAGAAATGTTGCAAAAAAATGTTGCCCTAGCATGTTTTTCTGTGAAACTGACTTCTTTGAAAACCTGACTTTTCTGGAACAGTTACTGTTTTGCATGAAATATTTAAATTTGACAAAAATATATTAAAGTTAAGTTTTATCTCAGTTCAGCTTTGCCTGCAGTTCTGCACTCATAATATTAGATAGCAGTGCCATAGTACTTCCAGTACACGTTCACAGCTTAGTTTGCAAACACTCAGGGGTGTGTTGGCAGGTAAAAAACATTACCTTGGAGATCTAAGCAGACAAAGATCTTTCCTTTTGCTGTTCTGACCTACAGCCCTTAGGCAAAACTTTTCTAGTCTTAATGGAAGTTTTGCTTATGTATGAGTCTTTTGCAGTCTGCCTCCAGAGTCTAGTCTTCAGTGCTAGTATATAAAGAAGAGTAGTTAATGTATGTTTTCCACAGAAAGTCTTCATAAGCCAACATTAGTTAGGAATATGATTATTATTATATTTTTTTAGCATGGCACAGAAAACACTGCTCTCTGACTCATGGAAAACAATGAGAAAAATTTTAAGCAATTTCTATTAAAAAAAAAAGTAGCAACAAAGAAATGGGTCCACTGGAAGTAAATGAACCTATTAACATGGTGTCTTATCTCAGTAAAAATGTGAAATGTGTCAGTGAAAGGCAACTCTGGTTCGTATGGAAGGTAAATCCTTAACAGGACTTCTCTTCTTTCTGAAAATGAAATATGAACAAAATAAGAAAATTTAAAGTGGTTGATCCTAAAACCTTGAATTAATGATAAACAATACTTATTATTCTATGTAAATTCAATTAAAATTCTGTTTATTTCAAAATGACATTGAAAAAAATCTAAAACTTATTCTGATGTTATGACTTGCTTTTAGAACATGTGTATGAAACTCTACAATGAATAAAAGTAGAGATCATACAATGCATTTTAAGAGCTTGCTACCTGTGACAATGGCAGTTTTAGAACATTCAGCAGACAGAATTTTTCTTGTAAGTTTTACAACCTCAATATCAATCCTGAAGAGAGGATAAGCACAGCTGACAGCTGGCAGCAAAACAGAAATTTAATTAAGAAATTATTCATCCAATACTGGGTTACCTACTTGGAGAACAGCTCCATAAATGGGACAGGAAACAAAAAATCAACTGGTATTATTTTAAAAAATCTCAGATGGAAGATAAGTGAAAAAAAAATTGAACTTTAACTCCCCAAAATTAAATTTCTAGACATCAACATAATGTTTGCACTGCACTTCCAGACCAAAAAAACAAAGAACCCCAACCTTCTAAAGTGAACAACAATATTGTTATCTTTGAATATTTTATATCCAAGAACATAAAGGATTCATATGTAAGTTTCTAAAATTACAAGTATTTTACGTTTTTTCTGTGTGTTTTAATGATTAAAAACACTTGATTTTTATAATAGCAGTTTATGTATCAGTTTGTAAACTATCAGTTGAACTAAGCCTTTTTATTATCCTCTTATAATCACCAGAGCTCTAGAAAATTTTAATTTATGATTCTATGAATCATAGAAACTTTACAAATCTTGAAAAGTGAAATTTCCTTCTGGCCCAGGGCTCTAGTCAGTAAAACCCATGACAATGTAACTGGCCTGCAATTAACATTTAGTTTTTGCTAACAGAGGTTAAAAGTTGCTGCTGAACCACACAATACAAGGTACAATTTTAAGCAAATCAAAGTTAGTTGCATCAACTTTGTTCAAATTGTTTTAGAGATCAGGTGTAGCTTCATATTGCTTTACTGGTCATTAACAGAATAAAACATTTTCTTGATCAAGCTAGGAAAATATAAGAACTGATATGTTGATTGTTCATAAAAGATAAGTTCTTGTATAAAACGATAAGTAATATAAATAACTTTTAAAGATAGTACAAGATATACTAAGAAATAAGACAGTTGAAAGCATTCCTGGGAACTTGTACTTTTGCTTTGTCTAGTGAAATAGATGTTACATATATCAACATAATGAAGGAATTCAGCATGCTGTAAACTGATAAAGGTAATCCATTTTTAGATTTGATGCTTGCTTCCTATTCAGTCAAGCTAGTAATTTAATATAAGGTACAATGATGTGTCTCATTTTATCATGAATTAGATTATGGAGCCTTCCAGGTAGACAAATCTTTGAATACTCAGATCATATTTAAATATTAACTAAGATGAACCACTCCCCCCAGAAACAGTCCATCCATTGACTCTCTTCTTTTATGCAGCTTAAAAATGCATAGCAACACACAGCCTGTTGAAAAGATGTTGAATTGGATCCTGATATTTCCAGTCTATTGTTTTCAAGACTATTAGGCCAATAGTCCTCAGGGGAATTAGGTAAATTCTCCTGAAATTATTTTGCTCCATTATTATGAAGAAATAAATTTATCCGTGTTTGTACGACATGCCTGTACTTCGGATTCTAGGGAGAAATGTGTGTAGGAACTCAGGAGGAATGCAGGTGAACTAAGCTGATTCTACTTACATACATCTGATATGTTCTCATATCACCTGTGTGATATGACACAGAAGAGAGGGAGAGGGAGAAAAAGGATCTAGGATGAAGCTATGCAGTTCTGAAAAAATGGAATTTTAGGAGCATGGATAGAATTGAATCTAATTGTCTTACAGTATTGTTTTAAAAGAAGCTCACAGTGACTTTTTCGCTTGCATAGTACCTGGATTTTTTTTTTTTTTTAACATGAGCTAGGGAAAGGACTGTTACACAGAATTTCTGCTCACCGTTTCCCAAAAGTTTTAGTTTAAATACAGTAAAAACAAATATGTTTTTACAGTGGATTGCTGCCATTCAGGCACCTGATTTTGCAAGAAGTTTGAGTATGAAAGCACTAGTAATTTATAATCTGTTTTTAAACTCAGTGAAAAATTTTATCAATAAATGGAGTTTCCTGCTGTAGATATTTTTTTACCCTATAAATCCTTCTGATTTCAGCTAGGCACGCTACATAAATTAAAGTCTATAGGGTTGCTCCCATGATAAGTATACACTAATGAGGAAAAAAATACATGCCACTGATATTGTTATTGTTAAACCTCTTTGTTGAATTGTTTGCAAATATCCATGTGGACAAAAGGATCAATTTTTCTCTTAGTGGTATCTGTACATTTTCAGAGAGTGCCTCTCTTTGTAAACATAACAGAAACATACTTTTTCAGAATTACATTAAGGGAGACATTTGGTGGCAGCTCAACAAAATGAGAATTTCACATGAAATCAAGAGTATCGTTTAAGCCTGGAAAACTTGCTGTATACTATGATCTTGGTGCCATCTCTGTTTACAGCCTATTGGCTGTCTAGTGATTTTTCCATTTCACTTGTACAACAGTACCAATGGGAATGTGTTGTTAGGTACAATTTTCTACTAGTGCGTATTTTGTTAGAAGCAGAATTCAAGCAGATGTTCTTTTATGCTAATGATGATGAATTGAATCATGTAATGTGATAGGGAGTCACACAGTTAACATTGTAGATGATTTCCTATATAATCTAATTTCCATATATTTTTCTCTGATTTAACTAAAAGTAGATCATTACACCTGAAGAGACCTGCGAATAGGTTATTTTTACCTCGTTATTGTGTCTAAGGCTTGAAATAATGTCAAAGTGTTCCCAAAGAATGAATGTGAAAACAAGCAGAAATTCACATTTGTAATTTTTTCTCATTTTTTAAATCTAGTCAGCACTCCGTAGATGCTTGGTATACAGTCTATTCTAACAGTCTTATTAGGAATAGACACTTTTTGTAATGCCTTGTATAAATATGCCCTAAGCATGTCTATTAAATCAGGAAGACCTCTAGATATGCAGCAAGCAAGACAGTAAATTAGCTTTTGTAATTAGAGATCTAAAGCTTAGGTGAGTCTGTCTTGGATTTATCAGCTCAGAGGCCAGGAGGAGGCACAAAATGGATTTATACTTCCCTTCTCCCTCTCCTTCCTCTTCCCTCCCAAACTAGGTGCTTGTTTTCAGTCCTAACTTGGTGTAGCTGTCCTTTACTATCTTGTAAGGAAAAAAAATAGAGAAATGAGAACCTGAAGAATAAGAAAAGCCTGTGGAGGTTCCTGCTATGAAATAGGTTTGTTCATTTCAAGGTCTCATAAAAGAATATTGTCATAAAAGAATATGTAAAAGATATTCACCAAAGGAATTAAGAATGTTTTGGCTTCAGTGTTCCAACAAAACCCTGAACAGACTAGAGCCAGAGGCCAGGGAAGAACCTGATAGAAAATTGTCACAAATTGGCAAGTATCCGCATAATTACCTACAATGCGGTAAATTTATGTAAATTACCTAAAAGTTAAAAGTTAGAGAAGTATTCTAAAAGTAAAGCCACTACAGATGTGCATCTTAACAGAGTGTTGAGTATTGGGTCAGTACAAAAAAGTGACGTGTGTGTATGCATGTTTGTTAAACAAAGGGGGAACAGCAGAAATGCTGAATGCCGTGATTTGAACTAAAGACATGCTATCTACGCTCTTGTGTGCAATCTGGAAGATGATTCTCTTGCACCAATGACACCTTATGGGAGGGGAAAAAAAACTTCCTTTTGAAGTTAAGCAGATATTTATCTGCACCCGGGAAAATGTCATTCGACTTTTTAACTGATGTATCAGTCAGTAGGGTCTTTTTCCTGGGACATAGGAGAGACAAAAAGGGAGCCTTCTAGTGTTTACAGATCTAAATCCCTTCATTCACTTACCAAGGAGAATACACCGCTTATTTTTGTTTATTTTATTTTTTGTTTATTTGTTTGTCTGTTTTTGCCTCCTTCTTAGCCCCCCCACCCCCCGGTCCCAATTTCAGGCAGCATTTGACATTCAGATAACCAAAGAGTAGGAAATAAACAGTGATAATATTTCAAGAAGCATCAACTTTGCATTTATGCCATTATCAGAGCAATTAGCTCATTTGGAAATTGCTCGATAGAATATTCTTCTTCTATCCAACCACTGACACATACTGGTTTTAACAAAGATTTCTGGCCCACCTGTTCCTACTACAGCCACAAAAGCAGTAGTGGACTAAAAACAAGACGAGCGCTATTCAGGATTAGTGGTGAACCTGAATAATAATTGTCTGCTTGCTCTGCCTGCATACAGTCAAGCTGGGAGAAAGCATGATCAGATTCGTCCATAAAAGGAAAGTGGTTGGGGGGCCTTGAAAAGGGCAAAAAAGTATTACTCCACTCCAGTCCTAAACTGACTAATGAAACTATCTGAGAAAACTGATTAAAATGCCTGATTAAGCTACATAGCCTATTTTAACCACTAATATAGTAAAGATAGTAATCATTTTCCCATGAACTGTAGAAATTAAATGGCATCTGTTCAATGATAGCTATGTTTTGACAGCTGGGGAAAATGCAGGCTGACCTTAGTGAGAGTTCTAAAGTTTCAGAGTATTGCTATATTTTATAAAAGTAGGTACATGAATATGAATTTGTGCATTTTAGCTTCTGCTACACATATCTGAAAAAAATGAATTACTAATAAACTTGATAATCTTTTTTTTTTCTTTTTTATCTTTTTCTTTTATAACATACCTACCAAGTCATGACTACAAGTAAGGTTTCTGAGGACTGTAACAAAAACTAGAAACTCCTGAGTTAAAGGTAGTATTAAAAAACTGATACTCATTTTGTCTGAAGAGACAAATAGGAGGCTAATGTCTAATAGGAGGCTATGTCAAAAAAGATTTTTGGTCTGGTCACTAGATGGACAGTATTGCTGGGAATGAGAGCTCTTAAATGCTAGGACAACAGACATTCATATAAAAACTGCTGGCAGTAGTAAAATGAATAATAACAATTTTGGGGACAAAGGAAGAGTCCATTAGAAGGCTGTATGCCTTCTAGGGCATTGGTAGTATTGCCCACTTTGATAAATATCAGGATTCAACAAGCCAGAAAGAAAAACTGTGAGTCTGCTAGACTCGATGGTCAGAAAAGATCTGATCATCTGTTTGGCAGCTCAATTGTTAAAAGACCGCGCAGAAGATAAAGTTTCAAATTTTCAGTCTTTGAATGCTCAGGTTAACTCTGGCATTTCTCCATAAGTCAGTTCCTGAAGGGAAGCTGCTGGAGTATGAAGTTGAGCCTCCTCCCTTGTTCTCCTTTCTCCTGGCCGCTGGATGTTTTTATTTTTAACCTCTGCCTGCCCTGTCTTATGATGATGATGACTGTTCTTTCCAAAGGTGTGATATTGTAACGGTGTGGTTTACTTCTGAGCTGAGACAGCTTAGGTTAGTTTCAGAGAATGCCATCACCACTCTTCACATTTCTGGTTAAAGCCAAGCCAAACAGAGAAAATAGCTTTACTTTTGTTTTGTTTTGTTCTGTTTTGTTTTTAAGGGGAATGATGACTGGTTGGACAAGCTTTTCTGCTTCTGCCCATTCTAAAGGTCTGAGCTATTAGAAATAAATTACTAGGAAATCTTTTTTGTATGTAGTGAAGGGCAGAATGAATAAAACAAAGAAAATGATCAAAAATCTCTGTGATTAATAACAAAATAATGAAATAGATTTTTTAACTGCCAAACTTCTTGTGGGTTGCAGAATGTGCCGAAATAGAGAGTTAACTCACCCCACAAGCAAATGATCAACACCTCTGTATATTTACTGGAAGACAAGAACAGCTTATGCCATTTACACTGCCCTTGTGTACTAAAGACATATGCAAAAATTTCACGCTTATGAGAACAGATCCACAAAGTGGCACAGTTTGGCTTTATGTGTTGTTTTACTCTCCTGTGAAATTCTGTATGTCAATTTGTGAACATTTCACAATATGTTGAGAAATTAGCAGGTGTTTCTGCTTTTAAAACTTCTCCAGGCTTCCTCTAATATTGCAAAAATATTATAAGTTTCATAAATAATTTCTTTTTTTTTTTCAAATTGCAACTCTATTGATGATGAAATGTCCTATTCTGCATTGTCAAGATTCATAAAACTTGAATGAAGCGGGAACTTTTTATCTCTCCGAAAGTCATGGTGTTTTAAAATATAACATTTTTAATTGCTTTTCTGTTAGGTGGTTCTGCTATTAGCATATATCTATTCAAGGAAAAGGAAATGTTTTTTTTTTCCACTCTTGGGCTAAATAAGAATAGCATAAAAAATTCCACTAAGTTCTTAGATCCACACCCTGAAGTCAGTTTCAGTGAGGGTTTTACTTGAATGAAGCCTACAGAAATGCAGTTCCTGAATCTTCTTGACAGTTTTTTAAGACTTTATGAAATATAATCTGCATGGATAGACCCTCATTCTTGCATAGCAGCATACTGAAACAGAGGGACTGCTGGACAATCAAGGACAAAATAACTAACATTTTCTTCAATAACTTTTTGATGGAATCACATTTTTCTACTTGTCTTATTTTCCTGAAGCTCAGCACACTTGTGTATTTAGAGCAACTAGACAATTTTCTGAAAATAGCCTTTCTCCATGGAATTTTGTATATGCACAGTACAGGTACATAAGCCTAAGAAAAACAGTTAGAGACTGAGAATATTTTCACACAAATGTCTGAGAGTAATTTTATGGCTGATATAGATGATCTGAAGGTATAAATAAAAATATTATAGATGGCCAAAATATTTGGGAAGAAATAGTTAATAAAATGTAATAAAGCACTGAAGCATGTTAATCTTCTATTCTATTTCTCTTCTTTATTCACATTCAGAACATTTTCATGATTTGAGTATTCAACCTTTTTTTTTTTTTTTACCCTTGTATCTAATAAAATCAAGACTGTCCCCTGATAGTACTGAAATGCACAGAGAGTTTGTCTAGTATTTAATGAGAATCCATTCACTCAAAACACCCTTTCAGGATGCTTGCGACCTCACCTTGCCTACATTTCAGCGTCATTTTTGGGATGTTCCTTTGGGGTAATTAATGTAAGTTCCCTGAGAGCTAGCATGCTGTTCCACAGTGATGACCATAAATAAATCTTAGCATAAATTATTTGTGTAAAATAAATAGAAGTGAAACAAAAACAATAAAAACAAGGCAAATGCTCTTTAAGAAGATCCTCTTGATGTTTCACAGCTTGTTTGTTAATTTAAAGGAACACTATCAACCTTTGCAAATGGGAACTAAAAATAAGACAGTTTGTCTGGCATACAGTCATGTTCCCATGTACATCTTTAAGAGAAAAGAAGAAATGCTGAAACCTATGTTGAGGTGTTACATTTTACTCTGAATGATTTCTTCGCAATTTCTTTTGTGTGTGACACTATTCAAAATGTATTCCTGGAAACAGCGTCTTTCAAGCATCCAGTCAAGTGTCCTTGATTGGAATCAAGGATGATACATGAAATAGTAGTATTATCTCTGTGATTACTTTGGATATTTGGCTGTTTACATCCATACCCTTGTAAAATTCATGAGTACTCAGATAGTAGAAGTCTCACTGGAATAAATGCTAGGTCCTAAAAAAGAATCAAAGGTTTTGGCTTCAATTTTGGTATGATCCTTTTTTGAATAATTATATCAGATTGCTGTGAAAGGTAGGCATTGCATATATTTCTCTTGTCTGTGGACAGATTTAAGGTACATGATAATTCTACTGCAGCACCTCTCTTTTTTTTTTTTTTTTTTCCCCATAGCTGCTCTTTAGAGCTTATAATATAAAGCAGTGGCTTTACATGGTGGTATAGTGATTCTTTAAATTTATACAGTGCTGTGTTCTAATGATTTTTTTTTTTTAATTTTTATTTTGTGTGCTATTTTCCTGAGGATTTTAACAGATGCTATTGATTTTGATCACTCTATCGAGTAGTAAATGACCATAACATGAAAAGATTGGATTTTTATGTAAATAACCACTAGTAATATAAATAACTGAGCAAAATAAGTGGTTATCATGGCATGACTGTGCCAGTTGTGGCTAACTGGAAAAAATACTTTGAGTATCTATTGTATTTTCAGAAGGGATGATTTTGTAACAGTGAAGCACAGAACAGTGAAATAGTACAAGTGACAGAGGAGACTGAAGGTCACTATACTTAGTATTTAGAGAAAGATTATGGAGTTTGTAATGCAGAAGCAGCAATGCAGTGTCCCTTGATATAGCTGTTAGAGTCAAACACTTTCTGAACAGGTTCTTCTAGATATTCTACAAGGGGGTAATAAGCGTGTAATGTTTCATACAAAATTTACTTACTTTATGATGTTTGACGTTGTACGGCGTTCTGATTTAGCAGAGTGGCACAGTAATTGCAATATGCAGTTCAATCACAATGCAAATGTGATTCGCATTACTGGTCCCCAGTTGGGTGTAACCAATTGCTGGCAAGGACTACGTGGATTGAAACCAGCTCAAGCTTATTACTCTCTCTGAAAGTCTTTTGTTAGTTTTTCAGTTCTTACACGCTATGTTTGGCTGAGCTAGGTATACCCTCCCCCCATGGTGATCTGGCTAACTCAGGAAGATATTCAAAGTCTTTTGAGGAACTCAGAGAGAAACTTTTACACAATCCCATGATCCACTCAACTGATATAGCCCTTTATTTTAAATAAAGGGTAGTTTCGGGTCCCCTTTCTGTTGAGATAAAGTCAGCTCTCTTTGCAACAGCTGTGGTCAGTCTCTGCCCATCTTCTTCCCAGAGCTTCACGGCCACCTCACCTTTGCCCATCTCCTCTGAGCCTTCTTCCATTGCAGGGGTTTCTTAGTCAGTCGCAATAGCAAAAGAAACATTGCAGTGTCACAGGGAAAAAAAAAAACCCTCTAAAAGTTATCTGTGTAACAGAAGGATTGACATAAACGCTTTGAAGGAAGGAAAACAAAAAGCGATAGGAAGTCTGATGAAGATATACGTACTAGTATTTTTTGATACCACAGTTGTACTATGACACCAGGAAGCCCGCAGCGCAGGCGGGCAGCGGAGCGGAGGCTGTGCCCGCGGCGCGGCGCCCCCGGGCCGGGCCGGGCCGGACGGAGCTCGGGGCGGGCGGCGGGGCCGGGCAGCGCTGCGCCAGGCGCCTGCCGAGGTCCTCTTAGCCCCAGCGTTTTTCCATCATTCTCAGGCTGTTAACTAGGCACGCTCATGAGCCATGGATTTTTTTGCCGTCTCTTCCCTCCAGGAAACACGTGTTCATATTACGAATTCTTTGGCTGTGGTGTAGGTGCCCGACGTGCTCTCGATCAACAAAGTAATCTTCACAGATTTGTTCCTAGGTCTTGCATATTCTGGTCACATTGCACATATTAGTAAGAAAGGGCGAGCGTTCCCAGCTACATGCTGATTAAGAGAAGGCAAGCAGTAAAAACAATAGCTCAAGAAACTAGAACAAATGGATAAAAAAGGAGTCAAGGAAGTGAAAAGAAATTAATATTGCAAGAGATATGGAAGTCACTAACGACCAACTCCAATTCTGCGTTAATGTTACTGAGCCTTCAACATTCGGTGTGGCGTCAGGTTTACACTGTGCATACAGCTAGAATTGAAAAGGGCACTGATAACAAAGGAAGAATTTAATCTTGATCTGCCTTGTATGGGCCAAACCCTCAGCAGAGCTAAACTGGAATAAGTGCCTTGCTTAAGGTCAGTTTCTATCTGCTGTGGACCTAACTCTGTAAGTCCAAATTTATTTAAGCTCTGCAGAAAAAAATGAAAGCATGTTTCTTCTACAAACACAGCATACACACATTGTAGTGTTGACATAATTTATTATGCTGCATAGAGCTGAAATAACAGAAAAGAGGTAGGCATTATGTTACTGCCAACTATGCAACTGCTGCTTTGCACCTGTTCTGGGGGCTGTTTCACTCTACAGGCACAGTTGGAAGGATGCATTTCTCTATGCAAGATAAACTCATTTTTTTTGGAGACATGCTGAACAACTGCAATGCCACCAGTCTCCTAGCTGTAGCTCTTTAATCTCAGAAACTAAGTCTGTCAGTTCTGGTTCCTGAACCCAGTGTTACCTGTAACCCACTCTATCTCAGCCTTTCCAAATAACCTCTAAAACAGCTGCTTCCTGAAGGCAAAGGTTAGAATCTTGGTCTCAGTAGAATATATAGGATTTTTACCCTTTACTTCATTGAGGCCAGTATATTATCTTGATTTCTGCCTTGCATCAATTTGATTTTTTCATCCATTTCCTATTGCTACTGTTATCCCCATACCTCTTGCCTCCTTTTCTGTATTATATTGTGATTGCTGTTTTAAACAAATGTTAGATGAGTGTTGTTTAATGTCTGTTTGTGACCCTCTGCAAAATCTGTGGCCTTACAGAAACAGTTGTAGTGGTTCTCTTATAGAAGTTATAACTAAAAATCTAGTCTTTCTCTTCCTAATTTTAGCAACAAAGCAGAGAAATAAAATACAGCTTAACAAAGAAGTAGGTTTCCTCTTCAGTAATGATGCTTGAGGAAGGAATACCGTCCATAATAAAATACGAATATTCATCCTCATGCCCGGAAACGTATTTCTTCTCTTGTTCCCTGCTCTTGGAGCAGTGTGTAGGACATGCAACTAATTTTGAATATATTGAAAAAAATGCTGAAAGTTAGTATTTAGCTCTCAAGAGTTTAGCAGTGGGTTGTGTACAGGAGTGAGGGCTGCCTATGATGGACTTGATCCAAAAAGAGCAGTTTAGTGATGAGAAAATGTGATATATAGAAAAATAAGCAGGTTAGTGTTGGAGTGAAAAAAGCAAAGCATAAAGGCAGCAATTTACGCAGCGTGGCACCTGAGGATCAAAAAATCTGTGTAGCATCTGATCCTCTTGTTATGCCACTGTATCATGGATTTGACTACTTCTCATTCTCAGTCATGAGCCCTGGAGGTCAGAACATAGTAGTAATGAGTTTGTTAAAAGTGATATTATGATCTTTCTCGATAAACACAAAGTAATTCCACTGAGGTCCCTGCCTGGGTCTGTGCACTGGGGGAGTGGCCTTGGATGAGTAGGACGCTAGAATTGCATCAACCAACAGGAAAGAACTGACACAGGGTGGCTATTGGGCTCTCTGAATACAGTCTTTGGTTTCTAAACCGGCTGGCGGTTAAGAAGCAGAATTGAAATGTAGCATTGCTAATTTCCATTCAAAGATTATTAGCAAATGCCTGTCAGTCTCTCTTTTACAAGTACAGAATGCAGGAAACTCATTTGTTATCTTGCAGAGAAAATTCATGAAAATTAATGCGCTATATATATTCATATTCTCTCTCTTACATTATAATACATATAATTACTACCATGGATGATGCTCTGGGTTGTCTCTACACGAATTTTAACCTTTTTTGCAGGCATATATCTTAAAATCAAGAATATTGTCTTAAGTGAATGAATTTTACTACCTATTAAAGTTGATATCACATAATGATCACATTGTTTAAATGATGATCAGCGTATAGCAAGCCTATAATTAAAACATTTGTAAAGATGGCTGGATTTTGCGGGGGGGCATATTTTGCAAATATTTAGAAGTACACCTCTGTAACTTAGTTTTGTTTAGGATTACACAGATTGTCAAGGTAAGTAAAACTGGAGTTCTCGTAACCATTTCTTACTTTGCTCCGCTACAGTGCTGTAGGTCCTGACCTTGTACAGAACCGAAAGCCTTAAATTCTCCTTTACTTCAGAGGAAACTGAAGGGTCTCAGACCTCAGTATGCTGAATCCTTAGAAGTCCAATGACTTCATATCTTATAAGCTTCCTATTCAATTACAGGTTAATTAGAATTAGTGTTGAAGTCCTTTATAAAGGGTGGCTGTATACATAGATTTTAGATTTGACAAAACAAAATCGGCTCTTTGATGGCAAAAAAAATTGCTCACAGTATTTGATTCATGCACATCTTCAAATCCCCCGCTTTACTATTTTTCATAATCCTGAAATACATATGCTGGTGAAAGTAAAGGAAAAAAGAATTGCTCTTTTGTCTAGATTAACTTTATTAAGTAAATGATTTTCTTTTAAGCCTGAGCAAATCAGAAAGCTTGGTCCAAGCCCTCAAAGTTTTCTAACATTCACGGAAAGCAGCATGATGACATGATCATTTGCCTAAGTAACCAGAAAGGTTTTCTTTTGTCATTTTGGCCCATATTAGGTCTACTGCTATACTGGGAATGGAATATACACAGAAGGCCTGCCCCCCCCCCCCCCCAAAAAAAAAAAAAAAAGAGAGAGAGAGCAGGAGAGAGCGGGAGAGAGCGGGAGAGAGAGACACGAGACAGGAAGAGGGTTGTATCTTTGACTTTTACATTAGGCTCTCAGTATCACTCAAACTCTTAAACTGTAGACTCTTGAACTCTTAAAGCCTGTAAACTGTGGCTTTTATAACAAATTCACTCATGTGAATTGTAACTATCCTTATGATTCTGTACAGAATTAAGTACACAGCTCTAATGCTCCACAGCCCTCAGATCCTTTAATTTTAGCCTTTTATTTTTGATTGAAATGTGCTTCTGTTACACATAAAATGTGAGTAAGGCTGCTAAATAGGAGACAGTATCCAAATCATAAGCAGGATGAGTTTGCATTGACACACTCAAAATTGTATTTGCTACCACGCAATGATTAAACACTCTTCTGGCTCACAACTCATCCAGCAGTGTATGGGTAGTAGAACATCCGTGAAAACAAACTGTCCATGGATATTTAAAACTGAATTACCCATTTTCATGAATATTTGATCTGCTTATTACCTGCAAAATGTTTCAGATTGGATGCCGGTAATCTGAGTTTATTAAAGTGCTAGAGGCAATGCTCTGTGTGACAGGAAGAGCTGTGGTGTGGAAAAAAATATGAGAACTTGTACAGTGTATCAAATTCAACTAGATAGACAGTCCAGGATTATAAACTTCCTGTGATATTGTGTTTCTGTGACACATGAATCAAAATGTCAATGTGACAGAAAAGCCTAATTGTCCTGTAGAATTGGCATGCATATACTTAGTGCATATATTTGTTGAGGTAACTATCTTGGTTACATTCACTTTTGATTCTTTCAAATCTGGAAATTAAATCATAACTTAACTGCATCTATTTACTGGTTATACTTTTCACAGACAAAGGTAACTTTCAGTGGAAATGAAAATGGTGTTAGAGTATAAATATTGGAGACATAAAATCCATAGCATCAAGAAAGTATTATCTTTATCTGCTGATTGAGCTGGGGATGTACTGATAAAAAATACCTACAGGCCATTGCTTCTGGGAGACTACTTAAAGTGTCATTAGTAAAGATTTTACCTTATGGTAGTGAGTGAAATTTTTGTTTTTAGATGGGAGAAAATAATACTTCATGTCTGTGACTTTTAATGGTGTCTAATTTTCTTATACAGCTAATATCTCTCCATATGAAAGGAAAAAAAAGAGAGGAGAAGAAGGAAAGAGTAAAGCTAAAAGTCTCATTAATGGAAAATTATATAATATTAATTATAAATCTGGTGTTACAATGTAGCAAGGACCAACTTTTGAAGAGACAAAAAAAGAAAAAAGTCTATCTTACTGATACGTTAATACAACATCGGTATCAACAATGTTTTTACCTGTGTGATTAACTTGATCCCATAAAAATATGCTAGCCATATCCTTTATGGTCTTACATCCCCCCCTCCCCACCCTGAACTTCTGTATTATAGTGGGAGATAATGTCCAAATAGCATTAACACTTCTTTAAAGCTTTAGCTTAATCTTTTATCCATAATGATTAAGTAGTCTGGAAAGACTACTTAAGTGTACACTGCCTGTAACATTCACAAACAAATTAGCTGTTCCATTAGCTGCTGCATGCTTTCTTTTTTCTTTTTTTCTTTCTTTTCTACATTAACTTCTATATTAGAAAAATTTATTCCGCCTATTGCATATTGTAATTGCTAGAGAGAGTACTTAGGTCTTGAAATCTTGAAGATATAACATACCCATTAGCCAGATAAAATTTTGATTTCAAAACAGAATTAAAACATATTTGATACTTTCAACCGCATTCTTCAAGCTTGTCGTGATATAGCAGATGCTGGGATAAAAATGAAAAAAGTTAGATCAGCCCCAAAATATTTATCAGGTGTAATGCAACAGTTATAAAAATGAATATGGCTGTATTAAAAAAAAAAAAAAAAAAAAAAAAAACACTTTAATACAGATTTCTTATACAACAGCACAGACTAGTGGCCATAGCAAGTCAGCAAGTTTCTCTTGCTCTGGTAATAGCATTGAAATAAGATGGTTAAAAATCAGAGTGTGTACTAGAGATAAGTAAATGGAAAGAAAAAAGTTACTTTCCAGTAACAAGTATTACCAGATACTACTTCAATTGCTATGTTGGGAAGGAGATAGCAAAAAGAGTGCTGTTTAGAGATATATTTCCTTTAGGGGAAACAGGTCATGAAAGTAAAAACATCCATTACCTTTTACTTTTGTATTTAAAAAGATTATTTCTCTGAAAGAAAATAGTCGTCTTATTTAATTCTATTGTTTTCTATTAATTTATGCATATGCCTGACAAGTCTGAGCACCATACAGAATAGATTGGACAAGCAAAGTGGATGAAAATATGTTATTATGCCATGCAAGACAAAGTGACAAGTTATTTATGCTATAATAGATTGAATGTACCTTGTCCATTTTTTGCATTCATTTAAGAGGAATGACGTCACTTAAATTGATTCTGTGAGTATCTCACCCTCTTGTAAAAGTATGTCGCAGATTCACTTCACCGTTATAGAAAATTATAAAGGAGATGGTTTTCAGAAGGTCTTGCTCGTTTGTCACTTCTAGACAAAAGGTTTGTATAAGATTTGGTTACATGTTTGCATCTGAGTGTACCTCTGTCTGCTGTTGCATCTTTAGGACTTTAGAAAAATATAGTAATGATTAAGGTTAACAACTTATCCTGAATGTAGGAATTTTAAACATAAAGATTACACATAGATTTCTTTACAAAGATTACACATAGATTTCTTTACCTCCTTTCTCACATGTCTTCCTACGCTCCCTCATTACAAGTTGTCTCTGCTTTTCACGTCTTTCTCTCTAGTTAGCCCAAGTTCAATGTCACACTAACATCACTATAGTTGTTTTAGCTATCTTGTATGCTCCTTGAGCATTATTCTCCTATATTTCTTGTCATGAAGATACATCTCATATTTTGAGAAATGCTTTTCTCTCTGCAGTTATCCAAACAGCAAGTAGGAAAAGCTAGAATTGCCTTGTAAAGGCAACAAGGTATAGAATTCGATACACAAGAAATTGCCAACTGTAGAAAAAAAACTGCAAATTTTGTACTTCTTGGAAACTAGGTCATGCAGAGGGAAAAGATATGCCTCAACAGAATAAACTGAGTAAATGGGAGTGTATCTGTGCGCGGGCATGTAAAAGAGGTCTTGCAGCCTATCTTGCGCATGTCATTTACTTCACAAGCTGTTGGTAGCAGGATGAAAAAAGCTGGACCTAGAGACCATGCTAAAGCTAGGGCTCCACAAATAATCACTAAATTTAAGTATGATGAATTTAACAACTGCTGCTTTCAGCTTAGAAATAGCCATTTTGATAGGATGCAAAAGATAGGAAATCTAAACCCCCAGCACAGCAGAAAATAAATGCTTCGCCATGTGATTTGAATTATGATATAATTTGTTGCAAATTTTCTTGGTACAGCAAATATTTCAGCCATTATAGTCTGAAAACAGTCTGTCATTTGTCCATGACTAAGACTATGTGATTACAACATTAATAAATAGCCTGTTGGTAAGAATTAAATCTAGTTGTCATGTGGAGAAGGGTAGGTCTTTTGACTAAAAACAGTTTATAAACCTTTTTACACTTGCATCACTTTGGAGCTTAAGAAGAGCAGCCTGAACCTCAGGATTCTGTACTATTCGCTTTTTTTGAGCAGCAAGTGACTCAGTGCAGGCCAGATTTTCAGGCCTAGCCTGCTTGCTCAGCTAACCTCTCCTTTGCTCCAGGTTGTAATAGCTGGTCCCTACAGCCAACCGTGTGATGGGAGCAACAGCGTAAATAAAATGCCTTGGGAGCTTCCATTTCATTATGATCATGTGGTTTAAAATAGGGTTTTGACTGAATGTTTATTTCTGATATGTAACTACCTAGACTAAAACTTTAAAAGTTTTATCTTTGTCTCTCTGCTGGTTTCGTGACACTGTCTTTGTCCTTGCTGCTACCCTTATCTCCATCTGTTCATACCACTTAATCTTAATATTCATTTAAATAAAGATTTCCACCTCTCCAATCCCCATTCAGTCTCAGGTGTTTTCTTGACAAAATATTGTAATCTTTCCTTTTTCCCCTTCCATTTCGTCTACTAAAGCAATATTGCACCCCACGTTGCTTCCTTACTCGGCCTCCTTATTCCTCTCTCACCACACTCAGCTGTATATTTCTTTTCTTCCTCCTTTGCCCAGATAGCTCTCAAATACTGCACCTCCTTATCCAGCCTTAGTTTCCCTCCCATGTGATTCAGCTGGTTTTATTTCATGGTCCCATTTCTATTCCTTCTGCCATTTCAGCTTCTTACCAGTTTCATTAATTTCTAAACAAATGAAATATAAGGAAATTATGAATATAGTTCTACCAGCCTCAAGGGAACAGATAATCAGAGGACTAATTAATAAATTTACTCTCTCATTCTTGGTCAAATATATGTGCCTGTATACGTTTGTTTTAGACCTGCAAATGTGTAAGTTTGAGTGCACACTAGAGTTCAACGTGAACTGTTCAGGAACAAGCTTGCCTGTCTTGCAGTCGTCAGCAGGCTAGTGTAAAATTGACATTTAAGAGCCATTGACTGGGAAGGGTACTTAACACTACCTGTGTTTGATACTACACCTAGCTGAAGCAGATTGGAAAATGAAATACAAAAGCTACTGAAAACTGTCCAAGACTATGTATGCTACCTGTTACTGATTACACTACATTCAGGGTCAACAAGACTTTGCTGTGCAAACTGCTGAAGTATATTTTAGCGTCTATGTAAAGAGAGACATACGGAGAATGAAACTGGCTGTTTTATTTTATTATATTTTGTTTCATTTCATTTTATTTTATTTATTTTTGGTGCTCCTAACACGTATAGAGAGATTAATATTTTCAAGGAGGTCCCTGCCACTTATCCATAAGGTTGGAAGGGTTACAGGCGTTCTTCTTCTTCTTTTACTAAATGACCTTTTTTTAATAAGATAATGTTTTTATGTGTATTAACGAATGCAACTATGTCTATAAGACACATTTAAATAAAGGTGAAGGAGGAGTATTCGACTGGGACTAAGGATACTCTACAAAGAAAAGGTCAGACACAGACTTGAGAATAGAAGAAAGGGAAATATATATGTGTGTATATATAGATATATGTGTGTGTGTGTGTGTGTGTGTGTGTGTAAAATACACACACGCACACACATATATGTGTATGTATATGTGTGTGTGTGTGTGTGTGTGTGTGTGTGTGTGTGTCTGTATGTATGTATGTGTGTATATATATATATATATATATATATATATATATATATATATATATATATATATATATATATATATATATATATAAATGGACTAAATGGGGCCAGCATAATCAAAGAATCTGTTGCACCTGTATTTCTCTTAGATTTGTGATATCACATGGAACTGAGGTTCACACAGGACCTAAATGGTGAGGACCATGTATGTAATTGAGCACGTAATCAACATCAGGGTCTAAATCGTATTTCTGTCTCTAGTTAGAGGCTGGTGAACAAGTATTTTAAAGTCCGTATTAACATAGGTTTTAAGCTCCTGATAACATTACATTAATCACACTTACACAGATGTTATGCACCCAAATATACTGCACCTGTAAGGACATGGGTCTTGATCTTTCGTTCCTGTCCTAATATTCACTCTGTTGTTAGAAGTTCAGTCAGGAAAGCGATCCCTCCACCAGATGGCAGTAAATTTCCACCTACCCCAGAAGTTATGACTGAAAATCTGAAATCGTCTGAAGCGGAAGCTCCTGTTAAGATTTCATTTATTTATTTATTTCAGCTGGTGTCTGAATTGCTTACTCAGGTTATTCTTTTTCAGTTCCAATTTCCGAGAATGAGACAACAGACCCAGCACAACAGGTATCACCGAAGTCATCTGAAACTAAGACAAGAAGCATCTAACTCCTAAGTTAATGATTACTTCACAGTATTGATAAAGAAAGAGGGATAGAAGTTGTGGTTAAAATCACATTTAAGCTGTAGCGTGCCACTGCCTAACATAATTTCGCAGCTGCAAGAAGCTGAAGTTAGTCTGACTGTTACTCAGCCCTGTGAGGATTTACTAGCAGTGAACTTATCTTTCTGAGCTGTTCTGCTCACTTTATACATTTATAACATGAGTGATGTTGGACAGGATCCATGTGGTCTCTGTAAAGGAATACGTAGCTCAGATATTCTGCTCTGATCACAAAAGTTCACAGTATCTCCCTGTTTAAAGAGTACTGTCAACTTTAATATTTAGAAAGAAGACATTTAACTCCCATATTCAGTGTACGATACAGCTTCCTGTAAATAATATCCTTATGTTTTAAATAGTTTTTTTTAAGAAAGACTGACAGTGACTTTTATTCTTCTTCTGCTGAAAAAGTCAGTACAACAACTGAGATAGCACTTGCCTATGCCTCTATCCTGCAGCTTATTCAGTTATGAATAGGCTTAACTTCATCATGCAAATAATCCCTCTGCAGTGGAACTCCTTGTTTAACTATACCTTAATACATGAATAAGCCTTCTGAGGATCCAAACCTAGCTCAGTACAGTTAAAATGCTGTTGTACATAAGAAACATGATGGAAAACATAATCCTTTCCACTGCAACAAATTTCTTTGTGATTTGATATTTAAAGAACTTGTAAGTAGTATTGGCTAGTGAAACAGAAATCTAAGAGAATTCTAACTTGTTTTGAGCTTCTTTATTGACAATATGAGAGATAAAAGAGGTTGTACGTATATTAAACCAATGCAACTAAAATTCAGACTTCAACATGACACTTAATGCTACAAAGCATTTTATCTGCTAAAGAGTTTTTATTATTCTTTTGTACTGTAGGAATATTGCATCTTATTACCAAATATGATTAAAATACTTAACATTGTAAAATGCAAAATTTATAAAAGTACCATTAAAGAGCTTACGTAATGATATACTATTTCTTGACACTGTTGTATGCAGAATGGATATAGAAACAGAAAGAAACAGAAAGGCAACATTAAAAGCGCATAGGCAGCCTCAGGTATAGCTTTTCTAACTTTCTTTTTGTCACCTAATTATTGGCATTTAATCATGAGTTTCCATAAGTGTCTTTATTTCCATAAAGAAAAATATTTTTCACTTCCTGCATATCTTCAAAAGAGTTTGGAGGACCTCTGGCCCTTTTTTTTTTGGATCTCCATTTGCTATCACTCATGGACTAACATCACCAATGCCTACTGGTTTCTCCGTGTTCTCCTTTCCAATTCACAGATATTGCAAAGGTACTAGAATGATACTGTGCCTGCTCTGTAAGAGATGAGAAACTCACTTTACGGTTGTAATATTTGAGCCTGCTGAACTGTCTAAATGTTCATTAAAAATGCAAGAAAAAAAGGAAAATGTGAATTTTAACATTTTATAGCCCAGCAAAATCTTAACAGAAAGGTAAAAGACAAATGCCATTTCAGTAGCTTGAGGACTTTCTACCAGATTTATTAAAATCTATCAATAAAAAAATGTTTCCTAGACTATTTCACAATGGAAATGGGAAAAAAAAATCACAATTACCATCACCTTTCCTTTTATGTATTTGAATTTGTGAAAAATGCATTTTATAGTATAACTGACATCTATTTAAATTTTATATATTTATATATATTTTACAAAATATAACTTTCTAGGCACGTCCATAGTCAACACGTTCTATAACATCTCAGATGTTTGATTAAGACCATAGTGTCTGACTTCCTGAAAAAGTAGAGCTGTAGTACAAATGGAAAAACTTACTGCAGTCCTGCAGTTACAAAATAGTTACAAAACTTTTCAGTTTTATCTCCGCAGGGCTCAGCCCCACAGCCTGGCTGTGGGTCAGGCCTGGCTCCCCACAGGGCTTGGACAAATGCTCTTCTCTCATCTACCCAGTGAGAATAGGAATGCTTTATTCTAATTCCACTCATTTCTAAATATCTGTTTCAGGATCGGGATGCATAAGGTTTTGCTTTCACTGTAATAAAAATAGTTACCACCATACCCCTCTGCACTGGCTATATCCTGCTGCAGGTATTATTTTGCTCATACTGTAGCAAAAGAGTATTCAAAGAGATAGATCTTTAATTGGATAAGTCTATCAAGATCTCCCATCTCATATATAAGAGTATGTTTTCTGAGACATTACTAATATTTGTATTAATATTACTAATTATTGTCTTAATAGAGAAGGCAGTACTACCTGCCCTACTAATGAATTTTTCTATAATTTAGGAGCTCTGTGGTTATTTTTACAGTTTAGATTTGGCACAGCACTGGAACAGAAATCAGTAAACATTGTCAGCCGCAAGGTAAAACTACTCTGATGCTATTCTAATAGGTGAAAAAGGGTTAAACACATTTTCACTTTATCTGTCCACAGGGGCTTATTTACTAGAGCTTAAATCTCTACCAAACAGCAGTTTGAAACCCCTCTATTTTGCTTCCTGTGCTGCTACATCCCCACTGGGGCAATGCCATGTTTCTTGATATTATTCTTTGTTGTGCTGCCTCTAAATAGCAATACTACTGAGAATGACTTTACGGGAGGAGAAACACTGATTTACTTGGCTGCAAAGTCATTCCTGGAAGTCTGCCTGCTGGTGCTGTAACCTAAGAGAGATGCTTTGTTGCAGTTTGTTGGTGAAAATGAGTTTAGGCAAGCAAGAGTTTTTAGTAGGCTCTTCCCACATCTCTAAATGCAAATAAAACTCTTAGCTTCATGGCCAGTTTTCTGGACTGACATATAGGTAATCCTGAATGACCTTGATTGACTTTGAATGTGGGATCAGGAAGGTATTCATAAGATGAATATGTTTAAGGGTGAGATATCCTTCATTCTTATAAAATACACTATATATAAAAACAGTAGCCTTCTTGTACATCTGCATTTTGATATCCTTTCTCTCTCTCTCCAGAAATGGGGTAATACTACCTCTGTTACAAACTGTTTGCAGAACTTTGCATTCTTGTTTCCTAAGTAAACAGTACCAGCTAAATTAGTCTTCAGATTTGATCTATGATAAAATTCCTGATTTTCATACTGTTATAAATATTTGAATGTTTCCATTGTCAGGATATTCTTATTCCTGGAGCAAAAGATACATCTCCTGATGTTCTTTCTTGAATTAAAAACAAAAGGTTAAATAGAGTATGTTGCATTGTAAACTTATTTGAGCAATGATTATTTTCGTACTCTTTCTGTTTCAGCTTGCTTTGAAATTCATCATCTAAAATGCACGTGTAGTCTGTGTGCTCACACATCTTGAGATTGATTATCACATATCATAGACGCTGAACATAGTATCAGTGAGAAAAATTGACACTTATTAAGCAAATTCTGATGGTGCGATCTCTTTGTCAAGTAGATTTTCTAAATAAAGATCACATTTGAAAAAAACATTTCACTTGACTACATCTTATTTATCCTAATATTTCATCCAATTGTTGAAGAGCTTTTTTACCTATCCCAGGTGGTGACTTACACACAGACACCTGATGATGAAATGATTCATAGTCCAGCCACTGCTGAAAGAGAAGTCCCAAGTCTTGTGCTTCTGCCCTTTCCTGTGAAACCTTCTGACTTTCAGCAGAAAAGTCTTTCGCAGAAGTTAAGTCCCTTCTTCTTTAAAGATCAGAGCTGAGGTCTGGTTCACTGTGTGTTCGAGGGGCACTGGGAGAGAGGAAAGGGCAGAAGTGCAAGGCAGTCGGACATCCTTTCTGTTCTCTGGCAATGGTTAGATCTGCTTGCCTAAGGCATGTAATCATACAATAAATGTCAATTTTTATTCCTTTAACGATAAACTCATTATCAAGAACACAGAAGGATGACCACAAGAGAATTAACTTTAATAAAGTCAAATTGAAATGAATAACATTCGCATGTATAACAGAACAGACTATTCTGATTTGTCTTCAAAATCTACCAGCGGCCAAATTGTGATCCATGTATTTTCTCCCTAGAACTTGTAACACTGTGATGTTGGCTGAGCAACAAGGTTTAGGAGCTGTGATATTCTCTTTTCTATACTTTATACTTAGATGCAGGAAATAAATATGATGGACATACAAAAGTTTGTTAGAGGGACAAAGATTTTTGAAAAAATATCACAGGCACTTTCTGAGCGGTCTTTTTTTTCTGAAGCAGAGGCTAAACCAATTACTCCTTCGGGGGGTGCAACAATATGATTCTATTTACAACACTTTAATCCACTTTTCTCTTTCCCAGATGGTTCGTTCGTTCTTTCTTTCTTTCTTTCTTTCTTTCTTTCTTTTCTTCCTTTTTTTTTTTTTTTTTTAATATAAGCCATAGCCACTTATTATGTAAGGTAGATTTCTCTTTTTTTTCTAGTTCGGGAAATCAAATAGTGGAGAATCCAAAACTATTCTACAATATTTAGGTAGGCTGTTTATTCTGACAGTTTTTCAGGTTTTATCATCTATGATTTAGACACATAGCTATTCTGATATACTGATATCCTTAACGATGCTAGGATGAGAAGTAAATGAGGCCTAACAATTAAAGTATTAGAAGAAATTAAGTAAGAATAGAGAAGAGCAGTGGAAAGGTATGTAGAAAAAATCACTGCCTGGGGACAAAAATAATTAAGCAAATGAAATCCCATAGATACAGAGAAAAGTTAGTCTTAATAAACTTTTCTAGCCCATTATCCCAAATTTCCAATGGTTCATCCTCACTTTTTTTTTTCCTGATTTTTCTTTTTAGGTCTCGGTACTGAAAGTATTATATTTTTTATTTTATTTTATTTTATTTTGCGCAGAGAATGTTTGTTACTTTTCAGGAAAGTGGTGATAAATGGATCTATTTAAAGTGAACTAGGCACTCATACTTACTAAACAGATTATTTTAATAAGATGTTTTGGGTTTTGTTTTTACTTCCTTTGAATGGGAGTATGTTTTTAAAAATACTTGAACACAGAGTGGTATTAACAGAAGGGGAAATGATACTGAACTACATGAAAGCCTTTCAGTAGTAGTGAACTGAACAGGGTAATAATTTTCAAGTGCTCGTGGTGACATGTCAGGTACTTGGAGCAAGCAAACTTACACAATACAAGCAGCTAAAACATATAGTGCAGAGAAACAAGTAATACTGTTTAAAAAGATTTAATTCACAAAGAACTCTAATATCCAGTCTATATGTTTATAAAAACTGTGCAGTACACAATTTTTTCCTGCCATATTTTATTAGTCTATATCATACCATTAAGATCCCTCCAATATGGTGATTAGTGAAGCAGCTTAAGTTAAAACAAATTAATTGAAGCTTGTATATACAGAAAGGTCATACTGAACGGTTTATAGGGTCAGCCTAAGAAATCGCTGCCATACTGACAGAAATGCTAAAATCTGTGGAACTGTGCATTCAAGGTAGTCATTTGAATGGTGTCATTCAGCCTCCAACAATAACAACACATCTCTGTTATTATTTATATATTCCTATTCATTCTGCTTCACACGTAACTGTGGAAAATATAGCTATACTGAAATGCTCCTGTTCAAAATGATTGATCAGTCCATTGTCATATACTACCATGTTTCACCAGGTTTGAAGGCTTTGTGAAATTGTTTTAAATAAATGTGCCAAACAGGCTGATATGCTTCCCTTGCAGTTTATACTGCTTTACAGATTTTACTTTTAACAAGGAAGAAAAATTCTGCAAACTCAGACAGCAGTTCAGAACAATGAGTTCTTCCTCTGTAAGTAAGAGACACCAGCACAGGGAGCCAGCATTTCTGAGATGGTGGGCACCTTTCAGAACTCAAGTTGAGATCTTTCGAGTTTATTTTTTTGCTTTGCTACTCTCCAACAGTAGACTTTAAGGGGTTTATAACTGTTTTTTTTTTTTTTAAAGCTTATAACAGGAAATGAAGAGATAGAAAAGTTTCAAAATGAAATATCTGTAATTTTCAATTCACCCAAGGCAAGTGGTATCTTTCCTAGTTCAACACAGATACATAGGACAACTAGGACGACTATGAAACAGGACAACATGTTTAGAACTATAAAGCAAGATTGGAACCAGCTTTGGAAGATATGATACACTTTTCTAACCTTATAGTGATTGACACTCCAAAATGTAAGCATTGTAATGAATACAGTGAAAAGTCTTGACCATTGACTCTAGCTCTTATTTTAAACCTTCTACAGGAGAGAAAAAAAAAGTGCTATTTGAAAAGTAGCTACCCTTTTTCCCTACTCTTCCTATCCTGGAGGGTGTTTCAGAATTTCATTCCTCTGTTTTTTAGAAGTATTGATTAGTATTTTTTTACTTAGTAAATAACACAGTAAAATCTGATGACTGTTTTTTTTTTCCATCATGAAAAGGGAGAAATTTAATGCATGCTGTAGCAGTGATTCAAGATCATATATTTTTGAAAAAAAACTTGTGTCTTATTCGTATAGAAAATGCAAAATCTTTTTCTTTATCCTACTGAAATCAAAACTGAAATTTTCAAATTAAAAATAAATTTTATATAAAATATCTTTTAAAACATAAAACCAAAATTAATGATTTGTTCTGAAAAAAGTTTCACTTGGTAGATTTTTAAATAATTGAATTTTAGAAGTGAGTCAGCAAATAGTTATTCATACTATTTCACTTGGTTATAAGGTAAGGACAAGGACAAGTCTATGTTCCTTTCATAATACGAATGGTATAAACATAGATTTTTGAGCAGGAAGTTATATGTGAACAGGCACTTGTAATCAAGTTCATGTATTCTGCAAGTATTTTTATAGTTATCAGTGCCAGAAAGGTGTAATTGTATATATCTAAGATAAAGAAGCCGTAGAATTTTAATGTCTCCTACTTTCAGAGAAAATTAGCATAAATAAGCATGTATTTTAGAATTATGATCTCAGAGTAATTTTTTTTTGCAAATTAGAATTCATTGAGCGAAAGTACCCAGCTTGTAAGAAAAATACACAATAATTCAATTCAATCAATACCTCTGCACAAAAATGCCATTGACTGTTAAGTAAGAGTCGGTAACAAGGCAAGCACATTTAAGTGATAGTTCAGAAAGTTTTCACAATTACTCACTTCCATGAGCACACTACAGTTTTATCTTATTTTCAGTTTGACATTAGGTGGTTGGAGCACATTTTGAAGTAATTATGCTATCTCTTGGGTAACTGTTAAATGTTGATAAAAAGTTGCAAAGTTCAGGAAGATGAAGGTGCCTGTGTTTGACCTGCTGCTACCGGGTTGAAGAATCAATAAATTAAGCAAGTTAGGCTTAAGATAAGTTAAGCAAGCTACTATACTGGAGGTAGGGAGATCTGAGATGTTGGAGTGCAAGTGAGGCAAGTGACGCTGGGAGACCATTTACCATTAATATATGAATGTTGTCAGCTTTAATAAATCGTGGCTCATTATGGAAATTAATAATTTGGTTCCTGTTTTCAAACTAGCTCATACTTGCTTCTCCATTGAGCGCGTGTAATAGGAGTGGGAAGTGATGTGGGGCGAATGGCTGTCAGTTGTGAGTGGCTTTCTCTTCTCTTTGTTGTCAAATATGAAAAAGTGAAGGAATTCACACTGGGATAAAAATTCATCAGGATCAAAATGTGGAGTCTGCTAAACATTGCATAAGAAAAATATATACATAGACAAGATTTAGCAAGCATATAGATATATATTTTTTTTTAACAAAACACTTCATCTTATAACCTCTTTATTAAAACCTTAGTGCTCATCACCCAGAATTTTGATGTGCATTTTAAAAATCTAGTCATGCAATCAGATATATAGCATTTTATTTGCCTAATCGTTTGACAGTAATTGCCCTAATGTAACTCCATACACATACCTAAAGTCGCAGAGCCAAAAGAAGAACATTGAAAATATATGAATCTAGGTTTATTTTGATATGATCTGAGGGTGCATGAGAGTAAGAAAATCATATTTGCCAGCTAATATTGACTTTGACCTGTAGATGGAAATAGGACCCTTGTGGCTACATGTTTCTGCCTTGCCATTATCAAATCCTTCCACTGTAAACACTTTCCAAAATAATTTTATTTTTCATTATTTTGTCAAGTTTGCTTTGCAGAACAGGTTCTACATTGATAGAGTATTTGCTTACACTGTTCTAGTACTTATACAGTGGAAATATGTAGATTTGCAGTGTAGTCTCATTAACTTTTTGTTTTGTAGTAGAGCTGAGTGAGAATTTGCAATGGAAAATCAAGACTTGGTTTGACCAAAATACTTCATAAATTATTTTCCTTTGGGGAAAGGACAAAAAAGATTTTAAAACCTGAAACTTGCAAAAAGTTATTTATCTGCCTTGGTCTCAGAACAACTCAGGCCTCTTTGTCCTTAAAAGAAGCGGCCATTTGGCAAACAAAGGGATGAGCAGGGCTTCGTTAAAGACAGAGGCACAGGATATGAAGTAAAAACAAATGCCTTGAAATACATTGTAACAGATTTATCATGCATGCAAAACGCCATAGTTACTATGCCATATATGCAGTATATGCCTTGTATAGTATTTATAAAAGGAAAGCATTCTCACTGATCAAACTGCAACGCTGTCCTAGTCATCAGAGATCATGTACTCTATCCCAGACTGGTCAGTCTGCACTTGCCAGGTAGACAGTCTTAACATACTGGTAGCTGATATTCTGCATCTGTTAGAAACATAACAAGATACCTCCACAGCATCAAGTAATGCTGCTCATGAATATCTGTAACAGTGATGTTGTCAACAATTTTTACCTGAAAAACATTTTCCATTAAATATGTAAGTACGTGCTATGTCCCTCCTTTGAAAGCTATCTGTAATAACATCTTGTATGTGAAATGTAGGGTTTATTACAAAGAATTCAGATGGCTAACTAGGCCAACTATGACAAATATACTCTATTTTCTATTGGGGTGTGTTTAGTACAAAACTTATATATTTGATAGTTTTCTTTGTGCAGTGCACTTCAAAGAAATACATTATCTCCAGAGCTGCTATTGTTTTCAGTCAAAGATTGTTCCACCTAAAGTATGTTGGGATTAGAGTTTTTAGAGAGAAGCTGTCTTGATCTGCATCTTCTTTGCCATTTATTTTTCCTGACTCATTAGTGATATTGTGGCTTCTGCATGTCATCAATGAAATATAAAAACAGGTGGAAGGTGGTTATGAATCACAGTCAGGTTATTTGGGAGGAAAAATCACAAAATCTGAGTGCCAGGAATAAAATATCAACAGTGGTAAAAATCATTGCAAAGATGAGTCATATCCAATAGAATGATAGAAAATACCTCTACTGAGATTATAGAGTACTCGGCAGTAGCACTTATGCTTATAGTATTTTTTGGTATATATATATAATACCTGATATATATATATATATATATCTGATTTATGTTCTTACTTTCCTTGTTTTTAGTTAACTTTTCAAAAGAGAATAATTAAGTTCTTGGTGTATGCAGCGCACATTTAGAAAGTGTGTGATACGCTATATGTTAGAGGGGATCAAAGGACTGTAAAAGCTGACAGTCTTTATGAGTTTGCGTTATTACCTTACTATTACTATTACAGTATGTGTGCCACATATATTTTTTAGAATGTTACAACATCGTCTTAGAAATGTTGATTAATGCCAAATCAATAATAAATAATTTAAATTCTTTTTGGAGACGAAAGAGGAGGCTAGTAGGATAAAGTCTACAAGATACCTGCAGACTATCAGGATAAAATCTAAAAGCTACTGCTTTGATTGCTTTGGTTTTGACTGTATTTTAAGTGGAACAGGTATTCCAGAGGCAGCAGAAGAAGGGAAAAGGAAGTATTTAAAGTTAGGACGTTATGAAGGCCACAGAAAATAGTGCAAGAAGAATGAGAAGGAAAGCTGAATATCTTTGGTCAGGTTAAGTCCGTTGTTACTCACTAGAAGCAAAAAAAGTGAAAAAATAGAATTAAACTGGAAAAAGTGAAAAAGTCTGGGCTTAAGAAGTATTGGAGTACATAATAATCAAGAAGGGGAAATGAATGAATAACGGAAAAGAGTAGATATGTAAGAGCTAGAAAGCAAGAAGGGGAAAGGACAAATACATTATATTGGGAGAAGATGTTATATGATGATGGCACAAATCAAGGAATAAACGAATTAATATAACAGTAGAAGAAAGTTGAAATCTGAGATTCATGCTGTCTGGACTATTACTTAAATGAAGACTTAATAAATAACTTTATTGAAACACAATTCATGAAACTAAAAGTGTTGATATGTTTCTCTCAGTCTTTTGTGACCTACTGTGGTCCCTCTCACAATCTGAGGAAAGGATGACTGTCACCTTAAATTTCAGCAACTACTGAGTATTTTTAGAGAATGTTCCAGCACTATAAAACAACAATAATAATAACAACAACTCAAACAAAATATCAACCTCACCAAAAAGCTGACATTTTTTGCTTAATACAATAATGAAAAAAACAGGAAGATTTTCCCCCGCTACTCTAAACAAACCTGTTTCTGGAAGAAAAGGTAGACCATCATTTGTCTAGACTATTTGCATATGATAAAATAGTTTAAGAGTATTTGGCAGCCAAAACAGTAAGAGTATTTGTCAACAAGACAATGCATTCCACAAAAGCAGAAAAGAAGGAAAATGAAAATAAGAAGAAAGACAAAGATGGAAAAGTCGTGTTAAAAAGGAATATCTTTGGGTGACAGAAATACTATTGTCACAAAAGCAATTATCTTTTCCTCCTGAGTTACAAATAATATGAAAACAGTGCAGTGTGAAGTGAAGCAAGGGGATGATTAAATCCACCCAAAAGCAAGTTATGAGTATCTGCACAGCTAAAAAGAAAAAAGATGCTTTTTCATTTCATCTTTCCATAGAAACTTTCAAATGCTTACTGCAAAGGTGATTCCTGCATTCAATGTATACTCGACACTTTCACCAGTTTTCGGCTCATGTATCTTACAGAACCTTCAGAGTCTGACTGCTAAAGGGAAAGAGTTAAATAAGTGACTTAGAATGGACGTCCACTCTAGAGATTGACATTAGTTTGGCTTATGTGGGCAGTTAGCTTTACTATTGCAAAGGTAACAATTCTATTTTCACAAACTGTTTCAGTAATTTAGCAGTTTGATTAGCATCATATCTGTGTAAGCACTGCAGATATTGTTAATAACTCCTTGGTATTTAATGAGTTAATAAGGCACCTTTGCTTATGAAACCAGACTTTTACACTAAAAATAGTACTTTGAAAGAGAATTTCTTTAGCAGAGTAGCATGACAAGGAAGTTTTTCTAATGAAGACACTGTGATTAGATACATAGATGCGTAATTGCTGTGGCATGAACATTTTAATAAAAAAAAGGAATACATATTATTTAATATGTGTTCATAATTTTTTACTTTATGAACTATACTGTTTTACTGTTTTACATCATAACTACTCTAAACTACTCTACAAATTTCATTTCATTATGCTACCTTACAATGACGGTCATTTGTTGAAGTTACTTACCTTCAGCGAGCTAACTTTCATTTGTTCTTAATCTCTTCAAGAGTTATTGGAGTTATTGCAGGAATACAAATAAGAGGCATTTTATCTTTTCTTTTCTTTTCTTTTCTTTTTTCTTTCCCCCAGGGAAAACCTGAGGAGTCTTACACTTTTAATCCTCCAGTCATTGGTTGTGCTGTGAGGACATAGCGGTGAGGTGGTAAGTTGGTGTCTATTTTTTACTTTGACTGGTTTAAGTATAATTTTGAAATTTAACTGCTAAAAAACCATCTCTTCCAGTGTTACGGAGTCTGCATGACAAAACTACCTCTCTAGGCAAGTCCCAAACCAGTAAGACTACAACTGAATTCATGTAGGAAGTCTGAATCAGACACATTAGATTTGTTCTATGTTGGCAGATTGACGTTGTACGATATAAACAGTATAGATGCTTTGTACATGTGCAGTGCTTGTTTTCCAGAAATCCTAGCCATTTGTGTGTCTGGAAATCTTGCTGATTATTGTAAAAGTGCTAAGTTTGGTAGAGTAGGTATCACTCAGCAATTCTTGATATTGATTGGTTTTAAAAATTCAGTGATCTATTTTTCAGCCCATTTTTTGGAGTTTTTCCCTCCTGCACCACTCCCGCAGGACTGTGCGGTGAAGGTTTTCTTCTCCGGAGTCCAGGGAACGCTGACACGTTTAAGAGGTGCCTATGTTCTATCAGCGCTCCCTTGGTGAGGGGGCTTTGCGAAGCTCTAAATTACATCACGGTGTCTTGTTGATCTTAGTGGCAATTGGACAAGTCTCACACAACAGCACCTGAGTAGGAATTCCTAGCGATAAGTGAGCTTCTTAAGGGATGTAAATATCCCTTATTTGTGCTTTTAGTCTGTTTTTTCCATCTGCTGAGACAACGAGAGTAACTGACCAGAGAACTGATTTCTAATTGTCAGAACAATTCTGAATAATGAAGTGGCCCAATGACTTTAAGTCACGGTCCAGGCAGTTCTGTGTTTCCGTTTGCAGTGGTTTCTCTGCCCTCAGTGCGCCTTCTGACCTCCGGCTGTTTAACAAGTCAAAGCCTTCAAATACCAAATGCTCTTTTTTTGTTTGTTTCTTCTGCAATAAACTGAAAATTACACTACTGCTGGAACTTGAGTACTAAGAAAAACAAATCCTGATCATTCAGTGAGAAATCAAATGCCTTTTGTCGTGTTAGATACCTTTGTTGTGTTTTATCTATGCTTCTATCTATGCATAAATAAAACTAGAATAACAGTTTTACAACTTCAGTTATACATCCTCGCTATACTGAAAAAGGTTAACACTGCAGAATGTAAGGAGTTCAGGTAAAGCTTTCCAAGTACTAGATACTGTGAAGAATAATGTTGTATACTATTTCATTTGTTATAGACATAGAAAAGGACATTGTATGGTGCACGTTCACTGCAGATCTAGGACCACTGACCTGACATGGTGTCTTGTTCTTTGCTTTGTTCTATTCTTCTCATTGATAAACAGAGAATTTACACAATAAACAGGTGAAATTATTTCTAGGTTTAAATGTAGAGACCACCTAAGATGGAGTCTGTTGCTATTTAAAGTGGATAGCACTTTGTTCTGATCAGCCTTCTAAGTAAGCCCCTTCTTTTTGTGATACTGTTGAACTACAGTGCCACCTACTACACCCTGATCTAAAAGCAGAAATGATTTCATAAAACCAGTGTTTACTGATTTGAGTGAATACTATTGACAACAAAGTTTCATCTTGATATGAAGTTTTATTTTACTTTTTTTTCTTGTTTTCACAAATCAGCATCAGGTTAAAATCTAATAACTCTGATTCAGCTAGCCAAAAGGCAAATTGTTTTTTCTGAAAGTAATAAAATTATCTCCTTGATTTGGGTTGTTCTTACTGTAAGGTCCGAGTAGTTTCCACACAGTGATTAATTTTGCCCAAATTAATAAGCATGTTCTCAAGATTAATATTAATGTTTATATTTCACATTTAAAAAAGCCTTGATTGCTGCAGTCAGCTCACACTATACTTTTGAAAATTGCCGGTCTTGAATGTAAGTATTTTTTCCATAATTTCTGAGCCTAATATTCTTGAAGCAATTGTTAACAATACAAAGCTAGGGAAAGGGAAAAAAAAAATAGAGTCAACTTCATAGCTAAGTTTTAGTTGTTTTAGCTTTTGTATCAGTTTTATAAGTATGGGTATAATATTAAATACTCTGTGATATACAATTTTCAACTTTCATACAGTCTCTGTTTTAGTTATCTTCTATCAAATAAATTGAAATTACGGGAACTTTATGTCTTGCAGTTAGCAAAGTTCCATAATAGAAAAACAAATAAAAATAAAAGTTAACTAGAGGTTGTTCCTGCTATGTAACAATTTAGAATCACAAATAGATTGCTTTTAACTGGAAATTCAGTGCTTTATTTTTGTCAGCTTGGTGACCGCTATTTCAGCCTTGGATATGTCAACATGCTGTTCTTCTTAAGGATGAAATTTTGACAGTGCAGAAATATAGAGCATAACCCTCAGAATTCGATATTAAGATTTTATATGTAGACTTGTTGAACCGAGTTGTATCAGCAGTGCTTTCAGTGATACATTGCTAAGATACACCCCAGAAAAGACAATAGGTCTCATTATTTAGAATTAATTTGTTTATAGTTTATGAAAGAGGTGGAAAATATAGGCATAAGCAAAGAAGCTTCAATATTTTACTTTTCTTGATTATAGAGAGAAAGGAAGTGATTATTAAAGCGATTTTGGTGCATTTTATATGTTGAATAGGAGTAGAAGATCAACATATTAAAATTCCTCACACTGTCAGTTGAATAGTTTGGCAAGCTGAAATTAGCATATTAAAGCTTTAACCTTCAGGCCACATTTTGAAGTTAGTTTAGACTGTTGAGTTTGAAAGTTATTTTAGTTTGACAGTTGTTTAGTTCTCTGAAATACGATGTTGGAGTGAGTTCAAATGGTGAAGATAAAGAAACACGTTACAGAACTATTACACGTTATGACAGTAGTTCACATCTTGCAGTCATAGCAAAAGGGTCAAAGCCCAGATGTCTGTACAGAGTTAAGGGCACCTCGTGTCAAAAAGCAGGCCCTCTGGCTCAAAACAAATGAGGCAACCAGTGAAAACGTGAGGGTTTTTTTGCGCAGGCAGTATTGCTGTTGTGGTTAGAGAATTTCACTTCAGCTAGCCGCTTACCATCAGCACAAAATTCACTCTACCCATTTAATCAGGCTAAAAATTAGAGAGAAAAAGAACTTCCTTCTTTTGATTAAATATTATAGTGTTTCTAAAAATATCACTAAAGAAAATTCTCACTAAAGAAAGTGAGAATGGCATGAATCAGGCAGCCATTTCTCCTGAAGCCCTAATGCAGAAAAACTTACTACAGCACAGAAACATTATTAATAGAAAGATTTTTGTTCCCAGAATTGGAGGGGCTTCAAGTAACTTAGTTTTTTTGGAACTCTGTCATCATATGGGGAAAAATACAAATCGAGCAAGGAAATCTTCCTAGAATGTTAGGCATTTTGAAAATGCATGTATTGAGAATATTGGAGATTTTCCTTCATTTCCAAAGCTTGCAACTACTGTAGAATAAAATGTAAACTATTCTTAATCTGTACTGTATCCAAATAATATTGATATAGCTTCCAGATAAGCAACAGTCATCAAATGGAAGTGGAAGGAAATATTTAATGTAATTCAGTGCTTGTCAGTAGCTGTATCTCAGTCTTAGGAGCTGAATCATAAAAGGTGATCCAAAGAGTTACAAGACAAAAAAGGTTATAACATGATCTGGAAGAAAGAGCACATTGCTTCTTCTCTCCATGTATACTTTTACCTTTCACAGGCAAGTAATTCTAAACGCATGCAACACAGTTACGGTTATTAATGCGACTTTCTGTGGTTTATTGCAAGTGAATTTGTTGAGAACCAGAATTAGACAGAATGGGCACTGTAGCACTTTGATTTTTCTTTTTAATTTGCAGAGTATTTTGCAGGATATAGCCCAGTCTCATTTTAAATATCACAGGTTGGCTTCCCCTGAGGGACTAACAGAAAACCTAGCAGAACCAAAGCCTCACGCAGATGTTGCAGGGTGCCACGTTTAGTGATTCTGCTCAGCCGGATCTCCAGAGAGAAGTAAAGGCTAAGTCAGTCGTTTTTGCCCACTACTCTTACTCCCCCAGCGTACAAACTAGCTTCCTGCTTACTGTTCAGATGAATTGTGTCAGATTGAAAAATGTTCCTTTGATTGGATATACAAGGCGCAAAGCCTTTAAGGAAGAATGTGATTACTCGCTCTGTACAGTTTGTGAATTGCTTGCTAGCCTTAGCCTGTAACCACAACACTGAACTGACCACAGATACTTCTGTGATCCCCTTGCCTTGCCTTGCCTTGCCTTCCCCTTTTGACCTCCTCCTCTGCTTTTGCCCTTTCCTTGATGTTGAGATGTAGTATTTCCTCATGTATTTTTTCATACTATCTCAGTTCCTTTTTCTTTAATGAGTCTCTGTTCTGCTAAAAATTATAACTCCTCCTTTCATCACACTTATGGCCTTAGCAGAGGTGTTTCTATTGGAAACATAGAAGATATAAATCTATAACATAGCTGAGATATGCACGTGCATGTAGGTAAATACTTTCCTGTATACTCTCGATGTTATCCCTATAAAAATCTTCTGAGATATATATATACTGTTAATTTCAGCTACATATTTACTGGTTTTACAAACACCACTTAGTTAGTGTGACCTTTTGTTTTGCATATATGTCAGTGGGTACATGTATCTTGTAAATACATGCGCATTAATAAGTGAATATGCACATTAATAAGTGAATGCATTCGCTAGTTTTTCTAAATGTTAGGATCAGGTAAAGTAAAATATGCATTATTATCAACCTGCATGTTAAGGTCTTGTACTGTTTTAAATGACATTATTCCTCTGAGAGGGTTTGTTTGTGTGTGTGAATGCGCGTGCCAAAACAAAATTCATTATTCACAGAAATCATCTTTTATATTTACATCATGATTTGTTGTATTGTATAGAACTGATCAAAACTTTGCAGTGAAATAGTGTGTTCTCCCTCAGAATATTCGTGGTTAATAATAGCCTGCTGTAGAAGTTTAAAAAATGCAATAAGAAATTGTCGTATTGCTTTTGCTTAGTTAATTAGAATTTTTTTTGTACTAGCTTTAATCATTTCACATCTTAGCTGTAGTTCTTATACCAAACATTTTCACAGTATTGAATAAAATTAGAGGAGATTATAGTTAATTGGTTGCAAAATTAGGAGCTTTTGAAGTCAAAGCAATTATCTAATATATACTTCTTCTTTTAGTAACTAGTAATATCTTTTGGTGTTACAGAATGGTGTGGCTGATCTTGACAAAAGTAGGCTTTATGCACAGAGTTGAGATTGATTAATTACCACATGATCTGTGAAAGGTGCAGTCTTGCCTAGCATAGAGAAGAGTGGAAGATCAGTTACACTTTATGCATATTCTGAGATAGGTTATCTAACTTCTGAAGGCAAGCCATGCACAGTGCTTTTTTCATTTATCTATCTTTTCCATTTTTAGTTTAAATTCTAACGCTTTTTTCACTACTTTTTAAATGCTCAAAATTCCTCTTGTGATTCGTCCAAGCACCGCAACTAATGGTTAGGTACACTTAGCTTGTGAACAAGGTTCTGCAATTATGTTCACTCGTATTCCTTTTGCGTTATTTCCTGGTCAGATCAGACAATTGGCTTCCTTTCTAAAATCAAATATTAATAAATAAACATTTAGATGGATTGTGTTCTATGTGCATTTTTGGGGTTTAGATGAAGGCATTTCCTAATAGAAGAGTATGAAAACTTTGCTCAATGTTACAGCAATTGTTAAATGTAAGTTTTATTTATAGATTTAAGTATGAAATTACTGTATCAAATACAATTCTAAAATGTTATAATGCACAATATTGTATATTTCTTCCCCTTTATATTAGGAAGTCTTTGACAAATTTAAAGAACTCTTCTGTTTTACAGATCACTCAATAAATGTTTCAGTCTAATATGTATTTTTTTATGTTTTTATTAAAAATGAGCACTATTGATGTGCTCTGAGCAACCCAGTAGCTAACAGGAAATATACTTTTTGAACTTTGAATTTTACTGAAATACAGTATGAAGAAGTAATACTTGATATTAATTTCTTAGTTTGGCTGATTAATCATTGCATTTCTCATCTCCTGCACTTGTACGAATGACAGTCTGTATATGTAAAAATGTCTTTTCTCTGTTTAAAGCTAGGCAGGTACACGCTGCAAGGCTGCCAGAGTATATCAGGATCCCCTGAGGATCCCATACCAGTGTTCTACCAGAAAACCTAAGAGACAAGTGCTGGCTTCATCTAGTTTTAGCTGCTTCCATAGTACCAAGTACCTGGCAAAAGACATTTATTAAAAATGTTTATCTGCACAAGGGTTCAGTTTTACTGTTTCTGGTCAGGGTGAATATAAATATGTTTATATGCTGTCATATAAAAAGAAGGAATTTGTAGGAAATGTATCACTGTGATGCGTGACATAGCTTATGTCATGAATTCCACAGACATAATGTAAAACAACCCCCTAAAAGATAGGTTTGAGACCACCATGACATTTGGCTTACTGCACGGGTTGGTAATATCTGTAGTTTCCTAACTTCCATCACACATCCAGTATTGGTAGAGATTTTTGAAAGCTGCTATACAGTAGATAATGTCTTACTCTAAAGACTATAATATAAGCTGCGTCATGGAATTATATGGGATAAGTATATTTTTTAATACTAAATTTCATCTTTTAAAACTTCCCATTCATTTAAAGTCCGTGGGTAAGAAGTGCTAGAGAATTGTCACAGTTAAGCAGCAAAGAATATAATGTTCTCAAATTCTTAGTTGGATTATTAATGCCATCCAATTACAGGATCATATTTTTACTGCTTTTCCAAATTTGTTCTTTGTTATTCTTCATGCCTTAAAAAGCCTCTTGACATATATAGCTCATGTTCATTCCATGAGCAATGTAGGATCGTCTCAGATACTCTGTTATCTTCCTTATTCACTTACTCACTGAAGAAAAATAAATGGAGATAACTCAGATATTTTGAATAAAATCTCTTTTCAAATATAAACTTTTATTTTATAGACAATGGAATATAACTTTATGTCCCTAAACTGGAATGTATCCTATATAAATTATGAGAAATTACAGATATATGTTAGTAAGGCTGATGGCAATCCGAAAAGTATAATAATTTTTTAGTTTTTGTTTTTTTTTTAATTAGGATAAGGTGAAGCATATTTTTCTAATTTACTACTAAGATTAATCAAAATACAAGATTTGTGATTTTTAAAAACATATTTGAAAAAATAATAATTTTGCTGTAATTTCTACTCTAAAACTTTTGTCGCTGATTGTTTTTCAGTTCATATATTTCATTCATATGGACTAGGAAAAGCATTAAACTGCTTCTCTGTAAGTAGGCCAATGGGTACTTAGGTTTTTGCTGTTTATTTGTTTGTTTGTTTTTTATACCTCTCATTAATCCCTCTTTATCCAAACACAAGTCAGCCATAGATGTTCCCAATAGTACACTGTGCTTTAATGTCTTAATAAACAGATATATACCATTCATTAAGTTCTAAAGTAAAAAGCTCCAATAATGATAATAGGAAAAAGATTCCTATCTAGAAAATCTGAAGGTCTGATCCTGAATTCATTTTGGTATGTGAGTTAAAGTTAGAGCTAATTTCACATGTGTTCAATCCCTTGGGTTAATGAGATGTGGTACACTTTCCTCAAAAATATATTTATTTTCAGCAACAATGTAGAATAGATGAACAGCTTCTTTTAGATCTTTAGCAAAAATTTAGTAGAATGGCATTAGAAAAATGCTAAGTAAGGGTTTATTGTAAATGAAAAGAGAAGTGATGTTTGAAAGAAACTGCTATTTTGTCTGTTCTTCACAAATCCTTTGATTCGGGCTAGAAGATACACATTTCAAGATTCCTCTCTTTAATGTACAATTTGATAACACTAAGATACTTTTAAAAATCATAAACCATTAATTCTTCTTCTCAAGATCATTGCAATTTTTTTTATATAACATTGAAGAGATTTTATAATAGTGAGGAGAACGGAAATTACTTGGAAGTGAATTTAATTTTTCTATATAAATATTTTTCTATATAAAATAATCACTTTGGTTGCTTAATCCTATTTTAATTAGGGACCTTTAGAGTTTCAGAATTTTTTAACTTAGACATTACTGTTACAGTACCTTGAACCCCCCTTCCCCCCTAAAAAAAATCTATGTTTGTCTGAAGTTTTAAATGTTAAATTAGGTTGGTGAGCAAGAGTCAAGGCTCCCAGGGTTATATCCTGAATTTTCAAGACTTCTATCTGTCAATAGAATAAAGCTCTAGATAAAGAAATAATGCAGTATTTAATCACTATCCACAATCATCTGATGTATAACTTCTACTTTTTTCACTAAATAGCAAATATATGTTCTGCTAATTCATGCTAATTCTGAAGGAGCTGTGAGCATTATGACCAAGAACAACTTTTCCCTGGACATGTTCAGTTTGTGTTATTGTAGGTGACTTTGTTCTACTCCCACTGTTTCTTTGCCTGCTTAAATATTTATCTGAGGTAATAACAATAATTATAAAATGTAAGTCAGCATCTGTTAGCACACATATTTTTGTTGCTGACAAATTCAATTAAAGGCATTACTAGCTAAACCAATCCAATAGCAGGTAGCTTAGAAAAGGTCAGCTCTGAATTATTGTTTCCCATAATAATTTCCCAAGCTATTAAGTCCATAAAACTCATCTGAAATTTAAGCCTATAAAAGTAAATTATGGAAAATGCCTTGGTAGTCTGCGGATGTTCTAGAGCATAAAGCGGTATGTCTCCCATGCGTAACACTGCTACTAACATGGTCCAGGTTGCAGCATAACTAGAGTTAGGGCCTAGAAGTTTTCCAAAGTGCCTGTTTCCAGGAATACGAACTCTAGTCTGGAAGCTGAGATGCAAAAAATATATGCATTTTTAAAATGTTTTCTTTTTTCTTTTCATGAATACAAACCCCACAACTTTTCTTCTTTGTTTTGTTTTGTTTTAAAGTACGTTAGCTGGGTGGTTTGGAATGACAAGAGAGAAGGCTTGATACACAGTAAAAAATAAAAACCCTGTAATCCTGGCAGCAGCTTTTGAAACTCAGTAAGTCAAAAGAGTGTTCTGTTTCCAGAATTCCAGTGTGAGACTGAACTTTGTCATGAACAAAAATGCAATTGCTGAAAAAAGAGATCTTAAGACTAAGGCAGGCAAAAGCAGTTAATTCATATACTGAATTACGCTTTTGGTTACACTGTGATCAAGGCTTATTAGAAGTAATATTCATCAACAATGCCACAGGTGTACCCTAAGCTACTGACACCATTGAGCTTATTGTAGCAATTGTATCAGTTCACAAAAGTCAGATAGGAGCCTGATTCGACCAGCTGCAGAATTCCCCAGCTGCAGAAACTGGGAAATTTAATGTGAGTACAGCTGTTTTTTAAATAATGTACTTTACCAGAGAATGCTGATGTAAAATTTTTTCATGAGAATAAATGTTAAAAAATTAAAAAAAAAACAGGTATTGGCAAAAACTAGTGAAAAAGAGAGAACAATGGAGGAAACAATTAAGCACCAAAGGTTAGGTTAGCACTGGTAGGCAACCTCAGCACTTATGCTGAGCACTCCTATACAGTTAAAATGTCTTCCTGGACTTCACTGTCTCAACACATGGAGAATGTAGAAAACATACGCCCCAAAACTTACCTCTTTGCTTCCCCTTCTCCATCTAATCAGTTATTTGAATAAAGTGTATTTCTTCTCCCTAAAAAATTTACTTCAGTTTATGTATCTAGTTCTTGTTCAACTCTCATGAATAGCAATTAAAAAAAAGTAAAAAAAAAGAAAGCTTTGTAACTGACAGGTGTTGCCAAAGTGATTTTCACCTCCCCAGCTTCCACACAAATATGAAAATATCTGGTATATAGTTATTCCAGAACTGTCATTTGGCACACATTAGCCAGAACAGCTTCACAATCTAATAACTGTAAGTTCACAACAGGTGTTCATTAAAATGAAGAATGGTATAATACCTTATCCTTTTCCAAGGGAAGGCAGGCACTCTTACTATTTTAGCAGAGGCTTATGGGATACTGATTATTTTGCTTACCTTTAGCCACAGCTTCCTTTATAAAAGGTTTTAGCTGAAAAAAATGGTGCCTACCATATATTTTATTATTTAGATTTCCTGTTTCATAGCATAACATTTCCCTCATTTCTCAACAGTAGGTAACTGGAAGAGAATAAAGGTTCCTGACAAAGTTCAAACCAACCTGTACTTAGAAAATAACAATATCAAGAGGTCTCACAGCCTGAATTTGGTATATATGGCATATGTGTTATTCTTTACATATATTAAGAATTTTAGTTTTAATTTTTATCCTGATTAGGTGTAATTCATGTTATTTTCCAACAAACTAGAAACAAGATCTTCATCCATCTCCAAGAGTCTCTGACAGACTCTTAAAGAGTGCTCAGATTGTTCCTCTCCATTCTATAAGCATTATTCTGTCAAAAACGGTAATTTTAAGTTAGTTATATTTCACAAGAAGATTGCTTGCAATTCTCTTTCTTACAGGAAGTTAGAAATATTTTGGTGTGGGGCTGAAGAAACAAGGGAATTTTCTTCCTTCTTGTTAATCTTTAGAAGTGGGAGGACATTTAGGGCTTCCTTGGAAAATATAAATACCTGGTTGTGAGTTTTTATATTCATTTAGGTGAGAGAAATATAATTTAAATGTAAGTTTGATATTATACAAGCTTGAGAATCTACATTCAGAAATTCAGACTACTCCACTGTCGTGACACATTTGTGTTTTTTTCTGATGTTACGTGCATCAAAATAAATGTATGTTTTGAATATTGCTTCTGTTTAAGTAAACTGTGGACAGTGATAACATGTTTAAATTTATTTGATGCACATCAAAGTTTTAATTTTTTAATTGAAGTAAATAATGAATAATAATTTTGCTTAAAGCAGTTTCGTATAGTAGATAAGCAGCTAATTATTCTGAGACTGATTCAAAACAAACTGATGAGAAAATTCCATTTGGCTTCAGTGGGAATGGATGCTGACATATGCCAGCACTCTCCTGAAAAGCTCTTTTCTCCAATTGTCAATGAAAAAAAAAAACAAAAATTGAATGTTTTATGTTTAACATGAAAAAGAAGTAACAAAATATTCATATTATTTATAATATACTTTGAAATCTTCCAGTAAAAGGGATGTAAAAACATTAATTTGCAGAGGAAGTTATATAGGACACTAAAGTGATATAGGACATCCTCACAGCATTATTCTTATATGTTTGGGTGATCATATTGGAAATTTTCTTTCAACTTTGAATAAAAGAGTTTAAATTAAAAGAATGAAAACTGATGTGCAGTTATAACCTTTATACCTCCTACTTCCATACTGGACAGGGAAATAGAACCTTCAGTTCCCCTTAAGAATATAGTATGGAAAACAGAAGTATTTAGGATGCTAGTGATTAGGACTGATGTATCACTGGTCTCCTCGAACTAAAAATTTTGCATGGGTAGGGCATAAGGACTTTAGTGATTTGACCATTATATCCCAATGTCCAGCAATAGATCATCGGCCTTGTCAGAAGTATAGCTATTGTTTGGGGTAATCTGTATATATTTGGGAATGGTGAACAAATGTCAATGGCATATTTGTAGATCAGCCTTGAGCTTCAAAAGGAAAATACAGCTACCTAAGGGCAGGAAAAAGGGATCAGAATGGCACCTTGAACTGTCTGAAAATGAAACAATTTGGTTTAAGAGTTGCATATTTCAGACAGATGTTGTACCTGATAAAGAGAGAGAAGGGCTTCAAAATTCTAAAATAACCTGGAGACTTGACCCTTGATGGAATTATCTGTGCCACAAATGCACATTACAAAGAGATTATTACTGAAGTGTATGCTTTCCTTTGCAAAGGATGGGGATGTCGAAGAATACAAAGAAGGGGGAAGTACTCCTCAGAATTCCTTTTAGTTTGCTAATGAGCATGTTAGTGAGCTGAAGCTTTTCTCAAATGCTTTGGAAACTGAAATTTCTTATCTGAATTATGACATCTTAGAATTGGTACAAGACAGGAATAATGCCGGAACAACCACAGATAAATTAGTTATACTCCCTAGAGACAATTCATTGACACAAAAGGCAGGTATGGAATGTTAAATCTTCTGAGCTGAACCAAGACTCTCAGGATGTGAATTAATTGTATCTTTCAGAATCAGTGATTTATTTTTCCTACTAGCAGCACATTCGAAGACTAAAACATAATTACAGCCATTATATATCTCCCCTTTAAATATATGTCCTTTTACTGTAGTGAACAATATCACTTATTTTGCTTGATTTCTTCATTCAGAATTTTTATGCTGATATATATACATCAATCTCTAACATATGTAAATAACCATTAACCGTATTTGTGACTCCCTTTTCTTCAAAATGAGAAAACACTTTGACACTGCTTTAAAAGCACCAGGGCAGCAGAGTATCATAGATGAGCTAGTGAAATCTATTGTCTTCTCCACTGAGAGCTACCATGATTGTACCAGTAATGTATTACTCTGTTAGGGAAAAACCTGAGGGCAATTGAATTTTATTCCCTGTAGGTAGTGTATGAAGGAACGTTCCCTGTGCATTGTGTTAGTGCTTTTGCTATCTCAGGTGATATTTAATGTTCTGGGTCCTCTGTTCTGTGCGCAGTGTCAGAACATCGTCCTCCCAATCTCTGGGTGACTTCTCTGTTTTCCAAATTCTAATTGCTTTGCTCATAGCCAAGAGTTTCTTCCTCTCCCTCTGTCTGAGATTTTTGCCCAGATTGCAATCCGGTCTCTTATAACAGATTCAGCCAGCCCCAAGGCAAAACTAGACCTTCATTATCTGATCATTAAAATCTCTTTTGTAATATCACTTGTTTTCTTGTATTTTTATTTAAGAATATAATGCTTGTGCAAGAAGTACAATATTCCCCAAGGTTCTGCAATGCAGTCTGTTAGTATTTTTTAACTGCCTGACTTAATTGAAGTTTATTAAAATACCATGTGGTACTGAATTGTCTTATGTTAGAATCAAACCTGCTTGATGACTGTCCTTTGTCAACACTTCTTTGCAAATGTATTATGAAATCCTGTTTAGATGTTCTTTATCTATTCTCCTCATTTTTACACTCATGATGTACAAACATCTGTTTGTTGTTGCTCCTTGAATCACCTTGTACCAGCCCTACCATGGTGAAACAGCTGCATCAGCTTCTGTGCAGTATCCGCTGCACGCCATGCTCAAGCAGCTATCTGCAAGATAATATGGCTCAGGACTGTATGGGGCAGCATGGAAAGCGCTGTTATTCAGCCTGTCCTTCCACTGTTTCCCACAAATCTCAGAAGGTTGTTTATAAGAGCTCAATCACAATGCTGTCCTGGTTTACAGATCATGTATCATGGGAGTAAAGGATCTATGAGGAGAAAGCCAGTTTTATATCCAATGTTTGCATCAAGTTGAATGTATTTGTACTTGGAGGGTAAAGAAGTTGGCAACAGTGCATTAGGAAATTTTCTGTAAAGCTGTGGACTGTTTTGGGTTGTGATTAGGTTATATAAAGAATATTTGCTACTTTGAACCTATCTTGAATGATTCATTCACACTTTTAATTTTCTATGTGATGTTAATTATAGTGTGATGAAATAGACATTTAAATATTTCATAAACTTGTAAAATAAACCCTTTATATCTCATGTAAAATAGTTCCAGAAAGGCAAGCAAAGAATAGTGAAATTCACCACAGTTTTTATTACATGTAACAGTTGGCATATAATACTTCTTTCACTCCCAAGGATAAGAAAATTGGAAACAAGTTAACGGTATTCAACTCAACCAAGCAATCTTTTGCAATTATATGCCTCTATAAATGATGTGAGTTTCTGCCTTCTGGATGTGAAATCAAAGCTAACAACTTGAAACACTGTCACCGATCAGTTAGTCCTTTTTTCTAAAATGAAATAACAACAACAAAAAGAATCTGAACTGTATTGTTTCTTCTGATGGAGTATTAGTAGGATTTCTAGTTATTTTTTTATCTAATATTATTAACAGCCTGTTTTCAAATAATATAAAATTCAGGCTTGGTTACAATTGTAGAGCATGAAAGTTTTGTTTACAAAAATTCACATAAACCATACAAAACCTATTCTACTTCACCACAGAATGTACTTCTATAACTTATTTTTTACCACCTGTCAGCATCATCTGAAAATGAACTTATCTGAACTTTAAAATATTAAAATATTACCCTGGAACATTTTAAATTGGAAGCATGATTCTCATGTTTCTTAGTGTTCTAGAGTATATCATTTTTATATGCTAACAATTTTTGAGAAAATTGGTTGTTTGGGGGGGGGGCAATTTAATATTTCAAGTGTATTTAATTCAGCCCTAGATTTGAGGGATTTTTAAAAGTGCATTTAATCAGGGCAAACTGTAATGGATGTTAAAAAAGAGCTTGCAGTTTCAAGAATACTAAATTCAAAAAGAAATTTGGAAATACATGAGGACTTTTTCTTGAAAGTATGGGCCTGTATAGAAGTAACTAGCAAACTGTTGATGAAATTAAGATCAAATCCAAAAAATAAAGTTTAAAGAGATTCATCAAGTTAAGCTTGTGGTAAGGAACAGTGGCTACCTAGAAGGTAGTTATTAGTTTTGAAAGACATAATAGACGATGTAAAACAGCATTACTCTGTTTATGAAAGCTGCAAATCTCCTATCATTCTGCTGCTAGAGCACATATGTTTCTGGACGATGTGTAAGGACAAGGGTCCTTTTCTGGGCTGGTCTTAGATAGGAAAGAGGTTTTTCAAAAGTGAAAGAGTCAAACAAAATGACGCTGTGAAATAGCTTTCCAAGTTTTTTAGGCCTCCGATGCCATGTAATATTTATTGTCATGTAATATTTATTGAAAGATTGACCAAGATCAGAATAGCATTTCCTTCAGATTTTGTGGAGAGAGGCTGGGACACCTTACAAGTTAGGACCAAAAAAACCCCAAAACAAACAAACAAACAAGCAAAATCTAAACCAAACCAAAATAAAACAAAAAAACCCTTAAGTCTGCATGCAAGAATGGTCCCTGAAGTGCAGGGGAAAGGGGAAACAAACATCATGGCAGTACTAGTAGTGAAAGCAAGGGGATTGATGCTCACTGAATTTCTCAGGCATGTTAAATTCCAGACACAATGCTAGAATCCAGTTTTCTTCCTCTGCTTATCACAGGTATAACACAGTCGTATAACTGAGCATAAAGAACTGCACGAACAAAGTTTAGTACTTGCAGAACACTTACAATGCAATATCCAGCATGGCATTCCTGATTACAGAAAGATAATGGACAGCAGAATTTGTCAGGTAATGTACATGGCCGGGAGAGTAAAACCTCTTTACACATTGCACTGTAAGAATAGACTCAAATGAGGATTGCTTAGCACAGCTCCTTTTCTCAATCCAATTAAAAAAACAAAAAACAAAAAACTTCTGCCTTCAGGATAAGAAGCTCTTGGCCCTTTAATTGATTGCAGTAGTTGGCAAATCTTAACTTGCCAGAAGATGAGGATTGCTAATTATCTAGGTTTGATTGTAGTATTTTCCCACTGATTTGGCAGCTGCCTCAAAATTACACTTGGCTAGACTCCCAGCCACTAAAACACAGAGTGGACCAAAGAGACTGAAATCCCTCCCTGTATCCATATTGTATGCACTACTTTTATCACTTTTAACACAGAGCATTTCGTATCTGTGTTGCATAAAAGCAAGGAATTCATTTCACTGAAATCAATCCAGATAAGGTTTCTCCTAGTATGCATAAAACCTGTTATTGACAGGTTCTGGGTTGGGTGGTTACTAGGATTACTTTACTCCAAGTTTCACAGGTGAAGATTGCTACTTTCAGATTCTTATTCCTTGTTGTGTCTGAGGGTAGTGCAGTCCTTTCTTAGTACATCTTGCAGGTGAGTCTTGAGGAGAACACACTCTGATCCCTCTCTTACTGCAGCAGTTAAACTCTAGAAGTCTTTCTGAAGGAAAGATATACTGTCTTTTCAGATGTTATGTCCCCTTAATTTTTTCTGTAGGTAAGCATATATCTCAGTCAATATGCCAATTAGACTAAGGTTTCTGGGACAAATTAACACATAATGATACACAAAGATGTATGAAAAAATGATATATGCAAGTCTTTCTATAAGATGAAGATATTTTGTCATTATAGAGATTTTAGCCAAATAATCTGTACAGTATGATGCTGAGAAAGCCCTACTTTATGCCTTGAGAAAGTTGCTTCTTCTTGTATTAAATCTCTTTCCTAAAGAGTTTTTCTTCACTTTTACAACTGTTAATGATTGTCTAAGAATTATCTCTGTATTTTTTGTTTGTTTGTTTGTTTTTTAATTGTGAATCTTCCCCAAAATTTCTATTCAGAGTGAATGCATTGATTTGAAGTGACTTACTGGGATTTAGAACTGATGAATCAGGGTGGAGAGTGAGGTTGTAGTCGTGTAAAAAAGGCTTTATATTGCTACAAATACCTGACATTATTACCATTACGAATAAACACTGTTAAGAAAAAATAAACTTATTTCGCTAGCTGTCTGCTTAAACTTTTGTGTAAAGTTTATACTTGGTGTATAAAAAGCAATTAATACGTTACTAATATATTAATACTTGTGAAACTCATGAACTAGCACAAGGCTGTGGTATCAGGTTTCCCGAAGCAAGATTATTTCTTTTTTTTTTAATATTATATAAGGAAAATTTATAAGGAAAGCACTCCCAAATACTTCAGATAGAAAATAGCTGACTCTGCAAGCTATACATGTTATGTACAGTGAAGACAAGTAAGTACAATTCAAATGTGTTTCAAATGGAAAAAAAAATACATATTTTCATGCATTTGTATTTCAGAGAAATGTGAATATCTACATTATAACTGGAAATAAATCTTTATCTTACAAGCCTAGATTCAAAACTGCCATTCTATTCAATAGATTTCATCCTTTACGTTTTCAGATACCAAACAAGAAAATGTATGCTAAGGTTCTGAATGACCCCCATCATTTACAGGGTGTGAATTGGCTTTGGCAGTAGGGGATGTTAGAGATGATTATTTATAGAGAATTAAAAGTGACAGCAGGAGGATAGCTGATGTCAATAAGTCAACTATGCCAAGTCAGTTTTCCTCACTGTACTATGAAATTATCCAGCTCCTTTGAATTACATGCTGATGCAGACTGTGTCTTTGACTATCATGAATGAGCAGAAGGCATTGATTAAATTTCTCTCAGCTAATCTGCATTTTTAAACATGGATTAAGCTTCTGCTATGATTGTAAGTAGCATCCTACTTCTCTATTCAATCTTCTTTCTGCAGTGCTCTTTTCCAATAGTTACTGTGATTTCTGTTCATATGTAGGAAAACTGATAATGACACATTTACTTTTTACAGATGAGTGGGAGAGAAAACTTTAAAAGGAAGGCAAAAAATTATCAGAGGGGTAGGGATAGTAAAAAGTGATGAATCTACAAGTTCCATGAATTCAGGAACTTTTACATCAAAGTGTATAGCAATCGGTAATATAGCTCAACTGTTGCTCAAGTTTACTCTGTAGAAATTGCAGTTCTTTCTGATATTACTATTCCCCATTTTCACTGGAGACAATTGATTGAGCTTGAGTGGTTGAGACCACTTTTTTCCCCTTCTTTAACTTCCTAACGAATTTTGATATTATCTACCAGGTCAAACTGTTTGGCAAACTTTTCATACCTTTTGTGTGTGTGTTTTAAAGAACATGAGAAGCAAACGATTTGGACAAAAGTTTTCCTTGAAGGGTGTATTGGGAAAAAATAGAATTTTTGATAAAAATGTGTGACAACTGGTAGGTACCTGAACTTCCAAAGCACTGAGCTTTTCATAGGCCTCTTTCCCAAGGGATTTAGATTCAAAACTCTGCTGTTTCTGGTATAAAACCCAGTGCCAGTTTCTCTCTGACCTGATGTATTGGAACACAAAGCAGAACTTCTCCAACAATAAGGGAATTGTATTTTTCTCATCACTCAATGGTTAGGGCAAGTGCTAAGAGTACTCTACATAAGCCGAAAGACATTTCCAGAGCCCTGCATGACTCTTCTAACAACTAGGCAAATTGTATTTTCTGTAGTGAAAGGTTCTCCCCTGGGACTGGGCTTTTTGTTAGTTCTGGTGGATATTTTTGGGGCCAGAGGGAGAAGCTTATGCTGAAGATCTCATTTTCTTGTCTCAGTTTCCTGCAGTAAAAGCAGGGCTCCATAGGTTCCATGTTGTGCAGGGCAGGAGTTATAGTTGTTCTTCTTCTGGCTGGAATTCTTATGAAGACCAGATTAACTGGCTAGGCTGTCACTCAAATACATTTCAAAACATGGATGCTAGGAATCACAGAAAATCTTCAGATGTCTTTGTACATTATTTAAGTTTGTATTTGTAACCTTTGCATATATTTAAGTTACTCATGGCAATTTTAAAGTCACTTGTGTATTTTTTTACACAATGATTTCATTTTTATAGCAAAGCCAATTAAAATGCAAGATTGGTTTCCCGTTCTTTGAAAAAGGCACTGATTTTAGAAAGACCCTAACAGCGTGCTAGAGTTTCAGAACAGTACGCCGGTCATAAGCTTTGTGTAGTTCTAAAGAGCAACTGCGTCAATGAAACAGTGTTGAAGATTCAATTCTGAGATTCCAAAACTTTAACAAAAGAGCCATGTACTTTAGTTTATAAAATGTCAGAAATGGTAAAAGTTTAACAAACAATCATCCACGTTTGTTAAAGCTGAAAATTATTTTATTTATTTACTTCAAAGGCAAATATTTTAGACAACTAATTTTCTTAATTACTTGCATTTTTTAAAAAGTGCTAATGTAAGCCTAAAACTGAGTTAATATTTTGCAGAACAAGTATCTTTGAAAGCAATTTATGTCCCACAGGATAACTGAGTTAAAAGATTAAAAGAATATGAAGAATACTTTATTTTAATACATCCTCAGATGGTTTAATAAAGGACATTCAGTTTCCTTAAAATTAAATTCTTTGAAATATTGCTCTCTAGTTTAAGAGGACAGGCAAACAGTAACAAAGTGTGCAGTGCAACAGTGCTATTTTATTTTCTTACACATATAACTGAAGTTAATATTTTACAGTAAAATAACAGTTTGCAAGCCTTCAGCAGTCTTTGAAAGTGTTTTTTTTAGAAGACAAGTCCACACAGATCTAATGAATTTGAGGTAGCTAAATTTTGTATGAATATTTGCATTACAACTACAATAACTGAATTTACCATTATCCTATTCTCTCTTGACCTGAGTGCCTGGCCATAACAGGAAACAATCCCCGCACCTGTAAATTGTAACATTAAACTCTTAAATAAGTAGCCTGAGTTTTAGTGTTACCATCTTTCTACAATTCCAACTAAAGCCGAAAAAGGTCATATTGAAAGGTCTATTAAGCACCAAAAAGAAATCTGGTCCTGTTTAATGTGCTTATAGCTGAGTATTATGCTTGCAAAGAAAGGCTTCTTACAGAAGCCTAGTAGGACAATCTATTACGCACAAAAGTAAATGTTTAAGAAACAATCTGATTGGTAAAACAATTTCTTAGGATCTGAGATGATCTTTTATTCAGAGGAATAATGAGATTTGTGTGAATAAATTACTACTGTGAATGAAATGTGATCTAAAAAGGTGTAGTGTCAAAAAACCAACTGCAAAGCGTATTACTGAAAAGCATATTCATAAAAAATTTACAGTAATGCCCTCTAAGCTCTGTTGCTAACCAAACAGGCCACTGCCTAAATGCTAATGTGGTCTAAGTTGTTTACATGGAAAATGCTTTCAACTGAATCTCATTGGGGTGCATCGTGCCATAAAATATATTTAGGTCATTCTAACATCTGATGTAACAGGATGACACACTGTATCTCACTGTACAATGGCTCAAGGTTTTAATTTTTTTAGAATAAAAACTGTCATGAACAACAGTCTGTAAGTTACTAAATGGAAGTTCATAAGCAACTACTTAGCAGATGTCTATTTCCTTTCTATAGCACTGAATGACAGGAAAAAAAAATGTATATATAACCCTAACTACTTTTTGAAGTTTATGGTAAATTGTTTTAAATAAGCATCTGTAACTGGGGATTCTGAACCCAAAATCCAGACTGGAACTGTGTTGATTGCAGAAGTTTAGATCTGAAATGTAATTCTGGCTTTAAAGATTTGTGTGCGAACATGCTTATGTAAAATACAAATGTGCCTTTGACTTTTGTAGTTGTAGTTTTTTTGATTCTTTGTGTACTAGAAAAACTGTTGTGACGTTTGCTTTTGGGATTCTATCTAGCGTTTTATCACTGATTAGACTAGAAAGGCAAGTACTTTAAAAAAAGACAAGAATATAAGTTGTATTTACTTTATTTACTTTAGTTACTGTATACAGAAACATTAGATGCTGAATGTCACAATAAACTCTTCCAACTAGTTTTCTTGTTTGATTTTTTGAATGTGGGAATTCAGGTATGTAAACAAGTCTTGTGGCTCTTGGTTAATTTTAAAATTCACTTTATAAATCTTTAATGATTTTGCCATCATTAGCTGTCTTCAAAGCTTTCAAAAGTTGCAATACAGTAAACATGGCTAATGATCCTTATTATAAACATCTGTCTTCTTGGGTACGTACATATTTTTCATAATAACTAAGACCTGGAGGAATGCTTATGAAACATGGGTGAAAACTCCTCTCTCTCCATCTCCCTCCCCCCCGCCAAAAAGTGGAATTATTACACAATAGAATCATGGGTGAGGTTGCTTAATCCGGTTATGTCCAGATACAGCATTATTTCACGTAAAGATTGGATTTCTTAAAAAATAGGTTCTTTAAGTTAGCATCTCTAGATCTTCAGATTACACTGAAAGAATGAGCTCATCTAACATTTGGAGCCAACATATGAGCAAATCAATTAAAAATTAAACACAGAGTTTGAAAAAAATATAAGGCACTCCAATGCAGTTGGTAGACCTAGTCTTAGGGGAATAGCTGAACAGAAAAGCTGACCTACTTTTTAATAAGATCTAAACTTTAGCTTGACAAGATGCACCTGCTGAATCCCCAACAATTGCTGAAATTACATTCCTATAGGGAAGGAAGCAAACTATTTAAAAAGGGGGCGGGGGGCTATATTTAGATTTCTGTACTTTCCAGATATCAATATTATTTTCTTAGTAATTATTTCATTTGAAGACTTTGATTAAAAATGGCATCTATGATCTCCTGCATATGGAAACATAACAATAAAACTAAAAACAAATGTGGTATCCCAAATATTATATTTACACATTTCCAAAGCATGTAGGCCTTTGCTTATTCTTTTAGGTAAGGTACACTCCCTACTAAATTTTCAGCTATAAATTCACATTGAAAGGAAGGAAGGGAGGAAAATAAGTTTCTTCTTCAAGCAGAGAAATGTTGAGGAAGGAGAGATCCTAAGGTAACAGAAAAGGAGAAAACATTATGCATGTGTTTCTGAATGACACAGAATTTCTCAACAGTGTGGAATATAAAATAGAAAAGAGAGCGTTGAAACATTGTCAGTTCCTATCAGGGGTGAGAAAGGGAAATTAGAATGGAAAAGACACAGGAAGCACGATCCTATCTGAAATAAGGGAGATTATGACTCAATAGCTCAAGAGTGGTGCTTTTGCTAACCTCTTCATTGGCATGTAATTATTTTACACTTAGGTCACATAACTTTTTAATTTTTTTTTCTGACAGCTAGAGGCACAGGTTCACTGAAATTGTTATTCTCTTCACATCTTTCTAGCTTGTCTGTCAGATATTTTGTTTTCCTGTCTTGTATGTGTGTACATATGTTTTTTTCTTCGTTTTCAGTAATGGTAAAGCAAGTTAAAATGAAAGAAAGCAAGAGGCCGGTCTCTCTAATTGATAATCACAATTTTTTTGAGGAACTAAACTGACAGATAAAAGTAAAAAATGACCTGTTACTTTGGATAAACTGACCAGAAAGAATTAAAATGTCATTATGGAATCCTGAAAGAAAAATCAGGTACCGTCTATAAATGTAGAGCAGAGTAGCTCTGAAATTACACTTCTGAAGATGAGGAAAGAATTATTTCCAAAAAGAAGGGCAGTTGGACATTCCTCATATGTTCATATTGATGTCTACAATTCACAAAATAGTTCCTTTGGTTGGAGGGGCGGGGGGCAATTGCAGTTTATGCATAGATGGAGAAAGAAACCTTTTCTTCTGCCTAGTAATTAGTTATCTTAGGACACTCACTCAGTATAGGTAACCTCTAGATGGAATTAGTCCAGAAACCAAGATGATACACAATATTCTGAGATTAGAGCCCTTTGTTCTCTCCTATTGAAGCTATTATTTGGAAATGGATAAAACTTTGTACAGATCCATGTGCATGAAAATTTATGCTATAACTTAGTTTAGTACTCACGTAAAAGTAGCCTGATGAATATCCAAGTATTTTCTACAATGTGAAACTTCACTCATATATGAGATGTTGATCATTTATCTTTTTTTAAGAGTGTTAGGTTTAATATATAATCGTATGAGGCAAAAATAAATAAATAAAATAAAATAAATTAACACACCCTGTTTAGGTTTCTCATACTTTGTTAAAATATTGAGCAGTAGAAAAAAAGGCCACCAAATTATTCTCTTGGTAATTTTTTGGAATATCTAAATCTACATATTTATCTTCTTTGATTTATTTTTTTAATGATGAACTGAAATGATTTTGAGAGGAGAATAAAATATTTAATATTACATTTAATTTTCTTTTCTGTTTCTATTTGAATTATTCTATTTGTTTCCTTTTTTTCCTTTTGATCAACTTGAAATTTCAGCTGCTAAAACATTTTCTACTATTTCTGAGACAAAATCTACATACGCGCAATTAGAAGAAGGAAGCTGAGCTCCTTGTTTAAATCTGAGTCTAGATAAAAATAAGACCCAAGGACCTGAAGAAGCTCTGAATTTTTCTTATTTCTACCTTTATTTCTTTTCCTCTTTTCAGTTAAGAAACAGTGAAGATAAGGTCAAAATACACAAACTAGCTTAGTGAAATGCCAGATACTGTCATGTGTCCTTTTGGATTCCAGTGGTGTAGTGGCTAGACTTGCTAAATGAAGCCTTTGTCTCCACTGTTTTCTGTCTTAATCAAATTATGCCTTGGGGATATGGGTTACTGTTTTGAATTCTTAACTGCTTTGCGGAAGTGACCTGTTGTACAGCTATCCGTAGAGATTACTCGGTATTAGGTTTTAGTAAAATATATTTTATAGGTAGCATTCAAGCTACTGACATATACAATTTCTTTGCGATTGACAGAGAACACAATTATGAGTTTCAGGTCAAAACATTTTGGTCTGCTTTCATATCAAATATGGTTCAAAATATTTGTAAATCAAATCATGGGTAGCAATGAATAAAAGTTTGCAAAGTTTTTCGTTCTATTACCGAATGTCCCCCAACAAAGTGTTTGTTGATTTCAACCTGTGAACATTTGTGGAATTTTCATAGTCAGTTTGTCTTTTTATTGTTTTTGCTTTGCTTTGTTTTGTTTTGTTTGTGGTCAAGGCTACCTATTGTTTTTGAGCTTGGATACTGCAAATGCTGGAAAGTGCTTACTCATAAGTAAAAGTTACTTGGAAATTTTCCTGTATCTCAGGTTGTGTCTCTCTCCTGCTTGTGATCAACACAATGAGATCTGAGAAAGAAGCAAGGCCTGGATTTAGTGCTACCTTAAGTGCCTAACAGAAATTGGCCTTCACAGATTGTTGAGAGAATAAGTGTTTTGACATCCTTCAGAAACTCAAGTATTGATAATTAAGGGTCAAACTTCAAGGGCACGGAAGACAAGTGTCAAACTCCCGTTGAATGTAAATGTGTTTGGTCAGGCTTTTTTATATTTTTGAAAGAGAGGAGAGTATGATTTAATCAAAAACTCCTCTACACTGTGTCAGAAAACACTATGCAGATCTCAAACATCTACTCCTACATATTGTGAGAAGAGTGATTTTATTTCTTAAATGTAAACAGCAAAATTTTACTGCATCTTGTTTGAACCATATATTCTTTAATTAATTTGTGTGTTCTTAAATTTTAATTTTCTTAAGTGTTTTCGTACTGAAAAAACAAGATTTTCATTATTGGTATCAGCACTATTTTACTCACAGTGATATGAATAAATCACAGTGGTCTACAATAACCAGCTGCTTCTCATTTCTAGAAATATGAACATTTCTTTCTTTACCTCTTTTTATATTTAGTAGTCTAAATATTTACTTATCACATAATATTAGTAAAAACTCCAAGCGTTTTTAATTTTGAAATTTAGTTTATAGAAGATATAGTTCTTAAGAGAGTAATAATCAAATTCAACATGCAATATCGAGTAATGTGTTCTCGTTTCATTGAAATCACTGAGGAAAGAGCATAATTTAGAGATCAGGTAAAAATCAAAAAATATGAGGGACTAAATATTGTGAAGGAGCTTTGTTTCACCAGAGTACAGATTCCTGAAACTGTAAAGCAGAGACTTTTATCTAAGTGCAATAAGTGATTCCAGTCTGACTCGTGTCATAACATGAGAAAACAATAGTCTTTACTGTCAATACTTTGTCTGGTTTATCCTGGCCCTCTCCAGACCACCCAGGTTAAAATCTAGAGCTGGGTTGGAAAGTCCTATTATACAAAATGTAATAGTGATTTTTAATTTTGCAAGAAATTGATTAAATTCCTGAACCCTATTTGCCTTGGGAAACGTTATTTTATTTGGGGAAACAACAGCAACAACAACAAACCCCCCAAACCTGCAAGGCCTCAGGACACATTTCAACAGAAAATTAACCTAAGAGCTTTGTTTAAATCTCAGCAAACCATTTATATTTTTTCCACCTATGAACTCGCACAAATTTTCAATTATATTGAGTTGTTTTCTTTATTTCTTATTCCTAATACTACATAGTACTACTTTGTAGTAGTAAGCAATTACCATCCTTCACCCTGGAGGTGGCTACATTTCATTTCTGGGTGAAATGGATACTAGATATGATTATTTCTAAAGTACTTGTAGATAATTAGTTCTATAGGAATGTAAAAGACTCTCACAGAGTTAATCTCCATATCTCCCTCTTATGGATTTTTTCTGCTTGAGCAGCCAAAGGGCACACTGAAAGCACATGTAAGGCTAATAACTGTAGTATCCTCTTACAAAAAGCATCAACATAAGGTGAGGCAATTTTAGAAAAGCAAAGTCTACCTTTTCAAGCTGTACTTTTCTGTGTGGTTGTATCTAGATTTTAACTGATCATTTTTCAAATGAAAAGACATTTTCCTAGAAAATAGATGAAACTTTTTAGGATATAGGCACAAATACTTCTATACTTATGACTGGCACACCCATAAATTACATTTGCTAACTGTTAAAATTGTATTCTTCATTGCCCTATTAATATGATTTGAAAAATGCAGACCATTATCTGTAACATAATTGAGTTTCTTTTATCACCTGCTTTCGGGAATGCAGCTTGACCGGTATCTTTGCAGGGTCGGTGATTTTTATCAACTTATTGATTCAATAAAGATTATAGAGTTAGAATGCATAATAGTAATGCTCATCTAAGATTTACCTTCTGACACTGTTAGTGGCCCAAAAAAAAAGAAATTGCAAATATTTACATTAAATTGATTTTACAAATAGATTAATGTCAAATAATTTGATATTGCTACTTACAAGCTGTTTCCTTGTCTAATATTTACTTTGGAACATTATAATTTTTATGTTGTTCTCAGCATGTAAAATGAAATGTCATTGGTTTTGCTCCCTAAAGTCCTCTTTAGAAGTTACATACAGTTACAGAAATATGCAGTCAAGCTTAATTGTAGAATATGGCAATGGGTATTATGAATAACAAATATGTTATAAGGAGAGATATTTTCAAGATTCAAAGAAGGGTTTGTGGAAGTAGATGATTGCTGTAGTTTGCTGCTGATGTCTTTTGTAGATATAAAGTGTTGACATTCTTATAATGAAAATGCTGTTACTGCAAATCTGTCAGTTTAATGTTACCCCAGAGCTGTGTTGTTGGATTTCATTACCTATTACAGTAAATAACATTTCTGCTGTGAAAAAGTGAAAAATGAGCTTCAGTGGAGCAGTTATCTTCCACTTAGCAATCAGTATATTAAAAAAGATTCTACAGGGAAGATAAGATTTATTTCATGAATTGGTATAGAGCTAAATAATCCATGCATGAAAAAGGAAATGGAACCAAAAGCTAAAGATTTACTAAATTGTTTATAGTGATGGTATGATTAAAGCAATGTAGTGTTTGACATGGGAAGTTAGAGATTAGAGTAAAATGTCAGGGCTAATTTAAGACAGTAAGGTACAAAACTTATAATTCTTTTCTGCATATTCTGGATATATTCAAACCTGGTAGCTCCCCTGCACAGGAACTGCTTATATAAATGAAGACTTTGTCATTGTTTGACATCTTATATGCTTAAGACAAATCTATTTTATATAGATCACCCACACTAGTCATATTTAAATTAGAAATATAAATTAACATGCACTGATACTCCTCTCAGCCTGACATTTCAGTCAGTAAACACCACAGCAAACAGGTGACCTTGAATGTATTACCACACATTATGCTATACTGATTCAGGGGACTAGCTAGGGGACATGTTCAATTTAGTGATGACTTTTGTTTGACATCCAGTAAATTCATACAGGTACATTCCTTCATTATCTTTGCTTCTACAGTCTTTACAAATAGAAGTGTGTACTTTTGTTCCTGAAGTTAATTGGAAACTTTAAGCAGTATTCTTTTCCCTTCAAGATGTTTTCCTGTAATCACAACATATCTGCATGTCAGTGATGAGTGAACAGATCTTTTCCCTTCTCCTTTCTGCTGGTACTGTTATGCTTAGGAAACCTTAATGAGAGGATGGTTTGTCAATGCTGCTGCTGAAGACCTCAGGAAATCTATTGCTACTGCTGCTGCAGCACTGTAGGTGCTTTGCACAAGAAACAAATTGTCGTGACACCTTCTAGATATAATCTTGGATTCAGGTGCAAGAGCTTTCCATTGCTGCTGCTAGTTCTATATATAAGAAAACTTGCCTGAAGCTATTGCCTGAAGAAGAGGGATTTGAAGTGGAATATATGAAGAATTTGGTATGCTGAATCAATTTCAGCTGGCTTGATTTAGTGCTGGACAAGTACGATGAACACTTAGTGTCAGTTCTCATATGGTGAAATGCTCTTTGCACTTCTTTTTTTTTTCCACTGGGTAAGGATGAATAAGTAATTAGTTCACCCTTACAAACATTTTCAAAATACATGATCGTTGTCCCATGTATAACAAGGTTGTACTATGAGTTATGCACCTAACAAGTGGGGCGCATCGTGTCCTTAATGAACTTGTACAGCACTAGTGATTATTAAAAGATATAAAGAAAAGCATCTCTGCCTTGCTTCTTGGGGAAAAGGAAGTGATTACTTCTCTCCTCTCCTGCTTTCCCTGCTCCCCCCCAACCCCTGCCCCAAGAAACTAAGTATGTTAAAGAGAAAAAGATACTTTCCTTATAAATTCCATTACTGCCGGACTCCTATGTCAATGGGAAAACTGAGTGTTATGTCAGGCAATCAGTGTGACTGTTGTTAAGATGGTGGTCCGTACAGAAGCTACTAGAAAGACACTTGTGTGACTTTTTTTGTTACAATTTACTCAATTCTGCACTAAGTCTCTCTTACTGGATTTTAAAATCATATGTTTCTACAGCACTGGTCCTTCCACTTTGAAAGGGATAGAAAGCATAGATTCTTGTCTATTTATCCTGCCAGAGTGAATACGTGATCTCTTTTATGGAGAGTTTATGCAACATATATAAAAATAAGGGTTATTTCCTGCATTATTTCTAAGATTTAAAGGAAATGGTTCATCAAATTTTTCCTTCTCCTTCTGTTTCCCAACTGATGTGCAATTTGCTCTTTAGTGTATGTTATCCAAAAAGTTGTATGAATAACTGGACTTTTAGTCCATCATTCACTGAATGAACTAAAAATAATAAACCTTTATTTCTGTATGATTTGAGATAAAAAAATACTTTTTCTCTGATAATGTACTTTGATTTTAATTAGTAATTTTTAAGTTAAAATACAATGCACAATTTTATTTTATGTTTTTGATTTTTGACTCTAAAATTCCCCACCTTGAGCTGATTAAAAGTTAACTGTATCAAAGCAAAAATATATTTTTCAGAAAATTTGTTGACGTAACACAATTGACTTTTGAGATTATTGGCAAATTTAGTAGAAATTGGTAAATGATTTCAATTGAAACATTATCAGTAGTAAAATATTAATCTGGAAAATGCCACTCATTTATAGTCGTAAATTGTATGGATTAGCAATTTCTTTACAAACAATCACATAGCAGTCTTTTCAAGTAAACTAGAAATGTAAAATTCTTTAAAAACCTTTATTCTGATATCTTTCAAAAATTATCTTCATCTGAATTGTATGCTATCTTATTAGACTCTTTGTTAAAATCTACCTTTTAGTTTTACAGTAGTGTGGTAACAGATTCGTTAAAGCATATGAAAAGTGAAGAAGGAAAAAGTAATTTTTAACTTAGGACTTGGATATGTACAACAGATTCAGAGTTATGCAAATTCCTTAAACTTTATAATTTGAATGCACAAGTTTTGATGCACATTAATAGTTCCTCATCCTGGAAAGCTTGTACTTATTGAGGGAGATAAAAAGAGCAAAGGAGGCTGTACCACCTCCTCCTGTGAGCGTTCAGGTGGGATCTGCTACATCTCATGACTCAACAACAGAAGCACCATACCAGCTGCCACTTGCAACCAGACGTAGTAGTTGCCTAGATAAAGCTCAGTACAAAGCCCTTTAGCAATAGTAAATCACACTGGCCATACCAGAACTGTCCGTCTTTTTGAGAAATACAGCAACACCAGAGAAGAACCATGATTCATTCTGTTTCCTCTGCATCAGAGGAAATCCTGGATGAAGTGGCTGGTGAAGCTGAAGACTTTCTGTAAAGGAAAAATGTCTTCCAGAGGGGAGTAGATAAAAGAGGTAAAAGCTGGGTAAGCAGACTGAGTGGCAGAAAGTTTAAATGAAAGGCTCATTTTTCTTTCACAGGAAATCAGTTGAGTGATAGCTCTTGTTTTGACTGTTGAAAGTGTGAGCGTGATTTTAAAAAATAAAGAATATTACTTTTCCCAGTTAAATATTTTTACTTTAATATGACCATGCATGCTTAAAATTTATACTTTAGCAATTATTGCTAATTATTTTAGGCTGTCTTCAATTAGCTTCTCTTGTTTGCATAGTGATGAAAGGTGTAAATCCTTCATATGCTTTACTTTCCTGTGGAAATGCCAATCACAGCATTATTAAGATCTTTTTTATGCTAGTAGGGCTGTCTTCAAAGTAAACTATACAAAGGAAAGTCTGAAAATAAGGAGAGCTTTCTGTGAAGACACCCAATATATTCTTATTTACTAGCATTCCTTTGAATAAAGTATAGCAATTCTGAAATACAGAAGGTAAAAAGATTTATATTTTAGACAATAGTGCCTTTGTGATTTTAAAAAAGAAGAGAATTGTGTCTGCGTTCATTTCACTATCATAAACGTGACACTCAAAATTATTTTTGAAAAAGAAGCATTGTAAACAAACCTTAACAGGAAGCCCCCCACAACCCATATGTTACATTCAAACTAGCAATGAGAGATTATCCGCGCTCCCTGTTAGAAACAACCTCCACAGAAGTCCAGGGGAGTTCCACCAAGATAAGGAGCGCTGAATTCAGCCCTTACCGTATCTCAATAGTACAGCGAGAGCATTATTTAGAACACATTCAGCGGATTTGCCCTAGGAATCCTATGAAGATTTCCTTGGCTTAGTTCCCCAAAAACCTAATCGTGTATCAAAAGCCAAGAATTTGTTGGCCCTGCTCCCAGTTATCAGTTTCAGCCGTTTGGCAAGGCTCCCTGACTAATGCGAAGCTTAGACACTGCGCTTTCCCACATGCTCACATCTGGAAGGCAGCCCACACAGATGAGGGCAGACTGAGCAACTGAGCGTATTTGTAGGAAACACTGAAATGTAACATTGTCATCTCCAGGGATACTCTGATAAGGGAGGCATGCAGATGAGTGTTTTTTCCTTTGCTTAATCTGTACTCTGGCTCTTCCTTGCTTGTCTAATTTTTGGGTATGATGACAATCCACTTCACGGAATTTTTATTTAACAGACTTTCCCTTGAAAGTTTCAGATGTTGATCTTCCACCTTGTACAAGAAATCGTCCAATCACCAGCTCAGTTAAATAAAGTATTTTATTAAGAGGAATTACAGTACATTAAGATATTCTGCATCAGGCCTTTCTGCTTCCCTGAAAGAGTGTTGCGGCCTCCAAGATATGCAGCAGGAGTCAGGAACCTTCACTGGAAAAGATGACCTTGAGGCTACAGTGTATTTAAAATGTTTCAGTGAAAGTCCAGCAAAGAAGTCTTTCAAGAACAATGTCCTGATTCTCAGCTTCATTGGCTGCTGGTCCTTATTTTCTATCTCCCATTTTTCCCCAGTAAAAAGAAGTTTTCAATGCCTATACAGCAGTCTACTCCTTCTCTACTCTTCAGTCCACATGCAAGACCTATATGGAAGCTAAGACTCATTTAATTTTTAATTCCATCTTCTTGAAATAGTTCCTACTTCATTTTGCTTTTTTCCTTTGCCATAGCTCCTTCCTAGTCAGCCCTAAATTTTTCTGTTGTTATTCTTCTTGGATTCCTGCCCAAATCCTTGCTGACACCTTTCTTCATGTGTCAGTGCTACTATCATGGAATCATCAAATCTGAGAGCTCTGCATTCTGTAGAGATGAATCTACATCCAAGATTTGTTTCATTTTGTGAAGATCTAAGAGCTTATATTCTGAAGTAACTGCGTTATGAAACAGAATTTATGTTTGTCTATGCAGTACTATTGTGCTGAGTTTCCAGATTCTTCAAACACACATTTTAGCTTTTTTTCCAGATTTAAGAGTGAAGACATAACCATTCTATTTTTTAAACTGAAATTCTAAACAAATAGAGAATTGTATTGACTATTAGTTCACCTGCAGACCTCAGAAAAAAGAAAAAAGAGATTAAAAACATATTTACATACAAAAATTATTCATTTTAAAAATCAGCTAAAATTGATTTGAATTACTAAAGAGTATTATAATTCTAATTGAAAAAAAGCTTTTAATAGAAGTAGCAATAAATTTCCATAGATTATAGTAGCTCTCAGTGAAGATGAGATATTCTAATAAAAATAATAAATGATCATGGTCTCGTTCTATAAGAATCTGTTTATCCTTTCTTCTTCTCTCCTTAGCTAAGAACATCTTGATACCATATTCATTCAAACAAAAAGGTAAACAGGATGGAGTGTAACCTCTTGTTTAACAGAGAATGTGAGAGGTACAACTGCTAAATGAAATAAAGTATCAAATAAGAGCTATAAATACAGAGAAATTTTTATCCAGAATCAAACTTCTTACTTTGTTCTTATATTTTTTAGTAGACTGAGCCCAAATCAAAATCACTGGTGCTATTGCGATCAAAATTTGTCCTGTTCAACTCAAGAGAGCACACAGAGCTCACGCTATTTGTCAAGCAGTCCAAGCTGGGATTGGTCAATTTCATCCTTCAGATATCCAAGAATACTGTATGGAATACATATGCAGCACGGGTCCCTTAAATTGACCTGTGACTGCATAATTGGGTGGAATAAAACTATCCTCCTCCTGGATTGGAACTGGTCCATTAATAAGATGTTTTGCTTTCATAGTAGTGTGATTTTGTGGCAAAGGTAAGCTTATTCCACTACAGAAGTTGGCTGGCATAATACTCTGTCGTAATTATTAAGTGTAGCACTAGTGCCTTACGTTTTCCCATCTGTTTCTTTTAGTCTTTCTGGCTTATTAAGTGTTTACCTATTCAGAAGTGATATATCAGGTAACATATTTCTGCTTTTCTCGGTGTTGGGTTTTTCTTATAGTTTACAGAATGATAGCCTTTCCAAGAAAATTCAGGAATACGTTTCAGCTGCTACTCCAGAAGGTGACAGGGATCTTCTTGAGGCTGAAAAGTGCAAAATCAGTTAGTGCTGTCAAAGAGCTTTTTTTTTCCTCTATTGATTTTATTACTTGAGGAAAGTATTATATTGAGAGCCCTTATTACTGACTATCCTAATTGTTCATGCATCAGCTTTAAATATCACCAACAGTGACAGCATAAGATTCTCCTTGCTGCCTGTCCAATATATCAGCCACTTTGAACTCCTCACATGTTTTATCTTTGGCTGGCCTTTAATAAATTAAGCTAAAAATATAGCTCGTGAAGAAATACTAATCACATAATGGATGTGATTAGGTACTTGCACCATGCGATCATTTACGTTTTTCTGGAGTTATCACAAAGCAATTATTCAGCTACTAACTTAGCTCAGGACCATAGTGCTAAAGCCTTATATCAATCTGTGCTTAGTGTTCTCCAGCCTGCAATCTATAGCCATCCTTTCCAGATTATGGGATGATCTTTGATCTCTGGATCTCTACATAGTGACACTTCTTCCGCAGGCCACTCAGCTGGCAGTGCACTACACCACATAAACTAGTTTCTTGAATGGCAGAATATGGATACGGATGCCAGCCGTAACTCAGAAAGTGCTCCTGATTAGTAAATATCTCTTTTGTTTAGGTAAAATGTACAGAAGATACATAGAGGAGACATAACATTTTACAATTATGCATTCACGTATGTTTTGAGAGGAAATAATCTCAGGATTTCTGTCACCTTTTTGTGGATTTTAAGGCAATCTGTCTCACACACAAGAAGGCAGTCTCGATCTTTATGCAGAATCTTAGTAGGAACTACAAATTTGTAACATAAGCAAGATGAGAAATAAAATCTACTGTTCAAAATCAGCTGCAAGTTCTCGATTTTTTGAAGATACCCCCTATAATCTGAAGACAAAGCTTAAAACAACATTTCAAAATGATCACCCCTCACTCAAACCACTGAATATTCCTAATCTCTCATTTTTGACATTTTGTCATTAACAGCATTTTCAAATAGGGTAACACAAGGTAAAAAAGAGTAAGACAGTGTTGAAATCATAAATTAAGCTAGTAGTGATCAGAGGAGATAGTATTTAAAATATATCAAAGCAAAGAAACTCAGATTTCATAGATGCTATTTATATATACATATATATGTATGTGTGTGTATGCACATTTAATGAATGTTAAACAGTGCTGTAGTTGTCCTTTGACTACTTATATTTTAAATTAACTTTTGTAGATAAAAGTCATGGTGGTTACTGTCTGTACTGGGAAACTGAACATGTCCATGAGTTTTTGTACAATTGGGATAAGACTGAATTCCTACAAAACCTGAAGCACCATGGATTACCGGTTACTGTAATTGTGCACTAGAGAAAAGTCCTTTGTCAAAATTCATTTGCCATATAAATCCTGTTAGGAATCATTTTGTAGTTCCTCATTTGAAATATAAGAGCTTAGCAAAATGAAGGTTCTGCTGAAATTTACTAAAAGTCACCTGGCAGTACTGGACAGCTCCATTTTTGTATTTATCTTTCAATTTTAATTTTAAAATGATTTCTTTTTTTAAATTTGAAATGTGTTTTGTAGTATAGGTTATAATTAAATACTAATGGTGTCTAATAAAACATATTAAGAATGACAGGGTGTCAGCAGCATTGCTTCCACTACTGATGGAATAATATTCTTAATTAGAAATGTTAAAAAATGTAGGCAGTCTGCGTCACAGGCAAAGCAGTGCAGAGTCAGGAGATTGTATTTGACTTATTTTGTGGCCAGCTAATACAAACATCTGATCATTGACTCAGGCATTCTGAAAAACAAAACATGGACATAAACAATAACATAAATTTTTTTTTCCCCCCCTTCCCTGTAACTTTCTGTATTTTCACCACACGTTACTGTTAATCTGTCAAAACACCTCAGCAAGGTGATGGGCAGTGTGGGAGGTTGGGATAGTGTGCCTGATGGTTTCTATCACTCACCCCACAGCCACGGTCCCTCGGGGTGTGTCTGCCCTGGGGCAGCACCCTTCCAGTGCCCTTACACCGATTCTGGAGGAAATCATATAGCAGTCTACAGTTTCAGCTTGTCATAGCTGTCATTAAGAAATCTCAAAGGAAAAAAAATATTATAATCACAATAGTTTCTTAAAAAGCTTGTGATTCATGAAAAAAAGAGGTAAATAATACTGATCGTGAACACTGACCAATTTTCACATGACTCTGTAAAAGTGCTCTTAGTAGTTTTGTGCTGTGACCTATTCACGCACGTGCATACACTCTCTTTCTTTGTGAACAAATACAATATTAGAGATAGAAAGAAATCACAATTAGATGTATTTTGGCAAGACAGAAATGCCATTGAAAGGTGGTGAGAGATGGTGAAGGATGGCTAAAAGCAGTATGAAATGCTGGAAAACGGTTGCATATAGTCTTGTTGACAGAAAATATAACCTGCTGAGATAAACAAAGCTGAAATAATAGAGAAGAAAATACTGAAAACCGTGTCTTGCTTACTAGATTAATAATTCTATATGCCAGAATTCTGAAAGGCCTAAGTGAGGTTCTGAAAATGCAAGTACAATCACTAGGTTTAAAAAGCCCTGGCTAACTCTATTTTACATTTCAATAGTATAGCCTGGTAGGTACATTGTGGGTGTCTGACAATAGTTTTATAATAGGAAGAAGAAGGAAATTGCATGGTAATCCTGATTTATGATGAAAATTTGAGCAAATCCTTTATTTGTTGAGTATAAAGAGGTTTGAGATTGAGACCCAAAGGAATATTTGATTCTTTAGTTTTATGTAGTGAAGCAGATTTGAACTGTACTTAACAAGCAGAATTGTATTTGAATTGCTTTAGGAAAAAAATCAGTTTTGATCTTTTTATTGCTTGTAATTTAATGTGTTCAGAAGTGAAACAATTTAAGAACATAATGTTCAACACAGAAGGCTGAGTTTTGCATTGTATAAGACATAGGATTTATACATTGTGCTACAGCCTGGGGCAAGTGTACATTCTAAGATCTGATTTGCTGTAATGTAGAGCAGGCTGCTTTTCTGAAAATCTGAGTATAGTCATAACACTGTACTTCCTTTTTCCTCTGTGATTATCTAAGCAGAAAGGATCTGTAATACATAAGCACCACCTTCTATGAGAAGTTCACATTTGGGGATTTATATTCATCTTCTGCATTAGGGAGACTGAGTAAAAAGATTATATATTTATATATCGGCTACCTAGACCACAGAGAATATATTATCATAACTTCAGAAGTGCCCAAATTCATTGAATTAGCACTCAAATTTTTATTAATTAAATTATCATAGGCAAAATGAAGAAGGAGAAATACTGCATGTCTTCAAACTGCTGCAGTTATAATCTCTTCATTTAGTGGCGTTATTTGCCTGCCTTCCCCACCGCCACCCCACGCCAAATTCACAGAAATTAAAGCACACAGCAATCTCCCACTTTACTTGCAGGAAGATGCCCTCACAAATCTGAATTCTCTCAGTAAGATTAATTGTATTTTTCCAGAGTATATCCATAGAAATGTGATTCGACACAAAACTTAAAAGGTGACATCTCTCTTCTCTTCCTCCCTTCTTCTTCATGTATAAAAAAGATGTCATGTTATGAAGGGTGAAGTTTCCCTCCAACAGGGAGGTCTGCATGCCACACTGAGCATCAGAAAGAAGATATTCTCCAAACAAAAGTTAGATGAAGAGTAACACGAGTGATTTGGAAACTGCAAAGAGTGACTTTTAAGAAACAAATAAAAGATGAATTTATGGAACAGTAACTGTATAAGGAGCACAAACGTAACTGCAGCGTATTAAAAATGTGCAGGATCCTCTAGTGTATTGCACAACAGTTTAGTGTGGTACAACTGAAATAAACCGAGAAAAACAGTGGAAGTGAAATATCAGAAAAACATTCTCTAGTAAAAGCTAGACTTGGATAAAGCCCTTGGGGAAGGTGACTGAAGTGCTGTCAACTTGGGAATCTTGACACTGACTTAGGTAACATTAGGAAAGGTGGAGTAAGAAACAATGCCAGATTTTTGAGGATATGGAAGGGATTGTTCACAGTTTGCTACTTTGCTTTGTATTCTGGGAAAACATTATGGCAGGGCAGCAGAGAGAAAGCCTTATATTCACTGCTACAATCTATATCAGAGGTGCATTTTTATCTTACATCACTTTTTTCAGTCAAGGGATCATAGACTTTTGGAACAATAGGGGAGTGGCCCATCATAATTATCTGAAGGTGAATGTTTACCAGCAGAAGGAAGCTTTGTTCAAAACCAAATGAAAGGTGGGTGGTTACAAAGCACTGGGCCAAGGCTACTGTAATCTCTCTCTCAGCACCTATATAACCATGAACAGATGGCTTTCAGTAAGCTTGGACTGCAGACATGACTACATTGAAATTATTTAAGCATCAAACACATTTTAGAATTGCTAAATTAATGCCATATGCCTTTTAGTAGACTTGGAATATTTATACTGAACTTCTCTACCCAGTTTAGATGACATGCTATTATATGGAGTTTGGCAGGATATCATTTGCTCTTTAAAAAGATTTCAAAATGCGCTAGCATACAGCATAAAAGAGAAAATTGCTAAGGCAATGGGCTAAGAGCAGCCTAGTGATCCATAGCATATTCAACACCTGAAAGCAGTATGAAGCATCTGGTGATTCCTGATATTCATCTAGTATATTGACTATTCAGTTCACTTTGTAACAAGTTCAGACCAGGCTACATAAATTATTTCAGTTAATTTATATTGGCTTATTCCCAGTGGAAGCCACAAAGAGGATTTTGAAAACAGCCCGTTACATCTAGTGTATTAGGAGAACCATGGGGTTGAAAATTAGCTTTTCATTTTGAAGAGAGAGAAAGGAGGCAGTGAATGGATGATATGACATCCAAAACTTTGCCGCATGGTTTGATTCATCAGGCACCAAGACTCATGTGATCTCACTTTCCATGGTAGAAGTCCAGGTGCCTCAGGGGAGGGTGTTGATAGGGGCTCCCAGTGGCAGCAGGACTGGGCCCAGAACCCTGACAATATGCATGTTGCACAGATGGCAAGGTATAATCAAAATATAACATCCTCTGACTATTCTTCAATTAAATAAAGGTTCTGGAGATCAGGGGAGGTGCCTGAGGACTGAAAGAAAACCAATTTCACTCCAGTCTTCAAAAAGGGCAAGAAGGAGGGGAGCCAGGGACAGTCAGGCCAGTCAGCCTCACCTCCAGCCCTGGAAAGGCAATGGAGCAACTCATCCTGAAGGCCATCTCTAAGCATGCGGAGGACAAGAAGGCGATCGGGAGGAGGTAGCATGGATTCACCAAAGGGAAATCATGCTTAACCAACCTGACAGCCTTCTGTGATGGGATGACTGGCTGGGTGAATGAGGGGAGAGCAGTGGATGTTGTCTCCCTCGATCTCAGCAAGGCTTCCAACGCTGCCTCCCGTAACATCCTCCCAGGCAAGCTCAGGAAGCGGGGCTGGATGAGTGGACGGTGAGGTGGCTTGAGAACTGGCTGGATGGCAGAGCTCAGAAGGTTGTGCTCAGCAGTGCAAAGTCTAGTTGGAGGCTTGCAGCTGGCAGTGTGCCCCAGGGGTCAATACTGGGTCCAGTCTTAACTTACTCATTAGTGACCCGCATGAAGGGCCAAGGGGCACTCTCAGGAAGCCTGATGATGACACAGAACTGGGAGGAGTGGCTGATACACCAGAGGGCTGTGCTGCCATTCAGAGGGACCTGGACAGGCTGGAGAGACAGACAGAGAGGAATTTCCTGAAGTCCAACCAAGGCCAGCGCAGGATTCCTGCCCTTGCGGAGGAATAACCCCATGCACCAGGACAGGCTGGCAGCTGACCTGCTGGAAAAGCAGCTCTGCAGAGAAGGACTTGGGAGTGCTGGTGGGCAACAAGCTGACCGTGAGCCAACAATGTGCCCTTGTGGCCAGGAAGGCCAATGGTCTCCTGGGGTGCATGAGGCAGAGTGTTGCCAGCAGGTGGAGGGAGGTGATCCTGCCCCTCTACTTAGCCCTGGTGAGGCCACATCTGGAGTTCTGGGACCAGTTCTGGGCTCCCCAGTACAAGAGGGACAGGGAGCTCCTGGAGAGAGTCCAGCAAGGGGCTGCTACGATGATGAAGGGACTGGAGCACCTCTCCTATGAGAAAAGGCTGAGAGAGCTGGGCCTGTTCAGCCTGGAGAAGAGAAGACTGAGGGGGATCTGACCAATGTGTATAAGTATCTGAAGGGAGAGTGTCGAGAGGATCAGAACAGACTCTTCTTAGTGGTGCTCAGAGAGAAGATGACAGGCTATGGGCACAAACTGAAACACAAGAAGGTCCGTCTGCACCTGAGGGAAAACGTCTTTCCTGTGAGGGTGACAGAGCACTGGAACAGGTTGCCCAGAGAGGTTGTGGAGTCTCCTTCCCTGGAAATCTTCAAAACCTGCCTGGACGTGATCCTCTGCAACCTGCTGTAGATGACCCTGCTTGAGGAGGGGGGTTGGACTAGATGATCTCCAGAGGTCCCTTTTCAGCCATTCTGTGATTCTGTGATCATGATCCCTGTTAACCCTAACTCACTGAGAGAAAAGATTCTCTTGTTTAGAAACAGAGATACCTTAAAAGGGGATGCATTTTTTAAAATTGGTTTATCCTGTTAGTCTCTTAATTTTAACGTCAGCTGTGGAATTTGGCCTAAAAAGAGAACTACTATAGCTTCAATTCCTTCTTTATAACAAAGAGATAATAGTTTATATATTAAGTTAAACAGTGTTATTACACTTATACATAGATCTCATCCGTTTCCGTTTTTCCTCTTTACTCATAAGAGAAGTATAGTTCCTTAACACATCAGTTAAAACCATATATTGTGATGTTAACTTCTGGCTTTCAATTTTCACTCTATTCCAAGGCAATTAGGACTGCATAAGTAGTTATGGCGGTTCATGTCCCTCTGTTCTATTTTTTTTTCCTTTTCCTTTTGCTATTCCTTTTTATCTTATCTTCTTTTATTACCACTTCTCCTAAAGAAGGCTACTGGGAGATAAACGAGTAAAGATGACAAATTGTACAACTTCTATTTCATTCCTCCTCTGGGCTTTTCCTTTTGTGTTTTTTTCATTTACTTTCCTCCAAACCACTCCTGCCTCTGTTATCAAGGCTTCTCCCTCATTCTATGCTCTCCTCAGACTCACAGATGCACTCCTAGATCCACACATTAAGGTGTTTAAATGGTGTTTAAATGTTACCTGGTTATAATTTGGGGCTTGTCCATTGTTACACTGCAGAAAGCTACAGACAGAGACTAATAACACTTTCCCATGCTTTTCATTGGCTTGTGCTCATCCTATAATTATACAATTGATGATACAGTTTTTCTGCTTATGACTTTCCTTTTAAAGCTCTCATAATGTAATATATCCACTCATAATAACCATTTGCTACTGCAGGGGCTACATTTAATTCAGCTTCTGCAACTGCCTAATAAGAAGCACTGGAAAATACTTGTGTAACCTTTTTCATGGTTAGGCCAATATTTTCTTCTAATTTAAGACACCATTCGATAAATATAGCTTTCGTTGAAGGACTTAATTGATAGGCTAGAGTTTTTAATTGCTTTGAGGTCAGCTTTTCAGCAGTGGTTGTTTCTTCCCTAATAACGCTGCCCGGGCTTTATCTATCTCACCTTCTAGCTCCACTTTACTCTTTTTATTGTATTCCTAGTAATCATGAGAGATACAGGATTTACTTTAAAATTGTCCAGTGCCTCAAGGCCAAAAGAGTAAAGCTTGTACATCCTCTGTGGGGAAATTGTCATTTAGGTCTACCACGTGTCTTACCCCCATGACTCATCATCCCTTCTTTAAAAAGTCTTTACCTTACTTCTGTTTTAATTTTCCCCCTTTAGCTTTACAAACTTGGTGCACTGCACCCTTCACTTTTAGGGATAGTATTCCTCAGACTATTCCCTAACCATCCTCCACAATTTTTGTACAAACAGGTGTATTTTCTTTTAATTTCTTATATTCATTCATTGCATGTGCTCTTTTATGCTTTTCTTCCTATGCTTTTTGATATCGTAGAACACTTCAGCCAGAAAGGCTGATCCCTTTATCAGGACTTTTAGCCCTTATACTTATTGGCCCTTTTATAAATTCAAAGTGATTTTCCTCCATTAAGAGAGAAGACGTAGAGGACTGGGTTGCTCTGTGTTCCTCTCCTCCTGTGAGGTTTAAGGAGGCATACCTGAGGCATATCTATACCTTGACTAAGGACTTTTGAAAATAATTTATTGAGTAACTCTCCTCAAAAGAAGCAGATGATTTTCAAACTTCATTTCTCTACCTTTTCTCAGATTTTCAGCAGTCCCTTGAAGTTTTATGTCAGCTGTCCCCATTCTCCATCAGTTTTTTACACTCAAAATCTTCCTATGGTCAAAAGGGAACACATCAAATATATAGCGCCAAGTATTTCTTGTTAGCACAGTTAACATTTTAGTAGTCCAAATTGTCTCATTAACACAGGAAAGCCTCACTTTATTATACAAAAAGATTTTCCAAGTATCAGTCCTTTTCTCTGATGTTGGGCTCACCCTTCCATTGTCCTCTCGGGTGCTAGGGTTCAGATAGGTTTGGCAATAGCCACTGGAAGACTAGACAAAGTTTAGCTTGTTAAGCTAAAATGATCCCAGGCAAGTCCAGTCAAATGTTGAGACCTGTACTGTCAGACACGAGCAAAGCCTACTGCTATGGCATTTAATGGGCTACAAGTCTTCGGAAATTTTAAGAAAGAGAGTCTGTAAGTAATAAATGTATATTTTATTGATCACTTCCGTGCCTAGTTGGTATACAAACGAACATCAGTCTATTAACCCCAGTATTTTCAGAAGATATCATAAAAAGAAAGTGGTGAGCTTATTTCAAAATGCTGTTGATATTTATTCCATAATAGATCATAATTTCTGTATATTTAATTATGTGAAAAAGAATTTGACCAGGACACATTACCAAGAGGATATTCATTGATCGAAACAATTTCGTCAACATTTTTATCATTGACAAGGGCAAAAGTGTTATTTGAATAAATCTGCAGTTCACTTAATAACATAAAATAAGATTAATGCATTTATGTTTTAGAAGGAAATAGTCTAGTTTAGTGGTTTTCAGTTTATTTTTAATATTCCAGGTAATAACTGGTATTTTAGCACAGTTATAAAGGAGTGCATGTAAAACAAATGTATTTTCCAATTGGCTGATTTATCTGAATAGGTGTTAATCCAGACCACAGCCGATGCACCCTGCATGTGGATAACAGATTCTCCATTCCCCAGGTCTTGAAAACAGACAGCAGCTGTACTGATTCCTGATATAAAGTACCATAGCGTCTGACTATCTGTGTGTATGTTGACGATAGTCACTTCAGATTCCCAAATTCATTCTCAGAATCAAATGCAAATAGCAGTGGGTCAGCAAGAGTGGAACACCTCATACTAAAGAATGGTGAAGATCATCCAGAGGCCAATATGCATCAGGTTGAATATACTGGATTTTTTCTAGACAGAACTATAACTAGAACAGTTCCACTTCAGAAGGAAAGCTGTGGATAGCAGCACTCTCTCTCTCTATGTATATATATTTATATATATATATGTATATACAGGCCTTTTAGTTAGCTTTATGTATTGCTGCTTGAGCTTTAAAATAATTTGATGATGTTTGACATTTAAAAATTAAATCTAGCTATATAGAAACTTTTCAATTTTAAGAACTGATTTATGCCTCTTTTGTGCATAGATTCAAGCCATTGTTTTAATAGCACAACCATTTTTTAACTGGGAATTGCTTACTATGGACAGTTAAAGATTTCTGAAATCCGGTTTGGATTTATTAGTCATTGCATCCTTCCCTGTTGACACACCTTCTTCTTCTGAACAAGACTAACGCATTATTTGTCCACTTGCGAAGTTAGAGCACCTTGGTACATCCGACCAGATTTCACTAGCAGATTTCAGGAACATAATTTGTGGATTTTATTTTGTGAAGTAGAGTGCACAGAATTGTCTAGGATGAATAGTGAATATATTCAGAAGTAAACAATGTATTCAGAAATATTAGTTTTTTTTTTTTTTTTCTTAAAGTATGACACTTGCGCAAGGAACTTGGACCCTTACCCTGATATTCACTAAAGTTTGGTCAAATTGTCATCAGGATTTTCTCAGTGTATGTTTTCAGAATCATTACAGTTGAATTTCACTTGAAATTTTTGGGTTTGATACGTAGGCCTATCAAACCTGAACACACTGTTGTGTGTTTGTTTGATGCAAAATAAACTGAATTGAATGAATTAAAAGGTTTCCAAGAGTCACAGATTTCACAGATAACTAAATACAGTCATCCTTAATTAGAAAAGAAGATGTCATAAGGAGTCAGTAGGGATTTTTCTTGAATTTTTAATGATCTCAAATCTCTTACAGTCACTGAATCTTTCTCTGTCAATGTGTCCTTGCACCCTAAGGCCAGAACAGTATCCACATCTGGGAATACATGGGTTTTTAATTCTGTCTTATTATTCCTTAATTCACATCTTTTCTTATTACTTGGATTGTACATAGCCCTCAAAAGCAAAATTTATCCATTTATCTTTTGTCTGATGTTCATCAGAGATACAAAGACATCCATGCTATATCTGTTTTTGCTGTTGTTATGTGTAAGCAGAAAAAAATACTAAGCTATCTAGGAGTTTTGAATAGGCAATCTGGACTGCAGAGGAAATTGGAAGGGGTAGGCAAGAGGGGGCCTTCCATTTTCAGATCAAAGATGGACCTGCCAAACTTTCGAAGGGATAAAATTTTCCTTTCAAATTTTGAACTCAAAATTGATTTGGCAGGATCTCAGTTTCCCTTCACATCTCTAATTGCTAGGGTTTACAGGATACCAGTTTCTAGAATGACATTTTAAATTTTACTAAATCTAAGGCTTTTACAGTTATTAAGCTCTGTGAACTGGAGTATCTGGAGTTCCCTGCTTTACCTCCATCCGAAACTTGATGGGAGGAACAACCTGAGCAAGGTAGTCTAAGTCATATCTATTTGAGTGGAGGACTGGACTAGAGGCAACTCCAGGTTTCCCTTCCTAAATTACGTATGGTCCTGTGACTCTGTAATAGAAGCCCACTTCTCGTGACAACTCTTGTCCGAGAACTCCATGCCCGCTGTACTTGCCTTGTGTCATCTCATGCTACATGCTAACAAGTTAGAAGGCAGTTACTTCAAACACTTCCTCTAGGTGCTTAGCTATTTTCTCTTTTTCTTCTGTTTTGCAAACATACTTGTATTTTCTTTATATGTAAGGAATATTATTTAAAAAAAAGTTCTCTCACATTAGAAGACAAATATGAGCTAAATATGATTTTGGCAGTATGCTGAAATTTCTGTATTCCTCTTCTTTTTTTGTTTGTTTTGATTTTATTTTTCCTCCCTTTTGTGAGGATCCACCATCACTATAGCTATCTCACCTACACAGGCTTCATTCCCTACCACCTGCAAAGCTGGCCATAGGGCTGCAGGTTAAGATTACTAAAGGAGTTTTTTTGGATTTAATTTGCTTTCTTATCCTCATCAGTAATTATAAGCAATTTGTTCACTGTTTCGAGTGTAATAAAAACAGTGTAGTGCTCTAAAATGAAGTAAGATTACTTTTTATTGTAATAGCTGTCTGAGCAGTTTCTAGACTTTTCAATGGTTTTTTGTGCCATGTACATTAGCTTGTACATTTCTCCACATTTAAAATTAGGGTAATTTATTTAAGAAATGACTCTGCATCCTACTGCAGCATACGTGAATGATGATTATTCACTCAGCCATGAGGTTTAAGGATTGGACTGTTTGCCAGGGATGGAAGACAGAAATTTTATTCTGAAAATAGAATCCAGCAACTGGCCAGTAAGCCTAAAATGCTAGATCTCTGAAGATTAAATTGTCTAGCTTTATCAGAGAGATGACTGAGAGATGAATTCCACATTAATATATATGTATATGCACACAAGTATAATAGAAGGGAGAGGACAGCTGTTCATCTTTGAAGATAAAAGTTCAGCCTAAATCCAGTTGTTGAGAGACAGTTTTTAGACAAGCATAGTATTAAAATAAGAAATAAATGTTCTAGTTGTGAGATAATTAAATAATGCCAGAGTAGCACAATTTACTATTATTTGATTACACAAGTCTTTCAAAGATATATTTTACTCCAGAAAAAATTATAGCCTCTATATATGGTTTTTATGGAGGTAGGGCTGCTTTGGTTCAATTGGACCTTGAAATCTTTTAATCACTGATTTCCTATTTTCATCATTTTTCAAAACTACTAGGGAAAACAGGATTTCCTGCATTGACATTTTTATGTTCATAGCACTTGCACCTATACATTAAAGTAGCAACAGAATCAAATTTCATGCTTCAGAGCTTTAGGCAGTCATCAGCAGAGTGAAGGAGTACATTTCCTTGATAAGCAATTGATTAGATACGGTTTTTGCTCTTCTTCCTCTGAAGAATGGCTGCAACTATAGACTGACAGGTAAAAGAGATGCAAAGATACTTCCTGGATACTTTGCTGGTGTATCTGCTGACATGCTCAAGGTCATGCTGATTGTGAGATTTTTATTCAAACAGGAAATTTTCTTAAAGATGTTTGATGGGGACTTTGGCAGATTTTTGCTATCTTCTTAATGTTCTTCACAGCAAAGTGAATAAATTGAGCTGCTGAAGAGTCGTAATGTAAGCTTGATTTTTCAGCCCCTGAATTTTATGATTAGAATAAATATAAAACTATCACTTCTCGACGATAAGAGCCATTACTGAGCTCAGTTTTCATTGGGGTATCTGGGTATAATTCACCTAAAAAAGAATCCTACCCCTATTAGAGGTCTGGTGTAAAGGAATCCACACCGTCCCTCCCTTGGTGACATGACCTAGCCGGGGACAAACGCATATAATCACTATAGCTATGGTTTGTAAGAAGAAGGGCGCTAGCAGCCCTTGTGACACTCACATGAAAAGACCAGCAGCCTGCACCCCAGGAGGCAAGGCAGATGGGGCTGTGGCTGGGTGCAGGGTGCAGGCTGGCTGCGGCACCTGCAGCGAGACGGGATGGGGCAGGACAGAACGGGAGCCCCTTGCTCCTTAACCTGCAAAACTGACTGCAGAGACGCCACGGCGAGCTCTAAAACTTTCAATATACGTTTGGAATATTTGATCAGTTTTCATATCTCAATGTGATCCAGTTTTACGTTTCTGTATTTTGAGATGTCAGCATGATCATTACTTGATTAGATCAGATCAGATCAGTGAGAACTGTGAATAAAAAAAATGGAAAATAATATTTTCGTAAGACTGTTACCTTTAAGTATACACGATCATTTATTGTAGAGTAAAGTCCTAATTCTAATTTCAATATTTTAAGGTATTGAAATATCATTATGTAATTATATAATTACATAAGCAGATTATATAATCTGCTTAATATGTGCATTTGTGTGTATATTTTTGTGTTTTTCCCTTGCCGTCCTTTTTCCCATCAAGTTAATTTCTTATCAAAGCCTCCTAAATGCCACCGGAATTAAAAGAGCTATGCAATGGAGTAAAACAACAGTTTGTTTAGTCAAATAGTGCAACAAATCTAAGGCACTCAAAAACTCAAAGGGCATGAAAACTAGTTTGAGACCACTAAAGACTTTTATGAGAAAGTGATGGAATTTGGTCTATAACTGGAATTTAGCCTTGAGAATCCTTCACTTCACTTAACAGATTCCATTTGATTGACACTTCTACTAACTCTCTTTTTGACTAAACAGGAGGAGATATTTAGTGACTGTTTCTAAGGATTCATCAGATAATAGAAATCTTTAGTACAGGATTCAATGCTCAAAATAAAGCTTATGACAGGTTTTCATGTGAATTGAGGGCCTTGCCTGGGAATATACTGCAATTATGGAATATTAAGAATTTATTGAATGCACCTCTATGTATGTATATGAGACAAAAAATAAATAAGACAGTAAAAGAAGATTCCCCTGTAAAAAGAGGTAATTTTTGTAATGGCCTAAAGAGAAGCTAAGAAATAGCCCCCCCCCCCCAACCCGGTACAATATTACTGAAAGATAGACACATATTTTTGAACTAGAAAATAGTCATCTGTTAATGTCTCAATAGGTTTAAAACTGGGTAGTAAAAATAACCCAAACAGAGTCCTCAATATTGATTATTCATTTAGTATAAAGAAAAAGAAGAAAAATCTATATCATTTTAAAGAACATTATAAACTTGAGGTTGAGTTAATTAAATAACTTATACCTCTAGTTAACTAAGAATATAATGATCCTTAAGGGAATTCTCATGCTTCACCTTTCCTAACATCATCAACTTCTTTCTCCTAAGGAACAAGATAACTTTCATGTTTTCTTTTTTTTAAAATGAGATGCTACCTCTACAGCAAAAAATAACTAATTTATGGAATGAGGAGAATTTCTTCATTGCAAAGGCTTTATCATATTTCTGTCATAAACCTGAATTATTCTATCATCCACTCAATAAAATACAAAACAAAATAAAACAAAAAATACAAAAAAAAAAAAAAACAAAGAACCATAGTGAGCCTAAATTCAGATCGGATGGATTATATCCAAAGTACAGTTATTCTACAAAGTTTGAAGTGAATTAAATGGATTATGTAATTAGGACCCTATAAAATAAAGCAGGCAGACAGATTTTTGTAATTATGATTACCTTTGCATTGTTGTGATGAAAATTTTAAAAATTCCTTCATTATAAAATACTCGTTAAGATAACTTTGAGCAGCCAACAAGAATACTAAAATTTAGAAAAGAGCAGAGAAGCAAGAAACTGCTTAGAAATCAGCTCTTACCACCGCATGCTTGAGACAATGTCTTTGTTTTTCTTTTTACATAATAAAGTATAGTAAACTTTTCTGACATAAAAAGGCAGAAAATGGGAATCCCAGTTACTAGTAAGTTCTGAAGACAAGGGGCATCATATATATTAGCTTCTTGCAGTCTGTGAAGATGTTTAAGAGATTTTTCAGCCCTGGCTGAAAACTCATCTTTTTGTCAAGTTTCCTCCAATCTCAAGAGTGACATCTCTTGTGGGGTGAAGACCTGCGGTCTTATCTAAAAGCAGTTATTGAAAATCAAGATCAAGAAAGCCTGGAAAATGTGTTTTGTGTGGTCCGTAAAACACATCTAGGACAACACACATCTTAGAGGGGCAGCAAGAGACAAGAATAATCTCCTACACTGTTGAGGGCATGCTACAGGAAAAAAAAATTCCTTACGATCTTTGCTTACTCTAGGAACTTTGTTATTCTTTCTGCAAATAGAAAAGTAAAAAAGATACGTGACTTTCTTCTGATAAAAAAACTTATATAAATGGGTTGTAGCTGGTAATATAAAGAGGCAATAAAAAGGCCTGTAATGGATTATCATGTTCTGTAATGCAAATGTCTGATGTTTATGCATTCAGCAAGAAATTCTGAAATTCATGTTATCTACACAGATACTGAGATAGGTGAAATTTAGACACATGAAGTTCTTTTTTATAGTATTTTAGATTAAAAAGATTAGAAGTGTTGTACACTAAGAAACTAGAGTGTAGTGCTCAAGCCTGGACACAAATTAAACCTATACTTCAATATCTTGTGCAGTGATTCTTACCATGCCTTAATGTGTTTATGGCATTACTGGTAAAGAACTTCAAAAATCTAATCTAGACAAACCTTTAAGGACTAAAGAGTTTTCATTTAATAGCATGAGTTTCCTTTTTTATTTTCTTCTTTTCCTTTTTCCTACTTCTTTAATAGCATTACAAACATGAATTGTCCCCAGATGCATTATAGGTTAAAAACGTGCACTGTAGGTGAAACTTTAAAGTTATAAAAACGGATGAAACAGTAAATGAGGATTAGTTGTAATTAGTTGAAGGAATATTTCATAATATGAAAAAGATTTAATTTGTTTAAAAGGGAGGTCATCAGCTTAGAGATCATGTATAGTCAGCTTTTCGGTCCAAATGAATCAGTATAGGTTTACTGAACTCAGTGTTATTATGGCTACTTATAGAAGCTGAAAGAATATCATATCATTTTCACAAAACATTTTCCTTTTAACTTATGATGCTAAAATAAACTTGGAAAGTATTTTCCTATCCTCAAAAATCACATGAGTATCATATAAACATTCTTTAGAAGGCAATGGTCACTGGTGTATTATTTCTGTAATGACTGAGGTAGGATTGTTTCTTGGTATTTTAATAGTAATTTTCAAATGAGCCATAATATCAGTGCATCATCTGACAGCATAACTGAGTTCTTCTTCCTTCTATTCTCTGTGCTGAAGAAGGTTTTTGTGCCAGCATCTTGTCTGTTTTTTTTTTTTCCAATTTTATCAACAGATCAAATAAGAGATACTATTTTTCCTTACAAGCCTTGCTTTTGTAGCTATGTCTGTCTTTCTGCAGCAGTGTTATAAGGCTGAATTTAATATATTGGATTTCATTGTGGCCGGAAGCATATATGTAAATGTCAATGCTGAAGCTTAACCTTTTTATAACACTGTCAACTATATATTGGCATCTGGCTGCCTAGGCCCCTTTTCTCAGAAGATGTAATGGCTTAGGCCTTCTGGCAGGGAATCTCAGTTTACATAATAGAAGAAAGAGACAATAATGCACTGTGCTCCTGTAGTGCCTAACAGAAGTAGTAGACAGCCCAAAGCTTCATGCTTATCTGCTACTTTCATTCAGGAGCAGAAGTGATGTTTCCTTCTGTTCCCAACAGATAACAAGTGCAAAGTATAGGTAAAAATAACTTTGAGCCAACTGCATCCTTGTCAGAAAAAAAGAGAAATAAATTGCTCAGGTGATTGGCAAGAAGGTGTTGAGAATGATCATAGCTTTGTTGAGGCTGAAAAGTGAAGAGGTGGAGGATACGGGAAAGGGGAAATTAATTTGAGGAAATAAGAGGAGAGAGGCAAAGAGAGGGTGCAGATAAATGAGGGATACATTGAAAGAAAATATAAGAATTTAAGAAGAAAAAATGATTCTGAGAGCAAGGGGCTACTTCATTGTAATGGAAAATATGCACCCACTTTATTTCCGTACAGCGGTCAATGGGTGGGAGAACCTTTGGATGTGTTGCCATACAAGTTCATTTTTCAGTTCCAAGTCAAGAAAGATGAAAGAGAAATCTTTCATGGTGTTACAGTACTCAGTTCATTGCCACAATTAAGTAGAAAGTCTCCTGTGCTCCTCTTTTCCTTGAGGAATGCCAGGTTACAGCTGTTTGGAAATTGAGAATAATTTTTCATTACAAAATACTAATTTGCAAAACTCAACTTGTGAGGGTTTATATATCACATGATAAAGTTTTTGAGTGAAACAGTTCAGAGAGATTTCATTTTCTCTTCTGTATTCCACCTATTTGCCTTAAGAATCTAAAAGTGCCAGGGAAACACCCTTAGATGTGTATATTACCTTCTTTTGGAAAGATTGTTGTCTTTCTTCAAAAGTCTTCAAAAGCTTTTGTAATGATCCCTGTGTAAACAAAGCCATTTTGAAACTCAGAAAGATTACAGTGGATGAAAAAGAAAGAAAAATCTTGACCAGTTCTGTTCCAGATACCTATCCTTGTTCAACACTGTAGGCCTATTGAACTATATTCGCTCATCCTTAAGGCTATTCCTGCATGTGCATAACTTCCATTACAAATTATATTGAGGAAAAGAATAGAAAAAGCCTTCTGAGACAACAAATTTACTAATTATGTTGGTCTGAAATTATAATAACGTCCATGTAACAGAAAATTTAGATATTGCCTCCTAAGCAATTATATTAATTGCTAAAATGAGGAGTTGGCTCTTTATGTTAGAATTAGAATAGATTAGAATGAGCTTTCAGCTGCTAGGAAATATTGCAATATTAATTTTACAGGATTATGTTGGTTCTTTATAATATAGTAATGAGTTAACTGTTTAACAAGAAGACAGAAATTATGTCACTGAGGTTTTACGGGTATTGGATCACTTTACAATTCCTTATGGAAAACATAGAGTTTATATATTCCTGTTATAATTTAAATATGGTTTGCAGGAATTGAACTCAAATATAGACAACTAGACTAAAATGTAGACATGCTAGATCTTCAGTCTCAAATTCTGCAGCCTTTTTTTAATTTGTTTATTGCAAGGGGTAAATCGCTATCTAAGTAAATATGAATCCCCTATTTTCTGTTATTATTGCTATGACTTAGCAAGACACAGCAGAAACTCTGTGGTAAAATCAAGTTGAGTTTTGCGCATATACTGAGAATTCAGCATTCTTTATTATGCTTAATAATTAATACACAGAATATTCTTATTTTGCTAGGTATGCATACTGGAACTTTATACAAAAGGAATAATACTATTCTGAAACTGATTTTTACAGCTAAAAATTGATCTAAAAATTTGTATTTAAAATTTAGTCTATTCCAAATTGTAAACATTAGCACTAAAATAACTTCATGACAATTATATTATGTGATATTGATATAAAAGAGGATTGAAGTTGTCTGGATTCCTCACAACACAGTTCATACTTTATTATGTTTGAATGTATCAAAATTTTCTTGAACTGAATTTTTCAGGGTTTCAAAGGTGTTTCCCCCCACCGCAAGGATCTCAAAAATACCTATTTCTACATTATTATTATGTAATCTTCATCTGAACTCCACTTGAGCATACCTTTTTTTTTCCCTAAAGAAATAAATGTGTGCCATTTATGTTCAAGAAAATAGCGTTCATACATAACATACTGTAGTTCTCCCAGGTGGTTACAGTATAAATGGAAGGTCAAAAATTTGTCAGACTTGTAGTGACTCTCTGACCAGTGTTTCTTTATTGTATTTAAGGAACCAGCTATATGGTATTAATCATTCTTCTTATCTGACCTTATTATAACCTGGCACTGATTCATAAGCTGTGCACCCTGTAGAGTAAGGAACATTGATGGATAAAAATTCAAATCTTTTATAAGCTAGCTGTGATTTTTGGAACTTTGCTATCCTGTCCCCAGAACTAGCATAGCATATAATCTCACTATAAAATTGTTCTTTCACGATAGTGAGTTGGCAAAAAATTATACTCTCTGTAGAGTGCGCTACTCTGCTATAGGTAAGCATTCATTATGTTGTAGTACAGCTGTGAGGTATAATATGATGATGGTTTCTCTTCAGGTTTGTTTGATGCTGTTTTGGTTTCAACTGCAGAGATCTCACATGGTGAATAGGATAGAGTAAAGCTGCTAAACACTTTAATATTGTATGTCTAAGGAAAGATGATTTATTTCCACTGTGTTCTCTTCCACATCTACTATCCTTGTACATTTCCCTGCTCTTTTGGATTTATCATGGTATGGAAGCTATGGGTCTCTGGTTATATAATCAGGTAACTATTTAAGGAATGAATAATTTTGTATTTCTTCATTAAAAATAATAACTTTTACTGTGAAGCATGAGAAAATACATGGTTTCACAGATCCCCCTTCATCCTCTGAGCAAGTTGTTTCTTTGGGAAACAACCGGATTGCTCAAACAAGACTTTGGCTTTTTCTAGTCATCTTCTTGTCCTTCTTGTGCCTGCAAATAACTTTCCAGAGGACCTGCACAAAATTTTCCTAGGGACTAAGCTGATCTATAGTTTCCTGAATCCTGCTTTTGCCCTTTTTTGTAGATAGATGGAATATTTGCAGTTTTTCAGTCAGTCAGGACTTCTCCTGATCTCCATGACCTTTCAAAGATGGTAGAGTGTGGCTTAAAAGTGAGGGACTTTTTCATCAGCTATATACAATATCAAAAAGATTGACCTTTTTTTTTTTTTAAATAGTTTATCATAATTTTGAAGATTTTGTATTTGAAGGGCAGTGGGTGAATATGGTGAATAAATTGTGGGAAAATGGGTAATATTCTAAGATCTAACTAAATGTGAATCTTTATTCTTTGAATAGAGACTTAAAGTATTAAAGAACTGTAGAAGCATTCAGATACTTTACTCTGAAATAACCCTGCTTCATACTGCCAGATATTCTGATTTGGTTTCCTTAGAGCCAACGTTTAGAAATATATACCTTCTGTAAACAAATATTTTATTTAAATTTAACTATTGCAAATGAATATAATAATACATTTTATAAGAATTTATTATAATAAAATAAAGTATCATTTAGAGAATTTATTTATATCCATGTTGTATCACACATTGGGGAGAAAATCACAAAGTGGTGTAGTTCATGCTTCAATCCTTTGTGTGAATGTTCTGATGAAACCCTAATGTGACAGGCACAGATAACATAATGAATGCCTTATTGCACTTGGAAAACCATGAAAAAGGTGACTAACATAATATTTTGTTCCAGGTGGGAATAAAAAGCAACTGCTTTCCTGGTCCTTTACAGTCTAGTTAAGCATTTGACTGGCAGAATGTTGGCACCAGCCCTGGAAGAGCTGATCAGCCTCAACTCCAAGTAAGCGAAGTTTTATGCTTTTGGAACTTCATTAAAGAATGAATTTACAAAGTTTACTGGTTTTTAACAAAAATAAATTAAAAATTCAATTCACAACACACTGTAAAGCAATTTTGTTCCGTATGCTGCAGAATTCAGTTCCCAATTTAAACATATTTTTAAACTAGAATGTTATTCAATCTCTTTATAAGGTTATTTTGCAAACTTAATAACATCATATTTTGATGCATCTACCTCTAGACAATTGAAACCATTCATTGAAAATAATGCCAAAATACCATCAAAATAAATGTAAAAATTCTGAAGTATGGATGTATATTTATATATTCAGTGAACAAGAAAATACAGGTAAATAGCAATCTGTTTGGGGTAGAAGGTAAACTTGGGCAAACCAAACGTCAGGAGCATTATTTTTATATTAATTGAACAGATCATTCCTATTGTATTTCTCAGAGAAGAAAGCACGGAAGAGAATTATGAATGAAGGACAGGGTAAGAGGTATTGATTCTTCAACGGTGCTCTCAGAGGGAGCCCCACAAATTATCCTTCACACATAGGAGCTAAGATGATCAACATTAGCAGTACCATGAGTGAAAAGAGCTACATATACAAAGAAATAATGTCTTAAGAGCACTGCTTGAGGAAATACTTCACAATATACATGGACGTTGCCAACTGCGTACACCTCTCCCGGTTGTAGTCTGAGATTTTTATTACTACCAAATTCTATTATTGTTTTCAGTTCAACTTAGAATATTTCATTTTCCCTTATATTCCATACCAGTAAATGCCAACATATTCTTTTTGTCTGTAGTAAGTAGGAGCTCACACGGAAGACAAGGACAGGATGATTTTCAGTTTGTCAGCTGTGCTTTTTAATATGGGTTACAGTATAATTTCTCAGTGAAAAGCTATTGCCCTCTTGGATTAGCTGCTAAGGAACCTGTGGAATACTAGCCTTTAAAAAGGAGAAAAAGAGGAGGGCGAAAGAGACAGAGGTGGTGGTGGGAAGCGTAAAAGGTGCTGATATACGACTGTGACAAGCAAGATAGGATACTGTAAAAAATATTGAATCTATGCAAACATACTAAAATCACTGCAAAACAAACTCTTAGCTCCATTAGTACAGAAGTTGACAGCTTGGAAGTTATTCAAAATATTTATTGCTAGATATATTTGCACAGAGATAGCGTAACAGAGGAGTCAAATTCCATTCTCTTGTTGGGTTAATCTTGAATCACTAACTGATTGTTAAAAAGCTGATAAAGCTGAACTGATACTTTGTTCAAACAAACTGATATTTGTTTTGTTTCATCCAGCTCTAGCCAAACCAAACAGGCCATGACTCATATGCTGTGCATGCTATACAAACTAAAGGAACTATGACTCTTTGCGGGTCGTCAAATGCATAGAATAAAATGCCTTTATCTTCTTTGTGAGCTCTTATCTGATCACGTACAGAGGGAAAGAGAATTTCTTGCACAGTATTCTTAATCCAATTTGAGAATAATATTGATGTGAGGGGTTGTTTTTCTTTTAAAAAATGACGTTTTAATTAGCAATATTATTTTCTATGACTTCTTGATATATGACTCGTGAAATTTTCTGGAAGAGCGAAGGCAGTTTGATGACTGATAGCTGAATTTAGGAAACCCCTGTATTATGTCTACACATCTTAATTGCTCCATATCTGTATAAATTTTTGAAAGAAAAAAAACAACCTGTAGCGTGAAGGAAGTTTACTACGAATAATTTATCAAGAAGGACAGCCCAAAGATGCTTGAATACTCAAAAAAAACCCCTTTCATTTTAATAATGAAGGACAGTTCTTTGTTGATATTCAGTTGCTGGATGAAAAGAAATAACTAATAGGCAAGATCTCATTTGCTTTGGATAGAATGTGGCATATTAGATGAAACATAAATCATTGTAAATTTTTGATGCAATAAAGAGAACCGTCTTGCTTATCTTGAATCTGGAGCCAGCCTTACAAAATCATAATTCTGATATGATTCGCTGTGGGAACCTAGCAAAAACTAGAAAGAGAAATAGTTTCTGAGCTAGCTTCTACCAGCACTAGTGGTAGTGCTCCTGTGGTGGCAAGAATTCTTTTAAAAGTCTGATTTTCCAGTATTTTCAAGATATAATGCAGACCTTTGGAGATAAACAGTCTTTAGCAGATAGAGATGAAACAGCTGCAAAATGAAGGAAATTCCTTAGATGTCTTGGGATGAACTCACAGAGATCAGTATCCTAAAACAGGTATGACAGTGAGGGCCATCCTATGCCAAAAAAATTATACTCGTACACAGTATGTGGTAGAGCTCCCTACGGTTCTGCATTTGCAGAATAACCCCTAAGTGTATAACCCCCAATGGCCAACCATAAATGAAATTATATGCCTAAAGAAGGAAAATCTCTGGCAGGAGATTTCAGGCTAGAGAATGTTAACTTATTAACCCCTCTAAGTCTAGAGAGGATGACTATTGCCTAGGTTTTCCAGAGATTTGTGGACTTACTTAATAGACTTAGATTTTCTAATTTCCAGATTTCCCTCTTTTTTTCTCTTTTTCTTCTCTATCTATAGTTCATTTTGTTTTGTTGCGCTTTTATGGCTGGTGCTTGTTATGGCATAGTGTTTCCTGTCGAAAGTGAACTCGGAGAGGCAATTCATTTTTGACTGTTTTCTGGCATGAATCAGCAATCCTCAGGTATCAAGAAGGCAACCCTAAATTACTAAACCTTGACATTTTTGCTACTGGCAATGTTTGGCAGAAAAATGTTTCTTTTTAAATTCATATTCTTTTTGCCTAGTCAAAAGCACAATGCTTAAGACATTGCGTATTTGTTTATTGAATATTATGTCAAATAAATCAGGAAGTGTTCTAATTGCCAAGCAGAAAAATGTGTTGGACGTTACCTGCATTCTTGACTCATTTGCAAGGCAAAATTATCCTCATTACTTCTATATCAACACATTATTTTTTACTGGATGCTTTATCTGTCTGTTTACGTCATTGTGTTAAAATTACGTATTTTGCAAGCCCATCTCAAGATTAAAGAACTTTTCTAAGCTAGCGGCATGCAAGTAATTTCAAGTTTTGGCTCAACAGTGCTGTATTGGACTGCGTGCTGCGTTTTGTACAACTTGCTAAGCTAAAGAAGCAACCCAGTAATGCTTGATGAAGGAAAAATTTTTTATCACCCAGTTTCGCATTAAAAGGAGAGAGTCACAGACAGTAAGCATGTTCATAATGTTTAGTCGATTTAGATGGTTGGCACTTTAATTACATATTGAGAAATGATCTCTCATCCAAGAGAAGTATTTATGTGGCGTGTCAAATGATCCAACATTTCTGAGGTGGAAGAGATTAAATGAAATTATCAGAGCTAATAAATAAAGTGATAGAAAAAAACTCCAGTTTTTAACCTGGGATGTGGATGGTGTACATATCCCTTTGAAGAAGTAGCCATTTATAGAGGTTTTATTTTATTTATTTATTCTTTCAAAGTGAAATAATAAATTTAGAAACAGTATAGAAATTTCACAATAACCATGTAGGCAGGTAGTCAGCATCTTACTGTTTTAAAGCTATTATGTAAACAGTAGCACTGAGGTTGTTCTAGATGATGTAAGCAGTCATTAACAAATTCAGAAGGTGAATCCAGCTCTGTGCAAACCATACTTAACCAACCTGATAGCCTTCAATGATGAGACTATGGACAAGGGGAGTGCAGTGAAAGTGGCCTTTATGAAAATAAGGTGAACAGTGTGAAAATAAGGTGAAGTCAAGTTCACCTTGACTTCATAAAGGCCTTTGATGCCATTTTCCATAGTATCTTCATTGCCTGATTGGGGAAATATAAACCAGAAGAGCCCAAAATAATGTGAGTGCAAAATTAACTGGACTACTGGACTCAGTGAATTGTGATTAGTGATGCAAAGTCCAGCTGGTGATCGAGAATCCATAGCAATCCTCAAGGACCAATACAAGGACTAACACTATTTGTCATCTTCTTTAATAACCTGGATGATGGGATGAAGTCCACTCTCAGCAAGCTCATGGATGATACCAAAAATTCATGGAGTAGTCAATCTGCTGGAGGGCTGGGCTGCTCCTCAGAGAGACTTAAGCAGCCTGTAAGGTGTAGAGGGGGCACAGAGTATAGAGAAGGCAGAGCCAGTCTGTTTTTAGAGGTGCACAGAGAAAGGACAAGAGGAAGCAGACACAGGAACATAGAAGCTTTTGACTAGAAATAAGGAAAAAAAAGATTGACTGTGAGGGTGGTCAAAAATAGGACTAGGTTGCCCATAGAGAATGTGGAATCTCTGTCCTTGAAGATATTCAGAGCCTGACTGGACGTGGCTCTGAGCAATCTGCTTTAACCAAACCTGCTTTGCACAGGGGTTTGGGCTAGATGATGTCCAGAAGTCTTTTCCAGAATAAATCATTCAATGCTTTTGTGACAGCAAACACTAAAGAACATACTGATAGTCCAGACACTAACAAGCATAACTTTTGACTCAAGAAGTGCATGTCCTTCAGAGTTCGTCAGCTTGTCCCCGTTCCCTTTAGTTTCAGAGATTCAGCTATGGAATTCCTACACTGCAGGAGGAATAGAGTTGATTTACTTAAAGATACCTCCTTACTGTGAAATATTGACCTTATTTTATCCTGGATAACAGTCAGAACCTTTCTGAGGAAAAATGTGGCTTCAGTCTATTCTCTAAAGCTAAGTAAAATGATCAGAAATTTAGACTAGAATGTGGAGATATTGCATATTGCTCCAGACTACAACTAAGTGCCTCCTAGCTTCATTTCTACTTTGGAATATATTTGTATGTGTTTCAAATCATTCCTATTTCATCTCTGATATGTTGTGAAAGACTTTTACTGAACAACAAATCGAACATGATGTCTGACAAAACTGTAACAGACTTGGAAACTATTGGTAAACAATGTAAGAAATCAAATGGAGAATGAGTAACCTAATAGCCACCTTTTTTCACAAGTACTTTCAGCAGCACAGTGCAAGAGTGCAAGAGCAACAGATATTTTTAGATTTAAAGTAAAATTTCTGTAATATTTACCACCTTCTCTTAACACTTGCAACTTAATTGCAACAAATAAATCCCAGTAAAACTAAGGATATGAAAACAAGGGCTATTATTATGCTACAGCAGCTCAAAATATCCTGAGACTGGAGTCCTTTTGTGCTGGTCTTGCCCATTTTAGACCTTTTTTTTTCCGAGTGAGAGTAGATAAAAGACAACAGAAAGGGAAATGTTAACATTCACTTAACATTTGGGAAATAAGACGTATCAAAGTTAGCATTTAATAGCAGGAGTCTCTTGTTAAGCCAGAAATGGAACTCATTTATCTTGAGCCCTGCTCCAGGGCTTCAGTTGTTACTACTAAGAAAGGTTAGAGCTTTGGGTCTGGATAACATCAGAATCAGATTTTCACAAGCTTTTAGTGAACCCATGGAATGTGGAATGAAGTTTTCTATTCCTTCCCCAGAGAGCACATTTGTAATCATCTAATCACAACTGATTATCCCTAATTTTAGTAGTTCCTGAAGAATTGGGTTAATATTTTTGCAGATCACCTGAGGTCTGCATAGAGGTAAATTTAGCAAAGTAGAATTAGTTCTGACTTGTCATTTCATCTTATGAAGTCTTACAAGTATTCAGGTTGCCTATGTGAAGAGGGATCTTTTAAACGTTCGAGATAACTGAACTGAGTTCCCTCAGTCAGAGGAGAAGAGTAACAGTGTATTAATGGCTTCTCTCTTGGCTGCATAAGTTTATAAACAAAGGCATAAAGGAAGATTAACCTTTCTTCTTCCCTGGGTACTAGCCCTTTGAACATGCAAGTAGTGGGTATGGGCAATAGTTCTTACTGCTGGTTTTGCAGCTGTTATTTACATGGTATTGGTTGCAGAGTAGGAAGTTCCATTTCCTGTTTGGTCATCAAGAACAAATTTTAAAATAGTGTACAACATTATACACAAAACAGCAAGCTGATTCCCGTCAAGCATGATGAAGATCCTATCTGCAGCTCTTAAATTAAGGTCTGTTAATGCATTAAAATTAAGGCTTGAGAGCACTTTACATAACTTTTAAAGTATCTTCTGAATAATAACATGTTTATGCCAATTACATATTTTCTTGAAAGTATTTGGAATCAGAACATCTGCAAAGATAGAATTTTAAACAGTTTTGCATAGTTAAAACTGAAGAATTTGCTGATGGTTAACAGCAGCTCTACCATAACTTTGCCAGACATACAAATTACTAACTGAGGTAGTCTAAGAGCAAACCAAACAGCAATGGCATGTGAATATTTTTTTCCAGCTCATCAGTCTCTCATTACCAGAAATGTAAGAGCCTGATAACTTCTATTTTTCCTAATTCTGTGAAGTGGAACTATGCTCCCCCTTAAGCAGATGTGAAACTGAGGCACATAAAGACCAAATAATTTCCCTAGTATTATATAGGGAATTTGTGGAAAGACAGGGAGAAGGATTACCAAATCTCAGGTTAGGGGCTTGATAACCAACCTGTCCTTCAATGTCTGTCTTTGTGATTTCTGTAATACAGAAAACAAATAATCCAAGCCCATTCTTTTCTATTTCATCTGCACCATTTTGTATTAGAAAAGGGCAAACAAACCTTTTGAAATCATTTATTGAAATGTGAATATGAATTTTCCACATATGGTACATATTTGCATTATCGTCAGGCTAAACTCTACACGGACTTCATGCACATCACAAGAAATTTTTCAGAGGAATTTTCTGCATATGTTAAGTCAGGTAATATCCTAGACTGATTTCTGCTTCTTTATGGATTTGGATAGATTTCTTAATCTATTTAGAGTTACGTTGATTTCAGAAGAACTGCATTGACATACCTGAAATCCTTGCAGCTATAGTGAAACATCCCTTATTGAAATTATGTGCTCAGTTTAATAGGGTGAAAAGCACGAACATCACTCCTAATTTGAAATAATATGCAATATGTACATATCATCTAGATAATTTATTATTTAAGTGTACTCATATGTATGATATAAAACACGCACAAAATGACAGCTGAAACTGGTATTAATGTAATTTTATTCTACTTTTAAGATTCCAGTCTAGAATGTATTTTTTGCATATGTTTAGATGTGTGTTACCCATATAAGCGTTGCTCCATAGTTTTCATTTTATTAAAATCTCTGATTTCAGCCACTTTTGACTTGCCGGACATAAATATTCAAGCTCACATTTTTCCTGCTGAGTATTTACCTTGAATCAAAGGTTTAAGTTTTAGCTAAAACTCTTTAGTCATTTTCTAGATGAGGCTTGGAAAAAATACATTATTGTGTCCATGATTTAAAAAAAAAAATACAAGTCTTTCCTCAAGGTAAGCTATTGTTTTTGTCAGTAGAAAATGGAGAGCTATTTGACAAGGCCATCATCTGGTGTTGCTTCCATTCGTAGCAAAGGCTGCCTCATTTTTCAGTCATTTATCCCTAAAAATCTCTGGGCGCGTGTCCTCAATAAAATCTTACATCTACCATCTTCATGTAGAATACCCCAGTATCTAACTGTTACTACATGTGATCATGTAGTATTTTTGCCAATGTGCTGAGATGAAGGTTATTACAGTCAAAATCTTGTTATGGGCAAAAGGAAACATACTTTATTTCTAAAGCCAAGAACTCATTGTTATTTAGTGTTAATTAATTGAAATCTTTATCTAGTCTAATAAAAAATATTACTAATCCGGACCTAATTATTACAGAGAAGGAAAGATGAATAAATAAGGGAAAGAATGTTATCAGGGGAAAAGTCTTCATAGTAATACTACAGTTAAAGCTCTTATGCCCACAGTCCTAGTACACTTCTCCTCTGGCAGAATGCCTATTCTCTGACAGTACCAGAGAGTCCTAATTTTGATGTTTTCAGATTGAAGTGGAGGGGCATGTATAAAAAGTTGACAGCATCTAGGGTTCTTTTTTAGGAGAAATATGATGTTGATGTAGAAGGACTCTTTCTCCTCAGTCTGTGATCTACTTGGCATCAATTTTGTGTTCGCTGAACACAAAACACACCCTTTGGTATTTCTTATGCAAGTCCCTATTACAACTGAATTGGCTCATGATGCAACTGAATTGGTTATGGTTCATTATCCATATGATACATATATGTTCTCTATTGTCTTTGCTACTCTTAAGATTGTTTATGTCCAGCTCACAGATCTGCACTTCTCTAACTGAACATTTGTGGGTTGCTGGCAGCCCTGGGGTTTCCAGTGCAAGGCTGCGCTCCTTTTCTGATCATCCCATATCTGTCCAATATGTGCCCCCATTTTCAAGTCTTCTTTTATCATATCAGGCCTGTATTCATCTTGTCTAAATCGTTATGTTAGAGTCAGAGACATTTCATTCTGTGTAGAATAACTACTTTGTACTACTACCTAGATAAAATTATGATTATATCACATTTAAAAAAAAAAAAAAAAAAAAAACAAGCATAGCTACCTGGTCATTTGAAAAATTGATATTACATCTAAACAAACTAAATGAAAGTTTAGGGCAGGTCAAAGAAACCTCACAGAAAATAAGAATGACAAACCTCAGTTCTGAGTGCCTGCAAAATTAATACAAAGTTTATGGCCTGTTACTAGCAATAGTGATACTGTATTTATGCACTGTAGTGAGTAGGGCTTGATCTGCCAATGCTTATGCAAGATATTGAAGACTGATACTGTGTTGAAAATAAGAGAGAAATGGTCTCTCTATGCTGCTAGTGTTCTCTAATTTGGTGCCTAGTCAATGGAGAGGAGGAGTAAATAACAAAATTCTAACATAATATATTAGCTGTTAATTAAATGAGTGTAATCTGTTTCTTTCTATCAGTCTTTCTAATTGCTTACCTATGAGGTTTCAAAATATCAGAACTGATACAAATAGGATTATGTAATAATTCAAAGCATTTCAGAAAGTTTTATTTTATTTCAACTTGTCTGCATTTACAGTGGAGGAAGTGCTACTTGCTTTTACCTCTGAAAAACTCCTTCTATCTGTGATAAGTTTTATATTTTACATATGCTTTTATTTTTCTGTAGTACATTTTTATAAAAATTCAGAGATTTATGTTTAATCAAAAATATTTATTTGTTCCTTGGATTTTAAACTATAGGAACGACAAATCTGTGTGGTTTCCATCTAAATATTCTGAAATAAGCCAATATGGTTCATTTGTAGCAAAATAGCTTGAATTTTTTGGAACATAAAATAAAAATTTGACCCGAATATTAAAATCACAGAAGAAAGAAATCTGAAATTCATAGCCTTAAACCTACTATATTGCTTCTTTCTTTCCTGTTAGTATTGATTCTTATTATCATACAGAAATAACTGTTATCCACAGTAGTATGTCTGCTGATTTTAGCCTTTCTAAATAAAAGTTTAGTTTGCTTTCTTTGTTAAAATATATTTTAATTAATTCATAGGAAAGAACTTCTGAATTCTTGGTTAAAAAATTTAATGTTACAAATCAAACATGCTGACAAACATTGTACTAGAACAACTCTCTGTTTTATCCTAAATCAGCTTTAAAAACTCCCAAACCATTACAGTTAGATGTTTTATTTATCTTTAAAGAGCAATTTGAATTTGACTTCCTGTTCTCTAATAAATCATTATCATTCAAATGGTGTCAGTCAGACTGGCAAGCAGCCCATATGCACACAAACACATCATTGCTTACCAAGGCAAAAATCACATATTTACGCATTCACTGCTTCAAAGCGTATTAGCAGTAAATATAACACCTGATCCCTCTCTAGTCTCAACACATTTGTAAGGCTGTGAAAAGCTCAGCAGTATTCCAAGAGGGCAATGAAAGAGCTAATGCATCTGTTTTGTTTTGTCTGGGTCTTTTGGGATTCTTTCTGAAATCTGTATGAATCTCAATCCTGAGCTGTTGTGTTTCAGGTGTTGCAATGAAGCTCAGTCTTTAGGTTTGATGTAAGCTGAGTTTTTAGGTTGTATAGTCCTTATACAAGTGTCTACCTCCAATTCCAAGGGTTAGGCCTCATACAATCCAGCACAAAAGGAGACTGAAGAGTGATATAATAGCTACCTAACCTCCACTGCACAAAGGCAGTGGAGAGAAGCATCATAAATGACTACAGTTTCCTCTGCTTGCTACAGACACTATCGTCTGCTCTTCAGGTTGCAAAGGACACAGCTTGTGGCAAAACTATTGGACGTGCCCAGCCAGAGTGAGGTGCACGTCCTGCATGGCCTGTACCCGCCACACACAGAGCTACTGCTGAGTCCAGACCTGCTACATAGGTCTAATCAAATAGTTAAAGAGAGGCAGTAGTATATGTCTCTCTCTGATCTAACTAGAAAGGTTGTGTACTGCTAGCTGAAAAGACAGTCAAAAAATCCATTAAATAATTAAGAAGACTTGGTAATTCTTTGGAACTTTGAAATCATTACAGTTACTTCACATGGAAAATTACTTTTTTAGTAGGGGACAGCCAGAAAAGATTTTTCTTCCTGTGAAACACTGCAGAGCAGCTTGAGCTTTGAGTAGAAACACTCCTAGCTAACTGTAACTAATGCGTGAGAATGTTCCCAGTTTGTTTATTTTTTCCGCAAAGTGTATAAGTTTTCTGTAGAAGGTGGTAGAGTCAGCAGGGACAGAAAACTGGCTTTCTTCCTGTGGTAATGGACAGCTGGGTCATGATGGACAGATTTCCTGCAGAATTATGAGATTTCTGGAGAAGTTGTATGTGACAGATGGGATACCATCTGCTGAGGAATGTAAGGTGCTATAGATTAACGGTATTGAAAACTGGAAATTATGTAATGTGAGTCAGTTAAGGGTATCACAGCTTTTGCTTCTCTAATATTTCAGGAAATATCCCAATTTACAAAAAGGTGAAAGAACAGAGGAGAAGTAACTCATTTGAAAGTTCTTCCATAGCCCTGAAGCATGCAGAAAGACATTGGGGGTGTGAGAGTGTTATTAAATTGGACCAATGTCCTTAAGGCCACGCGTTTACAATAGCTATTAAGACTAAACCTAATATGAATATGCCTAGCTGTGTTACATTCACAGACCTATAGCTTCCTAGCGGTGCTTGTAGTGGATAACTATTTTGCCTCTTCTCCAACCATCATGTAGGAGAATTTCTTTGTTTGCTTTTATTTTCTGTTGTTGTGGGAACACATCCAATGTAGACTTTCAGCTCCAAGAAGTTAACTAAGCCAAGGACATTTGACTTCAGGATCTCTCTAGGAGAATTGGCTGTACTTTAAATTTACATTTTTGTAGAGTTTTTACTTATTTTCGTGACTGTGTTTGTGTGGAGGGACCCTGAGAAAGATTGTAGAAGGCAAAACTATATATGTGCTCACTTTATTGGCATGTATAGGTCCAATCAATAATAATTTCCATCTTGGCTTCAGATATGGTTACTGTCTTACTTTATTAAAGGTATGGAAAATAAAATTGTTCTCTTAAATGTCTAGTAAGGTGAGAGGCTAAATGCAGGAGCCTGCAGCATCAGGCAATCCCTAACACTGGAGAAATTATAAATAAGAGCAGAGAGCAGCCTATACAGAAGCAAAAAAACAGGTTATATGTCCTTACACAGACGTTGCAACTACAAATTTTGCAGCTCTGTGTAGTGCAGAAGTCCACAGGAAGATACACGTTTTACCAAGAGAGGCACCGGTTTACAGTTTAAAATAACTGTTTTCTAAAATACAATATTCTAAGATAACTGTAAGCTTCCAGAATCACATCTTATTCTACCTTCCCCCCCCCCCCCCAAATTCCTAAATTCGTAGTGCTAAACTGCTTTGCTGTTGAATAATGCTGTGCCACATAGTGCCTGCATTACCTGCATACAGGTCTCCTTTCAGAGAATTTTCAGTGAAGTCAGTGCGACTCTTTGCAGAACAAGGCACTCCAGCAGAAGAAAGGGTGGGCAGAGCCAGTTCTTTGATGTTTTGAGGTATATGATATTGCTTTAAGGCTCCCCGCTCAAAGGGGATGAGGCAAGTAGCTGACCCATTAAACAGAAAAGAGAACTCCTTCGTTTTAAGAACTGGGTTTAGCTTTGTGAGCGGCCTCTTTCCTCATGTTAGCCAAAGTGTTGGTAGTTAAATAACTCTTCCCTTTCCTTTGCCCTACCCTCCTTTTCCTGGTAACTTTGTATTAAAAGATAGAAATTTGTTTCAGATTACGTTGAAGTTGATTTGAGTAATATTATTTCAATATTGCACTGAAAATATCAGAAGTGTTCTATTTTGTTTTGTATTATTTACTTTATAGTCTGTTGCTCTGATTAATTAAAATATGTGAAAAATATACCCACATAAGCAATAGTTCATAAACTACTGACTAATTCATCGATTACTGCAGCTTTGAAATATTACTACAATTTGTGCTGAGACTTACGAGTAACATGATTTAGGGACAACACTTTCCCAATTAACATTATAATGTATAACTTTATTTAAAAATCATATTACTATGTAAAACCTATTAAATAAGCAATAGAATTCCTATCTCTAGTGCCCAGATATTTATGTTATAGAAATTCACTGTTATTTAAATATTTATAAAATGAGAGTTGAGAGAAGCACTTTTGAAAAGCAGTTAATAATGAAGAGACATCAAGGGAGCCATCATTATAACAGCAAAGTGCTTTGCAACTCCAATAACTTCACTGGTGCAGAAGCAGGCCATCAAATTTAATTAAAAGCAGTCAAAAATAAACTGAAAAATTGAACTGTAAAAGCCTATCCTTTGCCAGCAGCTGCAGGAAAAGAGAGAGAGAGAGAAGAGAGAACCTTGAAAGTAGTAATGAATTGATAAGCCTTGCTGCCTGCAACTTGTAATTTGCTCTGTCAGATTTTAGTATCAGTTAAACTAGATTAATAGAAAAATCACTGATTCCCTATCTTAAATCCTTGTGCACAGTACCCCTGTCATGGGTTTCCATGATAAATGGAAGTCTCAGAGGGTCAAAATTTCAATTCATTTCCTTGCTTGCTCATTTCTGTTAAATAATTCTGACATGCACATTTGCTGGACACAAGCAAAGTCTTTGAGAGAATTTAGAGGCAGAAATAAACCTTTTTATTGACTAGGTTTTTTGGCTCTTACAGGGAGATTTGGTATCTTTTTATCCAACAAAAGTGGATATCCCCTGGAATATGAAGTATTGACATCTCCATCTGCCACTAGAGGTTCCCATGGTGAAATGAAAGATAAGGAGGCTCATTTGTAATGTAATAGCAGTAGCAAGTTTATTGCTGCTTTATATGCTCAGATTAATGTGGATATATGCAAACTGTACCACAAGGACAAAAACAATTTACCCTAGATCATTTTATTTTTTATATGTGCTTTAATGAAGCTAAAGCTTCCCTGCTGTGACCTTATTATGTTTTCCAGCATCAGTGGGAAATAGATTATGTTGAATTGTAACAGAGCTCATGAAACAGCAGGAATTTTGAAGCAGGAGATCAGTTATTTTTTAGTGGTCAATATAGAAATAGAAAAGGCAAAAGCTAAGTCTGTGAAGATTCTGAGAAAAAAATCTTGAAAAAACAAAATAAACAATTTTCATGTCAATCAGTCTTAAACAGTACTGTTCTTACAGGAGTTATTAGAGACATCATAATCTCTTGTGATGGAAATTTCCACTCTAGTATAAATTCTAGAAAAATATATTTAAATGACAAATAAAGTGATGAAAATATCAAGTTTGGTGTTGAAAGATCGAATAAAATTTCTAACCACATGAATTATTATTAATTTATTTTTAATAATGAATCAATCCTTATGGATTGTGTATTCCTTGCAAAATAAAAAGAGGAAATAAAGGTCTCAGTTAATAAATTTGTAATGTGTTTCCTGCTATTCCATTTCCTATCAGTTATCAGAAACTGAAAGATAAATAACAAAGAATTAAAAGAAGAAATTAAGCGTCTTCCTTACTTTTATCTTCCCCTTCAGCAATGCTAGTTGAGGCTAGTGCCTCTGAGTTCACTTGTTTATAATTCACTGGATACTAGGAAAGATGCTCTTAAGAGTATGAGACATTCTTGTTAAAATTCCTAATGATTTTCTGTATTGAATGTCTCTTTTAATATCTTTTTTTTTATTTTAAAGTGGCGCTTTTAAAAAGCTGACATGAGAATGGAGTCTGCTGGCCTCTTATACATTAATAACCCTCCTCTCTGAGTTAAGTACGAAGATTTCCTTCGCTGTTAAGTGAAGTGATAGAGACTAATTCTTATGATAGAATTCCTTGTACTGCTGACAGCACAAAATCCATGTGCAGTTTTTAAAGATTAACTTTGTTTTTTTTAAGTTATTTTTGCATAGCTGATAGCCTGCCAGAAAGTGCAAATGGACTCAGGGTGGACCGCACAAAACAGGAGGAAAAAGGGTGAGTTGGTCACCAAAGCTGGAAGGGATTCTTTGCCCTGAGACTGAGGTGTGCCTGGGCCTCTAACAGACCAGGGAGAGAAAATGTGGGTAAATCTGTGATTGCTGCTGTGCAATCAGACAACTGGAGAAATAAAAATACTGGGAACAACTAGAGGACACTTACTCTGAAGGCTTTATGCAGACTGAATACTACTTAAGCTGTGAGCAGAGCTACTCTAAGACCAAAGAGCTATCCAGCACAACGTTGCAACTGAATCTGAAGCAGACATGGGCCCAGGTCTGCAATATTCGATGTATTCCCCTCCTCCCCAATGCAAATTCTCCTTATCTCAGTTGCATAGTATGGTTAACCTGAGCACTAAACCAAGAAATGTGAGTAGCCGGCCAGTTACCAGGGCTCACCCCCACCTTCCCCAGCTTTCACAGCCAGGAGGACCTGGGCCTCTCAGTGGATATCTGTCGAGTTTACCTCCAAAAAGGAGGTGCTCTTAGCTCCTCTAGTAAAGTAGGATGCATGGAGAGTCTTCTGGCACCACTAAAAGAAGAAGCCTTGACAGCTGTATATCAAGAAAGCTGTGAAGAAAGAGCTGGAGTGAAATGACTAGCACGTGCACTCTTCTGAATGTTGTAAGGTCTCATCACAAGTCATTTACTTCTGGGAGCACAGAGCCAGGCTGCGACACAGAGGTAACCAACCTCAGCCTAGGATGCAGAGGGAGAGAAAGAGACTTTAGATATCACTCACCTCTTTACAAAACAGAATCCTAAATATTAATTTGGTATCGTTTGGTCTGGTATGTCCATACAAACACCCATTTTCAGACGGTGCAAGCTAAGATATGAGAGGACAAAGCAGCAGTAGAGATCTACCATTCTGTAAAATCAGATTTGTCAATTTTTTCCAGCTCTGTCATTAGGTCTAATAAAAATTTTATTTCTCCTTATACAACTCTTAAAATGCTTTTAGAGCGAAATCTGAATAAAATAGAAAAATAAGCTGGTTACATTTGAGGTAATTTAATTTTAGTTTGTTATAGAAGATTGGTGTGGTGAAAGCCCAGGGTAAGTATTTGCTCTTGCTAAATCTAATTCAGTTTTGAGTGAGTACCTTATTTTTATGTTTAAAAGAAGATGATCAACAACTAGATAATCTTCAGGATAAAATCAAGTAAGAAAGAATGGAGTTCTGCTTTCTAATAAGGTACCTGTGGAAGTATTTATAATTTGAAAGCCTTTTCTTTTATTTTTATTCTTTTTTTTCTTTAAAAAAATCTTATCTTTTGTGCATAAATTTGAAATTATGTTTAGATTTTTTTTCCAAAGTCTCTGTAGTGCAAATCTGTGTCGACCACTGCATAAATTCAATCAAATGTAGATACAATTTATAGAGGACATGCTAACTATCTCCCAGCTTTATTATCAATGAGGTGCAGCCTCTAACACAATTAAATTCAATATTAGCTCACATTCTTTAATCAACACAGCTTTTAAGTAACTTACCAGCCAGCGCAGTTCCATTCTTTCTTTGATCTTCTGTTTAATCAAGGGAACTTCCACTGTGGTACCTCTAAGTTAGCTAAGTTTGGATCAGCTTTTTCGATGTGATTTAATTAAAAGATATAACTCTGTCTGTGATTTATCATTTTAATGAGATTTTTATTTGACAGTTTCTCACTCAAATGTTATTTTTTTACATTAATATACTGAGGTATTACCAAAAAGTCATATTTCCAAATGAATTTTAAGGTCTCTGCAGCAGAAATTGTCCTTTAAATATCACGTATGTGTACATTTGGGGAGCTTAAAGCCTAACTCCATCTAGTAATAATAAGAATGCAGATTAATAAGACTTTTTTTTTTTCTCACAATGCTAAAAGTATTCTGAATTTACAGAAGGGGAAAGAAAAAACTGAATGTTAAGAAAGTTATTAGGATAGTGATACCTGAACTTCTTGAATCAAACTTGCTTGAGCAAGTGTTTCCAAAAACAGAAGAGTTCCACAGTATGTTGCTGTTCTTGTTTGCACAGCATTGCCTTTAATGGTGCCAGCATAATTTTCTACTGCTATGGCCCATTCACTTTCATTTGATTTGTAACATTAGTCAACTGTTGTTTCTGTGACTTTGGCTTCGATTATTCATATGTAGAAATCACGGGGAATCTATTAAATTGCAGTAGAACAGATATGTTGAACATATTGTACCTGTTGGAATTATTCACTAACTTCTTAAATTAAAAAAAAAAAGAATTAAAACTTTCATAAATGCAACAGCTGATGTTTTGGCTTCCTATAAATTCATGGCTCAGTTTGAATATGAAAAATATACATATTTAGAAAATGCTTCTGAATATTTTTTGCATTTTTTTTCCTTCCAGAATACGTACTATATTTTGTCCTATAATAAAAATGTGGTCTTGACCGGGGTACAAAGTCCACATAAACTAATCCTATCATGATAAAGGTGTTGCAAAGAATAAAGTAGAATAAATCCCACAAATTACTAGATAAAGCTTATATTGTATCTTTTAAATCAGTAGTAATACTTGAAATCAGTAATAATACCAATAAACTTGGGGCAATATACAATACACACAGTTTTATAGGAAAATCTGTTTAAGTTCATTCTTTCTCATTGTTAGATTATCCTTCTCTCTTCTTAAATAGGTCAGACATTCAGCTACAAACTGATCGCATGATCGTGGCAACTTGGTCATTATGTCTCTCCCTCCTTCTCACTATCCTCCACTGTCTATTGCTGTACCTTTCAAGTCTTGAGAGTCTGACAGCCTTATTCTTTCCAAAACAAATGATAGTTGTCTGACACTCTTACGGTTTTCATCTTAATTCAGCTGTGCTCCAGAATTTGACCTTTTTTCCTCTACATGATATAGATATAAATATAGATATATAGCTATCCTCCCTTTAAATATACGGTCTTACTGTTTCTTTTACCATTTTGTCCTTTTTTGTACATTCAATATGCTAATGGTCTGTTATTCATATTATTAGGAATTCTGTACTCATCCTAAGTAGAAGCTAGATATTTCATTGTAGTTCCTTGCTACTTCTCTAAGTCAAGGGGTCAAAGACTTATAGTGTAAGAACCGCACTATTAGATTTGCTTAATGATTTTGAAAGCATAGACATTTCCCGTAGAATGAAATAAAGAAACCAGGAAAACAGGGGTGAAGTTTCTAAGGAATGTATTTCAGATGTCAAATCTTAATTTGTTATAAACTGCAAACTGTGCAAGTCTGTAGCTAAATAAGTATTACTGTTTGTGCAGTCTTTGTACGTTTATGTGTAGTGGCTGCGCGGCCTGTGTTTACTTCCTTCCAAAGTGTGCACTTCAGATCACTTTAGTGAAAAAGGCCTGATACATGTGAGTGCATCTTCACTGAGGGAAATAGATATATGCAAACATGTCCTTACTTGACTGTATGTAATGTGGGTACATTTTTTAAAATTCTACAGGTACGCACCCAAGTTTTATACTGCTCACAAATTTATCTTTCAGAATAAGATTTTGATTTGTAAGGTCTTTTATTGATTCTACCCATTCCTACAGGAAGAAAAAGAAGCTGAGAGAGGTAGCTGATGGATAACAATCTGGGATTATGATGGCAATCTGACAGCTAAATAGAAATATTATCTGAACTTTGACTCCTCCTTTCGCTTTAGAGGTTACTACCCTGCAGTCTTTTCTCTTTTAGCCTCTTCAGGTATCCTGGTAATCACTGCTGTCCAGAGCAAAGATCTTTATAACATCATCAGAACTTCTCCTATTATCAGCCTTTAAAAGTAGAGTATATGTAAATAGGTAAGAGAAAGTACAGGCCTTCAGACATAAGACATTCTTTTTTCCATTTCTTCAAAAAAAATTTGCCATGCAATTAATTCAAAAAGTTCTGATCAAAAAGAAGGAGAGAAGGAAGGAAGGAAGGAGAAAGAAAGAAAGAAAAGTAAACTATTATTTCTCTCTGATTATCCCAAACTAAATTTAAGCCTCTGGCACTGATTCAAGAAAAAGTTTTTTTTCTTTCTTAGATTTTCATTTTATCTGCATATTGGTTCCTATTTTATAAAATCCTAATACTGATTCTTACTCTTTCTTTTAACTATTGGTCTTTTTTTTATTTCTTTGAGAACATTAGAACCCAGTGAAGTCACTACAAAGGCCCATAGCCACCTGGCAAATCCTGAATCAAAGTATACACTTATAAGACATAAAATGTTGACAACTTATGGATTATTTGGCATAATTCTTTATTCCTATCAGCAAGAATCTGTTGATATGTATTTTTTTTTCTTTTCTTTAGAAGAATAATTAGCTCAGCCTCATGGTTGCATAGAACGAAATGAAAATTTGAGTCCTAAAGGCAGTGCAGGCAAAGTATCTCAAAGTAGTTATTGTTTGTATTGCATGATACTGAGGATGTGACTTATGACATCTGAATGTTTAGGGAACAATAGTGAGCTAAAAACCAGAACTGCCAGATTGTATTCAGGACTGCTCCAACTGTAATTTGAGAACAGAGACTGATTTGATTTCAGTAATCTGCACTCACCTTTGTTGCTATAATCTCTTTTCCTTATATTCATCAGTATATTAGAACTCGCATGTCTGTCCTTTCTACTGATGACTGACCCTTTATTTTAAGCAGAGGAATATGTGTGGTCTGTAATTTTATAACCATGTGACAAAGATGATTTTTTATAAAGCAGAGAAATAAAACAATGAGTAATTTAAATGTGATCATTAACATATGAATTTTCAACTTCCTGGTGATTGAATTGATTCTAAACAGTTTTAATTTTGCAAACGTTGGCTAATCCTTCCTTCTCCTTGAATAAGAATACTTAAGCCAGCGATTGACATATAAATATCAAATAATGTCCAGGATTTTTCCACTTTTATGTCACTTTTCTTCTGTAAATGTTGAGCTATTGCTGATGAATGCTTACATACTTTTAAGGCTTGTGTCATTTAATAGGAAGTGTAAGGTTTGCAGAAGAAGAATTGTCCTGTTTATAGGACAGTTTATGCCAGTGAGGCATAAAGACTACCATACAACCTTTGGCTTTGAATTCTAATTTAAAAAACAACTTGTACAATGATTAATTTATCTTAGGATATTGTTTTATTAGCTTTGTCCCCCACCTATTATATACATTGAAGATATATTGGAGAGCCCTCAGATCATTAACTGATCATTTGTCTTGCCCCTGTCTTTGCACTCAGTATTATTAAACTTCTTAGACAGCAGTGAACAATTTTATTTTGTGTGTTGTAATAATCAGTGCACGCTAGCTCAATAAAGTTGACTTGATGCATGAGCAAATGTACAGTTGCATAGAGCAGGATCCATTCTAATTTCTTTCTCAGATCTGGAAAGATCATTTAAATCTGGTTTGAAAGGGCATTATTGTCAGATAGCAATTCCCTGGAAAGTGATATAACTGAAATATACCTGGTTTTTAATAGATGTTCCTAGAAAAAAAAGTTTTTCTTAACAAAAATATTAGAAAAATAAAATTATTACTTTTATTTAGCTAACGTGTAATTGCTTCGTTTTCCAAAAGTCATTAGCTATGGCATAGTATGATTTCAGAAATGATGTGAAGGAATAATTTGCATTTAAAAAAAAATCTCAGGTGCTAAATAAGTGCATTATCAGAACAGAAATAAATAACAAATCCTGATAGCTTTGCATACTTTTTTCAACATAGAAATAAACTACGTAATCATTTCATTTATCATTGGCACTATTGAAATACCTAAATATCTACATTAGCAAGTGCTATTAAAAACAACTTCCTTAAGACTTTAGGTTATACTTTTTAAAAAAATAAAAATAAAGTTTATTATGATAAAATTAATACTTGGCATAAAATTTCAAGAATCCCTGCTCTTCTAGGAAAATGTATGATTGTGTCAGTATACATGTGTTTTCTTGGCTAATATGTCCAAACCATTACCTTTCTGCATTTATGGACAAAGTTCCTTATGCTTAAGAATTTTCTATTCCTGCCCTGTTAGGAAGAGTAATTGACTGTGTGTGAAGAGTTCCTAGTCTACTTTCCTATATTTTATGTTTGTTCCTAGTCCAAAATAATGTAAGATATCAAAGTATCTTCAGTGATGAGTGTGGTGACTTTTAGTTTAGAAGTAGTAGGGAAGAAGAAAATAGTCTCCAGCTGTGAGGGTGTAAATTCAAAGAAGTACTTCTTTCCAGCTGTAGTATAATGCTCCCTCAGCTGCCTCAGTTTCAGTTGCTGATCCAAACTTCCCTGAAATTAAAAAGAAGCCTTCCTTTATCACCCTAGTGTTGAAACGTGCTCCTAATAAATAATTATTTGCTATTAGAACGGTTTGTGAGTTTTCTGCTGATACAGTTTTTCAGAGTTTTGAGGCTTTTCATTTTATAGGGATTTGGTAAATCAGAAGTAAATATCAAATTAACTAGGCTTAAATTGATATTAATAATTTCCAAATAATTAAAATAATACCAGTGTTACTGCAGTAAGTTCAAGGCACTGATAAGCAATATCTAATTACCTACTGTGAGGCAAAATCAAAATCCTTATGATACCTTATAAAGGGAAGAAGCTGAAACTGTACTGATGTGGAGAAATATGGAAAATGTAGGCAGGGTCACTAATGGCAAACCACCCTATCTAGAAGCAAAAGAAGGAAGCATATAGGAAGTGGAACCAGAGCACAAAATCATTTTACATAAAAACCTAATATAAATATAACAGAATCAAAGAAAATGTGACAATGAGAAAGTCAAAGGCACAGCATGAGTCACAATTAGGAAAGAATATAGTGGGCTGTAAAAAGAGCTGTGTAACTGCATCAGTAGTAAGAGAAAGAGCAAGAATATTAGTTCATTATCAATGAAAAAGAAGGTTAACAGACAATGACGAGAACACAGAATTGTTCACTACTTTTTTCCTTCTAAAGGTCAATTGTATGGGTAGCTACACAAGATGAACGTAGAGATATAAGACCTCAGGCTAAAAAAAGAAGGCAACAGCTGGAGACTACTTGGAAAAGATAGGTATTTTCAATATCTGACCTATTCCCATGTTCGTTAGCACTTATCTTTGCAAAGGTCTATACAGAAGAAATTCCAGAAGTCTGCAAAATTGTATTTCCAGGCTTTAAGAAAGAGATGCTGAAGAACTGTAGGCATGTCACATTAGCGTCAATTTTCAGAAGAAACTTTGAAACAAATAATAAAACAAATTCTATGTGCTGACTTGAAGGAAAACAAGTAGATGAGAAATAGCCAGCTTGAATTTATTAGAAGCATATCATGTCAAGCCAACTTAGTTTCCTTCTAGAGCAGTCTTCTGAGAAAGAAAAGCAGTAGATGTCAGTATCAGCACTTTATCAAGGCTTTTGATGTTCTCTTGCATGATATTTTCATAAGCTACAGTAGGAAGCATTGTGGTCTCAGTGAAAGTTTCATAATAAGAATGAAAAATTGTTTGGGTAACCTTACTCAAAGAATAGCTATCAGTTATTTATCTTTAAAACAAGTATCAAATGGTATTCATTGTGAAGCTATTATATGTCAAACATTCTTCAACAGTCAATCAACAGTCTGGAATTAAAAATGTGGAGTATCACTTTTACATACAAAAACATGCTGGGAGGTGTTTCAGAAATTTTAAGGTGCAGGATTAAAGTATTGTGACAAATGTTACAAATATATAAATGACTTTGCAATTTAGCATAAATACATTGAAAAAGTTTCACTTCCGAATAAAAAGCTCCAGCAATACACAGTGAGGAAGAACTATCTGAATTACTGACTTAAGCTCTGGAAACTGCATTTTACAAAGCAAGCTGGCCACTTGAATGCAGTAGCAAAAAAAAGAAAGAAGATAAAAAGTTCAGAATACTTAGTAAGAGATAGCAGGCTGAAGCAACTGGGGTTGGCTAGTAAAAGAGGAGTAGAAGAGGTAGAGGCTCTCTGATAAGAGTCTTCAAATACCTAGCAGACTGCTATAAAAGAACTGGTTGGTTTTTCTTGTACGTGGTGGCTATGAGAAATAATTAGATTATGCATGAGATTTAGATTAGACAATAATATAGCTTTTTAGTGTTAAGGATAGATTGCACAGATTGTAGAATCTCCATAACTTGAGATCCATAAGAAAAGATTTAAAAAGCAAGGATGACATAGTTAATACTGTATTCAGTCAAGGAATGGCTTAAAGATTCCTTACAGACTTATCTTCCATCATGGGGCCTATAACTTGCACCAACATATCCTGATTATTCTTTGCTGATATTTTCTGAAGAATAGCCCAGCACTTTTTTTTTCTTTCTCTTTAAAGAAAATACCTTAAAGTGCTAAAATGATTACACAATTCTATAATAATATCAAATAGTGATTTAAAAAGAAACAAAATTCAAGGCTATTTTAACTCATCAAACAAAAAGGCATTCATTTTTGCATGGGACTTTTAAGATTGTCATTTTGGTAGTGTCATTATATTATATTTGCATGCATAATATATTAAAAGATAATGCATTTTGAGTGAGCAGGTCATGAAATGTATTTAATTTAATGCTAGACTACTTTCTGTAGCAGTTGTCATTTATTAATATACCAGCCCTAAATAAATGTGCATACATTTGCAGGAGGAAAAAATCTTCACAATTTTTTGGTTGCTAAATTGGAAAGCGTACTTATCCTTCAAAACTACAAACTCGTCCTTAAAATCCATTAATCAGCATGTTAGCCATCCATAGCAGAATTTTATGAAAAACACCATGCTAACCACACATTTGACAGACATGCTTCTTCAGGTAGAAATCTGTCTTCCTTATTTAATTTATGATGAGCAAAGTATGTGCCTCAGCAATCAAAAACTATTACAATCTGTAAAAACAGAAGCTGAACTTTGCATTTGGGTCTGCTGTTTATTTCTGAAAGAAGACTAAAGAGGAAAATGATTGCTCCCAGGAGTTAGACTCTAAAACATTCTATTCTGTTAGCTAGCTTTCTTCTTTAATAGTTCAATAGTGGATTGACTCTGTATTATATAGGATGGCAACTTACCTGAAATTGACATTAATTCTTGTCTTAAAGACAGGACCACCAAGTGGCATAGGCAAGTTACTTTCTCTCTCTGTGGCAGAGTTTCTCCATCTGTTAAAACTGGATGATAATTTTCATTTTTGCTTTTTTACAGCTGCAAAGCATTTTGGTCCTTTTTTTTTTTTTTTTTGTATGAGTGACTTAGACTATTTATATATCCACATGTAAAGCTATTTATATAATTGAAAGTATGACATATGTTTTATTTTATTTGGTAAGCTCTCTTGAGTAGTAAGAGAGGAAAATGGCCATCATTTTATCCCAGAAATTAACACTGATTATTTTAATTGGCATCCGTGCTTTGGTTTTAACATTGCTCAATCTAGATGTAAATATATTACTGGCCACTGGATTAATATCCTGCTGATTTGGAGGCAGCCAGCCAGACAAGATATACAGTATGTTCTAAAATGTTATGATGTTATAAGGAGTTGCATCTTGACATTAACTGGACAACATGCAGGAATTTCTAGATTAATTTCAATTACTATGAATCCGCTTTCTTATAATATGATGCATTTATATTAAAACCTAGAGAAATTAAGTATGCTCTACTCCTTCTGTGATCTATCTGAAAGCTGTTCCTAGAAAGGCCCCTATTTCATGTCTGAATTGGAAGATAATTGGGTTTTGAAAATTGACTTGTATATGAATCATGTCTTTCGATAAGCAACCTGATTATCTAGATGACTGGAGTAACAGTTTGACAGATTATTCCCAGTAAAAAAGAGTTAGGTAATAAATGTGAAAGTATGTGTGTAAGTACAGCAAAAAAGAAATTAGTAAAATATTTTAAAATTCCTTATAGTGCTTGTACTGGTATGAAACATTCATACGATATGTACAGACTGAAAAACAAAAAACAGGAAATAGCTCCCTAGAAAGGGAGAAGCAAAAGTCTCAAGATGTTTAGCATAAATATTAAATAAAGCAAGTTAAATATATTCTTCACTTGGCTGATTCTTAAGTTTAGTTACTTTCGGGAGCATTGAATATTTTACTGTTTAGTTATAACTTTAAAGAACTACAATGAATAAACCAAACCTGGACTACAGAACACCCAGTATGGGAATAAAATTGTGTAGAAATCTTGAGTATTGATTTTAATTTGGAAAAGTTTGCCTGTACATGTTTGTGTTAGTTTTGTTACTTTTACTTTGCAGATGAAGGGTATTCTTAACAGATATATTAAATAGATTCTTTTTTTGTCTTATCTGCCTAGCCTAGCTCTTCCTGAAGTAATGTATGGAGAAAGATGATATACTTGGCATAAAGATATCGTATTTTAAAGCTGTTGATTCTTTATGCCATCTTGAATGTTTAAGATTAATCACTAGCAAAAATGGCACTAAGCTAAATAATGTGGACTGATTTTTTAAAGTTCTGAGCATTTGAATCTTAAATGAAGTCAGTGAGCCTGTGTTTGCTTAACAAAATTTAAAAAAGTAAGGCCTATGTCTAAAGGCCAAAATATGGAATTTAATTACTTAAATTTTTCTAAATTTGAGTCAAGTACATCAACATAGCAAATCTTGGGTAGAAAATGAATATCAGTAATATCTAAGCTGAATGAAGTGACATGTTTTGCTTAGAAGGACATAACCATTTCTCCAACTCTCTTCTGAATTTATCAATTATTTAATGGCAAGGAACAATTCACTTTTTCACTAAAGTGAATGGTAAAAGTACTTTCCTGTATATGTCATATTCTTTGATATTCTCTGTCAAACTGAAGACCTAGGAAACATGTTTTGATATTTTCCTTAATTTACCTTTCCCCAAGTAGGTACTACATGATCTTGGTAAATAACATTTATGCAGAGGGAGATTATGTGCTGTGACTGAAACCATTCTCCTTCACTGAACAGCGTAATTTTGGTGGGTAGGAGAGGGCTCTGCAACTGCAGAGAAAAGTATGATCTTCTGAAAACACAGAAAATAATCTACCAAGATAGACAACTGAACAGAATTCAGTGCTCATTATTCCATTATCCTTATTATCCATTTAGGAATGAACAGTCTTCAAAGTTTCAAAGTATTTGATGCAACAAAAACTAGAGCAAAGAGATTTGAACATGATATGATATAGGTACAATTATAACTCGGTTGGAAGAACCCAGAATATGTATGGAGGATACAGGTTCAATTCATCCTTTTTCATTTTTGTAATATTTCCCCATGCATCCTACTGGAAAAAGTCACTGTTAGAGTGAGATTTTTACTTCCAGCAGTTTTCTGTTTCATACCGCATTGCTGACTTAGTATTTCTTTTCTACCTATGTTGTAGTAGTTAAATTTTGAAATATACAGGAAACTGTAGAGATAAGTGTTTTGCAGTGATGAAATATAACAGGAAGGTGTTACTTGGTCATGTTGAGGGAAAACAGAAAAAGAAAAAGCTGAACTCTACAGAAACACAACTAATAAATTCTGTGGATTAGGTATGCAGAACAAACTGTTATAGTTATTTATTTAGATCTAAAATGTATACATATTATATTCTTTTTTTTTCCTTAAATATAGCTCCAAAACTTTTGTTTTAACAGTTAGGTGTATTGTAAAGACTATTGAATAATATTCGTGAATTGCTACTTGTAAATAAATCAGGTAGTAACCCGTGCTGTGGTTCTGATTCTGCTTGTACTTAAGTTTGCAAAAATTTCAACTGATTTCCTTGACAAAACATGTTTATATTCAGATTTCATTTTTATTTTAAATGTAAAGGAAGTCCTCAGCAGTTTTGCTTAAATGTACCTATGTCAATTCAACCTCTGTGTTTGTTTGTTAATTGATTGTGGTTTGCTCTATTAAATGACGCATTGCACTATCTAGGTTGCTAAATAAAATTAAAAATTGATTATATAGGGAAACAGAACGAAAAAGACAAGGAATTAATCATTTCAAAATTTATTTCTATTCACTAACTTGGGAATATTTCTTAAACGTGCCTAGGGTTAAGAATTCCAAAGATATTTATGTTTATGTGTATTACGTGCTAAACCGTTAGTTAGAAACCTAAAAGAATAACGAGACTTAGATGTCTCTGTCTTCTAGAAATGTATTAAAAATCAAGCTCCTCGAGACCACGTGTAAGTGCTTTAGAAAATATCATGACACAAACAGTCATCACTGGGATTTGTAAGTCTCTATCACCATATAAAACCAATGGGAGTTAGATATCTAGACTTTTTTAAAGTCTTTATAAATAACTGCATTTCATGCACATTTTACCATTTACTCTCTGTACCTATCCCACCACTGAAAAATTGAACTTAGGGTCCTTAATTACATAATAGCTTTCTGAAGCTATTAGCCTTGTCAGAAAATTCAGTTTGCCTTTGTGCATACGCTAGGTAGTGGTTAATATGATGCTGAAACATATCCTTAGTAACTTGAATTTTCTACTGGAAGAAATCAAACCACAACTATTTGGCATGAATATTGGTTATTTTTGTCACAGCGTTACATGTTCCTGCATTTATTTTATTACTCCATAATAAACACTACAATTTTGGTGCTGTACTTATTTCTTTAAATTCTCTATAAAAATGTGGATTTTAAACTACAAAAACCTGTATTTATTCCATAATGACATGAGGATCTGATCAATATGAATAAGTATCTGAAGGGAAGGTGTCAAGAGGATGAGGCTAGACTCTTCTAAGAGGTGCCTAGGGATAGGATTACTATAACATAGATAGAAAAGAGTTTGGTGACTAAGTCACCAGTGAGGTATGAAACAGTAAATTGTGTGTGCCCAGGTATGTTGTGGAGTCTACTTTCCTGGGGATACTCCAAAGCTGCCTGGACATGATCCTGTGCAACATGCTCTAGGCAACCCTGCTGGAGCAGAAGTTGTTGAACAAGATGATCTCCTGAGGTCCCTTACAACCTCAACTATTCTGTGATTCTGTGATTCTGTAATTAATAAGCCAAATTTATATGATCGTATCCTAATGATTGACTGCAGAATAGTGTGATAAACTGCCTTTATCATGTAGCTTTGCCCCAGTCTAGTATTCAGGAATGACATCTACCTTCCAAGCTTCAGAACAACTTTGAGTAATCACTATAAAAAAAAAAGAATAGCTGAGGAACAAGGTAGGCTTATCTACATCAGAGTGGCAGGCTGAATTCTCAATATCTAGCAAACTCTAAAATATCTTAATTCTTCTGAAAAATGTTTCTGTGGGATCCACGAGTAATCAGGTACTTATTATAATTGGAATATAGAGAGATATCAATCCTGAATTTTAAAATGATTGTAGAAGAGATCATAAACACTTATCTTGTTTTAAAAACTGTGTGATAGTGGCATTAAAAGTAGAATTTTACTGTATATAAAAAGGAAGAAAGTCTGATTGTATATGCAAAGATACACGTGAGAAAGCAACAGATATTACCGATAATTACTACATTATTTCTTAACTACAATTTTAATTAAATCTGTAGCAGAATACAAATGTAACTAGATTATGGAAGTAGTTGACTACGCTGTCAACTTGTTAGAAGATTACTTGACACTGCTTTTGTCTTGCCAACAGTATGCTTTCAAACTGCCAGGCACAGTTTAGGGTTTGGCACAAGCCAAAGTCATTCTTAACAGAAACTATGAATGTACCCAGCCTTTTTTGGAAGACGAGACATTTCAGCGGTCTAGTCATGAGCTTTTACATGATACTTTTACAGTTTCAGAGCCAGTGAATGATCCTGAACCCATTTTCTTTGCTATTATATAGGCAAAACATATTATTACCTTGTATCTATGCAGAACGCAAGGGAAAGGAAATGCAACACCTGGAGCACAAACAGATGAAGATGTTTTCATCTGTAAACATGGGTGAATTTGGTGGAAGATCAGCTGGATATTGTTCAACCTGCTCAGGAAGGTAGTTGCAGGTAACACTTACAGTTTAGTGAGGCGGCAAAGGATAAACTCTCAAGGGCAGGAATTATCTTCCTAGTGACACTGTTCAAGACAGAAGGCATCCTAGGAGATCAGTAAGCCTTCTCTGTCTTTGACAGAGTGATGTGTCACCCAATATGATAAACGAGTAACACAGACTCAATCCAAACCACTGTTCACCAGTCAAAGTACTTTCAGTCTTCTTCATGTCTGGCCACAGTGGATCTGGTTATTTAAGGAAATCCTTTGTGTATTAAATTGGGTGTGTCAGACAGACTAGAGGAACATATCTAATGGAGCTAAAAATGGAGGTGTGGAAACACGGAGCTATGACTGTGTGAAGGGATAGGTTACGGTGTGCCCCAGTGACTCAGGAGCTTGCAGTGGTAGCATGGTAACAACCTGTGCAACCTGTCTGAATTAACAATCAGTGCCTCCCTTTGACTCATCCTTTACACAGTCATATACCAAGGCCAGCTGTACACAAGATATATATTTAAATTATACAATTAAATTATACAATTAATTTCCAGTCCTTTTGTAGTAGGAAGGGTTAGAAATTGATTTTTTGAATAAGAAAGCATTTTGAATTTTGTGAGATTTTTTTTGTAATAAAAGAAGAAAGCAACTCAAAATAGTAGAATTTTTCCAGAACTGGAATTCTTGAAATAAATATGTAACATTTAAACTCTTATTATTATCAATTCAAACATTTATGTTTCAGTTTTAAATATTTTAAATATTTTCATAGACTAGAGTTCCACATTTAAAAAAGAAAGAATTTCAAATAAAAAATTCAGAAATATGGAAAAGGCAGCAGGGAGGAACAGCAAAGCCTCTAGGTGTCCTTAGATCTTGGTACTTGCACTGTTTTTGCCCCCACTAACTCTGGCAGTCAGATGCACACATATAGGATGATATTGTGCTTAGTGCTTAAGCCACACTATTGTGAAGGTCCATCGATGGCTGTCCTTGAGAGGCCTTTTTAGGAGAGATGCCCGTCCCAGTGTACAGGTACGGATGGATGATACACGCTAGAGATGTAGTCTGTGCTCTCTACAAAACAGTATGTTTGTTGCCAATGGATGAAATGATGATCCTCTTCCGCAGTTTGACTAAAGACCTTTCCCCCTTCATGGCTTGCTCCCTGTCCTGTTACTAGACAGAGGGAAAGAAGAAAAGAGGAAGAAGAAAAGCTTCCTGCAAAACAGAGGTCTCAGCATTTACGATCCACTCAATTAAAAAAAAAAATTCTCTCACTTTCTGAGAGGGGAAGAGAAAGGAGAGGAGCAAGCTGAGAAAAGTATTGAAAACTCTGTGTTGGTATTGAACTCTGTGTATGGAGTAGGGAGCTGTAAAGAGCAAACCCTACTCCAGTTGTCATGCTGATAAATTAAACAAAGAATGCAAATACGCTCATGATGACATTTTAAGGTCATAAAAGAGTTATGTCATGTTATGTCATTTCTTATAAAATGAATGAATGTTGTTGGTTGTGATATAACGGTAAAATATGCATACTTATCTAAACAATTTTTTTTTCCCTCAGTTAAATGGCATGATGATTAGCTCTACCATAAAATCATTGAGAGTGTCATTTATATACACTGAACACTGATTCCACTGACATGACATATAAAATATTTGGTAAAGTAAGCATGAACAGATACTTGGCCGTAAATAAACTTTTTTCAGATTTGTATGTTAGAAAGACTCCTGAAACAAAATCAAAACACAAAATTCCCCAGAATAATTCTACTAATTAAAATAATGAAATAAAAATTTACATTACTGTAGATATTCTGGAAAAGTTCTTAAAATATTGCTGTAATCTGAAATCTTGTATTCTTCTGATTAAAGTAACAAATGATCATTTTAGATGTACAATATGTCTTATGAACATATTGTTATATTCATAACATCTTAAATGTCTTATGAAACATTCTTATGTAACTTCACAGCATCCGTTCTGTGGGCTGACTTTTTGGAGGGTCTGAGAGGTCTGCTGATACTAATGACAAAGTTTTCCCAGGTCCTTTTGCATATGATTCCTACCCATTGGCTACTTTGAAGCAGGATCATGGCAAGCAGCATATAGATCAGAAAAAGTGTGACTTTACATTTATCCTCAGATAAAATTCAGAAATCACAAAATACCTGTAAATAAGGGGATATCAATTTTGATTCCATATGCTGGTACAGCAAATCTCAGTCTTAGAGAGTTCATTTGAGTCTGAACTTATGAAAATATAACTTTTTGTCATTTTGAAGACATCGCAACAATGTGATATCTGACTATTAGAAAAGATTGCTTAAATTTGAAGATTGTAGACTTACATAACTTAATGGAATAGTTCACTTTTATTAAGAGAAAAAAAATCTCTTTTATCTACAGATAGACAACATTCTTAGTTTTGTGTTCCTGATTAAGGGAAAAAGAAAACAGAGGAGGAGTGTTAAACATCATGATCAAACCATCTATCCCCAATAAAAGCCGATAGTTGCAGAAATTGAATATTCCCTTTGATTTAAAAGGAGAAGACAAGTGAAGTTATGCTTCAAATTTTATTTTTCGAAAATAAAAAATTGAAAAAATATGTATAAATGTTCTCTTGTCTGACACTATAGCCTAGGAGACCTTGAATCTGCTATGATCCTGTCTCCTTGTTTTAAAGTTCCATATTATGTAGAAATCATTTAATTATTTCTATAACTTCATTTTCTTTACTTCTGTCAAACAATGAAATAAAACAAACTTATCAAGACAAAAATCATATCATTATATTTTTGCTATCTAACTGATATTACTTTTGGATATTTTCCCAAGATGCTGCTTTTTGTTCTAGTCGGATTCTACCCAAGTCAAATTTTGCTGTTTTTCCCATTCACACATTTTAATCTGCCTTTTCCTTCTGTTATTGTACTTTTTAACTGTCTTGTATCACCTTATTACCTTTTCCCCCCCCTTAAATATCTGGAAGTCCTTTCTATTTTTTGCTCAGTACTGTATGATAAACTTTCGACTATTATGCAATCAACATGTTAAAAATAAAAACCAAAAAAGTATAAGCAAGAATAAACTGTGACAACTTGAAAATGATGAAGTTTTGTCCAAGCTGCAAGTTGGATGATTTGTGCAATAATCTCCTACTAAGAGATAATTTGAGATAATATAATCTTACTCTACAATAATCTTCCTTGTGTCTCCCAACACCCAAGAAAATGTGGAAAATGAAGTAGTTCTCATGTTTGCCACTAACATCACCTAAATACTTTTATATAGTTCTGCTGTGTTCTTTCTTTAACTTGTACACTGGCAGCCTCAGACTCCCTTTTTTTGTTTTTAAGTACACATATTGTGGTGGAAAAATGACTCTGTCTTCGTACACAAACGACAAAGCTCCAAGCCTTTTATCTATCTTATTTGCAGCAGACAAAGTGTGACAAACGGATCTTTTAGATTCCCGTCATTTATTTTAGGAGCAAGGTACTACTTACACTCACTTGCCATATAGCCACATGACAAACAGGCATTGTATTACAGAGAAAACCACCGCATCCATCAGCCACTTTGGACTACTCTAATATTCCTTTCACTATTTTTCATACTGGTAAAAAGGCCAGTACGTGGAATCCACCCTCAACAGTGCATTACGCAGTAGTGTGAAAGGGACGTGAGAGGTCAAATAACGCCGCTTATATTTTAGTTTCATTTTGCTAACACTTTTGAGGTAGGGAGGGTGGAGAATTAGAACCCTTGAGCGTTTCAGTATTGAACTATTGCAAAATGTATAAAACACGCTAAAGATTTACAGAGCAGAAAACTTCTCCACACCCTCCCCACAAATGTAATCACTTGGGTTCTCAGATTCCCAAGTTCTCAATTTAGATGCAATGCACAAACCTCATTAAACTTCAGTGAGAGCTATTTTGAAGTTCTTCAATCTGCAATAAAACTGTAAGGACAGAGTCCTGCAATGTATCTAAAATTTATTAACATTGACTTCATGGAAAGATTATTTTTGTAAATTATCAGAGACAAGATCTGTGTTATTTGTATGTGTATGTGTGTCTACGATTCTTTGAAATGATTAGAACCAGTTTTGCTCATTAAGTGAAAAATAGCTTCAGAATGAATCCTGCTTCTTAAGCTGAATGCTTCCTAAACATTATCAAAATTCTTATTTAATAATGCTGTTGCAACTGAATATGTCTTTATGAATAAGTTAGGGAATGAGAGATAGCTGTGAGGGGAGACTGACAAATTAGGCCAATTTTACTATAAATTTCATTGAATATATTCAGGAACAGCATACTCCTTGCAAATGGTCAATTTTTATTCAATATTAATTATCATCAATGTATATACAAATCTTTTAATCTTTCACAATCAAATTCTGAATTAGTTGTGAGTAACACCCAGGAGCTGATGCCCGGGAGCTGATGCCAGATAGACAGTGCTAGTGAATACAGCCACAAAGGATGTGCTAGGACCTCTCACGTGGTACTTGGGGCCCTCATTACCCAGGTCATGGCCATCAGCCATCAGGGCTGAGAGAAGCCTAGGAAAAAGCTGTCTTCTTCCTTCTCCAGCTTTCTGTGCTTTTCCCCAAAGTTTTATGTTGTTGCCCTAAGGGCAGACATCCTCTGCTCCCAAGGGTGCTTATCTTGTTTTCTTTTGTCTTACCAGTCACTTTCTCAAATCTCATCTATTGCGTCTTCTTGTGTCCTATCTATTGGCTGTCCTTTGTGCTTATCTTAGCCTTTGTCTGGCAGCTTTTAATAACTGGATACTTTCTATGTGCAACTACATATCTTTCTTTGTTCCTTTGGTCATCACATCCTATGTAAAATCATGTCTGACTATGCCATAGCAGTGCTATAAAATACTTATCTGCTGCTATTAATTATAGCATTTTTGTACACTTATATTCTTTTTCAAAGTAACTTAATTAACGGTTATTAATTTTTAATAAGTGCATTAATTTGTGCATTTTGTGCCTTTTTTTTGATAAATGCACTGGTTAGTGCATTTATAATTTACGAGTGTCACAGGCTTCTGCATCAGACACAATGCAAAGTTGCTGCATAACTCTAGGGAGGAGGTAAAACATATTAGGAAAAAAAATCAGAATTTTACTTCTCCTAGATTCCATTCAAAAATTGACAAAATTTGGTATTCACTAAAAAGTAAAAAAGTGTAAACCTTTTTATATATTTATTTTCCTGAGGATAAAATGTGACAGAAAGTTTTCCATGGATATCGTACCTTGAGAGAATGTCAGTACTATGAAATTTATAATGACATATATTCATAATTTCTCTTACATCTTTGCAATTCAAAAATTTCTGAGGCTACATTTTGCATGAAGTCTATCTGTAAAATATTTATACTGCTTCTGGAAGAATTTTTAAAAGTAACAAAAAGTAATAAGTATATTTCTCTGAATATAGAATGAAAAATACCTTTCCAGATGTGACCATTTGGCTTTCGTTTTTGCCAGAAAGGCAATCTTTCTACTTTGTGCAATTCTGGCTTAATCTGTGTTGTTTGAATATTATGTGCATACACCCTGGTCCTGATTCCATTATCCCATTGTCAGCTGTTCCTAAGTAACGCAAGACGAATTTCAACAAAGTCGTTGGGCTTTATAAGCATGAGAATGATATGATGTGAAAATAAAATGGTACATTCTTGAGGTAGAGAATTTGTGTCTTTGAGCTATGTAAAGTAATATTTAAAAGGAACTTTGGAAATGGCAAAAGATTATTGGGTCAGTTTTCTGAAAATATGAAAATGAGCTTTCAGTCAAATGACCCAGTCTCACAGAACACACATGACACAGCTTTCAACTTCTGAGTAACTGCGAAAACATATACTGTCCTGATCAATGCTATTTGTCTGTGGATGCACTCCAGTCTGTATGTAGCAAGAGGGCGCACGATTCCTGTGACAACTTTGCCTTGTAGCCTTGTTTGGCTATAACAAGGCAAATAGTTTTCTTTATTTATTTATTTTCCTTTTTTATTTTGTCTATAGCCACATTAGAAGACAGACAGACATTGCTATGGTGCAATGGTGCAAATCACACTTACATCTCAGGGAATCTGCCACAATTCTCTGAGTTTTTCCTCATGTTCAGATCGACCTTCCGGTGTTTCAGTTTGTGCCTGCTGCCTCTTGTCCTGCCACTAGACACCACCGAGAAGAGTCTGGCCGCATCCTCTTGACACCCCCCCTTCAGATGCTTGTACACGTTGATGAGATCGCCTCTCAGTCTTCTCTTCTCCAGACTGAACAGGCCCAGCTCCCTCAGCCTTTCTTCAGAGGAGAGATGCTCCAGTCCCCTCATCATCTTTGTAGCCCTCCACTGGACTCTCTCCAGTAGGGCCATGTCTCCCTTGTCCTGGGGAGCCCAGCACTGGACACAGTACTACAGATAATCTCCTAATCTCATATAGCCTCAAGATTCTTACACAGCTAGTGATCCACTCTTTTCATTGCTCCGATTTTATATCAGTGAATTGTCTTCATTAAAACCCCTCAGAAATAATAAAAAAAAAAAACCATTGTATTTTTTATCTGTTTCTCTTTGTATATGTTTCAGCTCTTAGTATGACCTTGGTTTGTGCCTTAGGAGATTAAAGATAGAGTTAAGAATTGAATACAAAAACGCAGTTACCCTACTTTCATTTGGGCTTTCAATCCACCTCCTCCTTTATTTATTAGAGTTATTACTGGGATATCAAATTGGTTTTCCACAGCACCATGGAGTAGAAATGAATAAAAAAAGCAATATGAGATACGGAAATATAGCAGGATCAGTTCTACTTTATTTTATGTAAGTTTTTTATTTTAAAACTGTATTCTTAAAAACTCCTAATGCTGAATGCTAACTCAAAGATAAATAAATTGAAAGATCTATCAGAGGTAGAAAGCACATATTTTCTGACGAGATTTCAAAAGAGGTGATATGGCATATTGCAGGCAGGCTGTTACAGATGACAGAAAATTCAAAGATGAAAACTTCCATAGCAATGGCATTGAAATTATATTAAAACAGGCAGTACTGTTCAAACAGAAGGGATTAAAAACGGCCAATGTGTGGAGGATTGAAAGAAAGAAATTATACTTCTGCTGGATGCTTAGATGATTAAGGGAATTATTGCAAGTGTTTATGTTTTTGAAGTGTTTTGGAAGACAGATGCTAGAGTTCAAGGAACTAAAACTTGATGAGGCCAAATAAAAAGTTTCTTTTTTGCCAGATCAAACCATGTAAGTCTTTCCATTGCAATTTTAAAGTGTAGCATTAAGACAATGGGCAATGTTAATAAGGGAGTGATACTTCCATTAAAAGGAAAATGAGTGACTACAAAGACAAAATATAAGGTTATTTCTCACTTAAATATTAATCTAATTAAATCTAATCTCAAAATTAAGGACAGTGAGTTGAAAAGTGAAGTAGAAATTCTACATCACTTGTCATTTCTGATCCTAAAATGTATTGGCATGGTATCAGTGTTCTCCTTAATAAATCTTGTTAAGAACAGAAGAAATATGACAAATAATGAGAGTTACAAAACATGGCACAGATTTCCAATGCAGTTTGATGAAAAATTTTCTAAAAATTACTAGTTAATTTTACTAGTAGCTATGGTTATTTCCTGTTAAATGTACTAGCACTGGCAGCAATTGGATGTCCTGCGAACACATTTTCCTTCTCCTAGTTCATATCGTGGCATGGTTTCACAGACTGCTGCAGAAAGACAATGTCTGTATTAGATTGCAATGCAAGGCAACAGGGAGGATCAGTAGAATGAAGCTGCTGGTGCTGAGGCCTCTAAATTCACACTGTACATGGCTTGGGGCAAGAGTAGTATATTTAGGACTTTGAATAATCCATTTTGTTATACTAAACACGGCCACTAGGCACGTATTTCAAAATTGTTCAAAGAAAGGTGTCATTGTTGGTTTGGACCCTTATGTCCCTCTTAGCTTTTGAGTCCATTTGTTTCTCACTTGGGTGGAAACTTCTGGATTCATTTGCCCTGAATGAAAAAGATCAGATTGGTTCGCCCTCCATGAAGAAAACAGGACAAGGACGACTGACAGATTAGGGTCTCTCTTTTCAAATCACAATACTGATCTGAATAGAGATACCGATGTAGATGTAGCCAACGGCATACTAACTGGCCTGGAAATATTGGGTACACAGTGTACCAAATGTTTGGAGGTGTGCTGTCGCAATTCCTGTCCTTCATACTATAGATTGGGAACACTTTTTGCTTATACCAAAAGAGCCCAGCTCTAGACATAAGAACGCAGGAGACATTTGGCTTTATGTTAATGTCTGTCCCATAAGTTACTGCTGGGGACATTCGTCAAAATACCCTTGTTCTCATTAGTTCTCATCCTTTGAAAATGTGCAGATTAAGATTCAGGTTACCTCTACTTCATGTTATGTGTAGATGGAGACCTCTGTAGCCTTTGTACTGTGATTTGTCTCCACTGCTACGGAACAGTGAACTATGCAGGTTACTCCAAGGGAGTACTAATAAAATCTTTTAGTAGAGTTGAGGTCATATTATGTAATTTATAGTGTGATATTAGTGTGAATAGTATATTACTAAAAACTGATTTAGAAATGCATTAGACATAAATGCATCACTCCAACCTTTCTATTTATTTGTTATCCTGTGAAATTACATTTTTTAGTTACTGCAAGTCCTTATAATAGGCCCCAGAAAGAACCATAATAAATTCTAAAAATAATCAATCAGGATAATTTTACCCTACATTAAAACTATTACATTTTATTCTAAATTCTTCAAAGGCTATGACCATATCATACTGGTGAGCTTGGATTTTGTCTTGTTTGGTGTCACAGAGCTCTTCCTTTTAGCTCTATAGAATTTCGCAGAGATACTAAAATGAAAGTCATTATGACTCTTTTTTTTTTTTTTTTACACAGGACACTTTTTGGCACAGCAGCATCTCTTACTTTGAAAGATATTGGGCAAGTACAGAGTGCCATTGGCAGAAAGGGTAGTTAGGACATTCTAGCAGGTGAAAGTAAAACACAGAAACTTTTCTGGATCTGATTTTTTTTTTTAAATTGTAGAGATGGCAGGAAAAAATAATGAAAATGGAAAAGAAGAAATAGTTAAAACATACATTAAAAATGATAGCTGGCGCTTCCAGATATCACTTTCTTAGGTGCAATGTATGTTTATGTGATTCCTGCTCCTATAAACCTTAAAATGGAAGACCATTCTTAAACTGAATTGAAACTTAGTTGAAACTTAAACTAAATTGAAACTGATAGGCAACGGGAGTTTCATTTAGTCCTTCATGGACTCAGTTCATCTATGACATCTATTAGCAGATTTTTAAACTTCCTAGTGTTTTACACAAAGGGACATTGACAGGAGTAATAATGAATTAACACATATCAATATGAAAAAGAAAAAAAGAAAGATTTCTCAGAGAAAGAGAAAAAAATAATATATATTTGGAATGACTTATTTTCATTCTGGTTTTCCACTTCATCTACTTGGCACAATGCATTAACTAAACACTTTCTTTTAAAAATGAAATAAGAGTCACATCATAAATACTGTTTTGACAAAAAAAAAAAAAATCAGAGTGTAAGAGTAGCAAAGATCTTAGACAGTATTTAAAATATCATAAATTTGGCTTCCGTCTTACTATCTGAATTATTCTAGCTAGTGCTGTGTCTGACATATTACATCTTTTACAAAATTTTCTTCACTTTAAGCCAACTTTAATCTTGCTCTATTGAGACAGAGCCTTACAGAGCTGTACAGGAAGATGTATAACGAAATAACAAAAAGAAGCCTTTTTGTTATGTTATGTTATGTTTTTGATGTTCAGTGTTACGTTTTGATGTTCACTAATCCAGCAGTCACCTAGGATAACAATGTACAGTTCAAATGTAAGCAATTTCAATTCCACCTCCTTGTTAACTGGAAATCAGAAAACAATTGGACCTAATTCTGTATTCCTTACATTTCATCCTTGATTTCATTGGGAATAGTACATATGCAAAGGACTAGGCCTTCTTTAAATTCCTATTGTACAAGCCAATCCAGTAACTGAATGCTTTAATGTAGGGGATTGGGTAGACAAAATCCATGTGCAGAATTATAGCTTAAATTATAGATCTTCTGAATATAGAAATGACATATATACTATTCTTTCTTCTACTATGAAAATAGTAACTTTCCAACGTGCAGGATATTACACATAATTGCATTTCTGTTGTTTCCTTGAAGAAGGAAGTAAAAGCAGAAGTCTGTGTGGCGTGTATGTGTTTAGGAACCTTTAAAAGCATTTTGTAATTTTTACCTATTGTATTTAATCAATTTTCATAGAAAAAGATCTGTATTTATACCGTTCATGCGCTACTGATGAAACAGTATGATGCCTTCTAGAATCCAATAGCTATGCACTACAGTTATGCCACTTTGCATACAGTGCTGTTAGGCATTTTGAGTGTGTTCTGAAAACCCTTAGTAAATCAGAGGTAATCATTAGTGGATCTATAATCTGTTGGTGTAAAATTATTTATACAGAGAACTTGCGTCTACACCAACAGATGTTCTGTACGTAAATGGCAGTAGATTGAGATGAAAATGTACTGTCTTTAGATTTCTAAATTTTTCTGGGAGTATTACAATATTTGGTATCAGTACAGCAGCAGCAGCAAAAATAAGGTACCAGAGACCAAGTTCATCTTTTTGCTGAGTTCTAAGATCCCTCAACATAGTCAAGAAAGTAGTCTAAACACTAATTTGACATGGAAAAGAGAAAGAAGTTCACAACAAAGGTCATAGAGTCATCAGTACAGTGAGCAGCCTTGGCTAATCGATCCACAGAAACACTTACATGCATGGCTGGCTTTAATAGCTATCTCAGCACTAAATAGCATCTGCTTAAAATGATATCCAACTGCAGAAATGGACTGCAATAATAACCACTGTTCATGTGTGTATGAAATAATGCCTGTCACAAGAAAGGACCCAGAAGAGTCATGTAATTAATATCTTTTTTCTTTTTTTTTTTTTTTACAGACTTGAAATAAGCAGATAGCTACACAAACTTATTAACGTTGTTTTCTTGATTACACTATTTTATAGCATATAACTGAAGCACAGTGGTCTTGGAGAGGAAGTTAGCACTAGCTATGGCACTATCGCTCCTTGAGGTTTATCTGTTCTTCCTTCCCCTGACCTTTTCTTTCTTGCATGACTTCACCATCTTGGACATCTGTAAGGTCAAGAGGAAACTGAAATACTCACAACTAATTAAGAATCTTAGTATATTTAAGCAAGAACATACTTTTTTACATATTGGTGCACATGAGTGAGTTTTAGAGTATAGTTTTCTGTCTGACTGTGAATACCTTTTCACTTGGAAAAGACTGCAGAAGATAGGAAGCTACTGTGAAGTTTATTTTTACATTTGTAGTCAAACTTATCACTGTGAAGAGTAGATAACTTGATTATAAATATGTATGAAAATTCATGAATGTTTTATGTGGCTTCCATACCTGAAAAAGCATTGAAGAAGATGACTGATACTCAGTGCTTGCAGGTGTTTGCCATATGTTAGCGGTGATCAGAGGTTTTGCCACAGCTTTCAGAACAATATGAGTTTTACATGCCACAGAGAGCATCGTCCATTGGCTTGGTTTCAGCTGTTTGACTGCTTCGTTGTGGTGCAATTTGTCCTTGTTAGTTGGCATAACCTCTTCCATTAGGGATGGTTTTCCATGCTGTCAGAGAACACAAGTTTCTGCTCTGAAGTACTTTTTGATGATGCAATTTGCTGTACCTGCTAATACAAGTTTCCAGACAAAATAAAGTCACTTCTGAGTGCATGCTACTTTTGTATTTGTTTATTTTACAGTTTAGAAGGAATTTTTCATATCTGCAAGCAGGTATTGCATATTTAAAATATCAAGTCCACTGATCTATGTTCTGGAAAAAGAATCCATTATTAAATATGATCATCTTTCAGGCTCTCTACTGATCTTTCTCATTTCCTAAATCATTCGTTGAAATATAGTCTGCAATTCACTGAATATTATAAAACGCCCCTATTAATATTTGTGCCTGAAGTTACTTGCAACTTCCATTTCCACTAGTCCCATTCTTTAAATATCTATTGCTTGCTTCACTATAGCCAAATGTGTAACAGTTGTGTTATGAGCAGTGATTATGGATGCTGATTTATTAATAGTTAAAGTCTTAGTATTCAGAAAGGTTCTAATAGTAGCTAATTTATATCTATGCCTTCCTTGTCCTAGAAAAGGAAAAGTAAAATCTTAAATATTTTAAAATGAAAACACAAAGAAATGATTAGTCATTTCAGCATAGGTGTCAGACTATAAATTTTAAGTAGATTCCATTTTCTTGTTCTTTGAAAAGGGAAAAGTGTTCTATTTCCGTTAGGCAAAGGTCGAGGTTTTACGAAATTTTATTCAGTGAATAGCTCAGGCGCCCAGGAATGGCAAGGGACACCACTGCCAGTCTGCTTTGTCCGTATCCTACTCCTTACCTTTTAACTGTGCAGCTAATCCCTGTCTCTCCCTGTCCATCTCATGGGACTGTTCCATGGATAGTGACTGGGCCACCTGGAGGGAGTCCAGCACCGTAATCTGGGGACCTGAGCACCTCAGGAGTGACACGTGGAGGTGAAGTTGCAGTCCCTGCTATAATAAGTGTTAGCTTACGTATACAGTAGAGAGTAGCCCTAGCAGGAGGGTTAAGACGTATACAAAAAAACGCTAACAAATATGATAGTTTAGGTAATGTCCACAAAAATAGAAGCCTGAAGTTCAAGTCGTAGTAGTGCAGAGAATATCTAAACAGTTCCTGAATGCAAAAGCAGCAAGCTCCTGGAGAAAGGGTTCCCCACAGGATCTCTCTCACTAGAAATTCTTCTTGGAGTTGAGAGTCCACTTATTTACAAAAAAATTACATCTGAAGTGACATGTTCAGGATGACTTTTTAGTTTTTGTTCATGAGAAAAGGAATGCCAAATATATGTTGCAGGATTGCAGCATGCAAATTCTGTTTTTCCTGCTGCTTCTTTGATGTCAGTGATATTACTTTGGTTAGCAAGGTAAATAGGAATTGTACTTTGTGGAAGCATATGCAGGCTTTATTATAGTGTATCTTCAGCTGTTTTGTGTAATGCTGGGGTTTACACCTCAGTTGATGGTGAAAGGAAGGAAAAGGAAACTGATTTTTTAGCTACCTGGTAAATCTAAGCCTGATTTGCTTATATTCATTTCATGTTTAATAAAATACAATTTTTTTTAACATTATCCTTCCAGCAAATATTTATGCAGAAGATTAATTTTACCTTTGATTCTCAATGTTTTTTCTTTAGAAGTCTGTGAATAATAACACTTCAGTTTCTTGTATTTAATTGATTCATGTCACATACTTAAATTAGTGCTATCTTATTTTCCTGATATGTTTGTAAACATATAACAAATATATGTAATATAAATAAGGAATATTAATTAGGCAAGATGTATATAAATATAAAACCTATGAAGAATTTTAAACAATGTTTTTCCCCAAAAAACTAATAGTTCCATTTAGAATACACAATACACACTGTAGTAACATATATATATATACACTTCATACACTATGAAGTGTAATGACCTCATATTTATCCCATTACTGAAGATGTGTGGGTGGTTTAACAAGTACTTTCACACCAGGCTTGCTTTGTTATACGCAGAGATTTATTTCAATAATTGCCGAAAGATTAAAATAAAACTGTAGTTGTCCTGTCGAGAGGTTCACTACTCTTATCTAAATGCACGTAAAATCTTACAGACATCAATCAGAGTTTGCAGGACTCCATTATATTCTTGAAGTTCTAGTTTTAGAATTTATTTCAAGCTTCTAAAAATATTATTTTATTTTATTTAAAAATCTATTGGACATAATTAGCCTGGCTGTATTTTTTAAACAATTGAGAATTCAGTGTGCACCTTTAAGGGCAAAGATTTACAGGAGTATTGTAAAATTCTGTTACCAGTGGTGAAAACCATTTGGTTGTATCTGGACAATTTCAACAAACCTTACTGATTTTATCTGCTATGGCTATTGCAGATAGGATGCCTATCCCTCATCTTAACTAACTGATAAAGGAAGAATGACAATAAAAAATGAAGAAGGAAAGACTGAGGAAATACACAAATTACCTTCTTCCTTTACTACCCTTTAATGTAAAGCAAATTTTCTATGTCACAGAAAATTTGGATTGAGCTAGTGGTTTCCATGTTAGCATTAGGAGTAAAAATCCATGGAGTTAGATCTCATCCTAGTGGAATAACGGACTGCACAGCTTATTCAGAAAAGATCACTTTAATTCTGCCTTTCAGTATACCTGTCTCTATAACAGCAAAATATCCATACATGTCTTATATGTAAGATGATATACCTGAGATATATCTGATATGTATGTAAATAGTCTAAACTTCTCTGTACTTTTTTCTTCATAGATTAAAAGTATCATCATTTTCCATGTCGTGTATCTCTCTGTACAGTGTTCTTAATGAAACCTCCCTTTCCAAATAGTCCATTAGTGGAATGCTATATTAAAAACAACACAGAGATTAAACTGAAATGCTATTCAGAATATAGTCTGGCAACAAGTCTCTCTACTTTTAGCACCTGTAATGGTCTTTTCGGGACCCTTTCATAGAGAGGAAACATGTTTCTAAGTTTCATTGACTTTGATATCAGGTAAAAGAACACTGACAAGATAAGTAAATAGGAGGAATTCCAGCTCCACTTCTAACGCTCTTGAACAGAATAACCAATCCTAACACTTTCAGGATCAGATGCAAGAAGCAGTCTTTAATATCACCGATGTAATATCTACATTGTCATGAAGAAAAAGACTGACCCATGAAACTTGATAATATCCAGCATTTGATCAAGGATAGTCAGGGTATTTACTATCTTGAAGAGAAGAAAGCAGAGGTAGCTGTAAGCCCTTCCCCTTGAGTAAGGGTATTGGGTAGCATCTACATTCCTCATCTGCATTTCTTTTCCTCTTAACCTTATCCCATGGCCCTGAGAGTGATTAAGCATCCTCAACGCTCCTGAGGATAGCTCCTGAAGTTGTATCATTTCCACATATTAAGACATTTGGCAGATAAGCCCCTGACTTTATTATGGGCTCTGACCCACATTTATGCTCTCATCAGTTGTTCCCAGCTGTGCCAAGAGAGCAGTATATCTTTAGCAGCAGATAAATGATCTCAGGGAAAAGTCTGTAAAGGGAAGGAGAGGTGAACCTAGAAGATTATTCTGAGCAACACCTTGGTAAGCAGAGCCCTTATTCTAACTCAACATAGAGAAGTACTCAGCAACAAGTACCTTAGTAACAGGGAGACAGTTAATCTCTCATTCCCAAATCTCCTAGTTAAAGGACGCTATCCTGAAGGACTGGTACTTGCAGTGTCTTCAATGGCAAGGAGGCCTGTGCTCCTAGTAATCAGAAACCCTAGCTGAAGCAGTCTTATGAAGAAGTTTCTAAATGGAGTGGTATTGTCTTTGTTCCCCATGGCATTCCCCAAGCCTCCCTGTTTCGGAAATTATAGTTGAGAAGATTTTCCATCTCCCCTATCCAACTTCTTAAATTCTTCTCCTCTGCTTGATGGATCCCAATTAGAGCAATGACCTCATTTTCCTACACTTGTCCTAGCACTGGTCTTTTTGCCTGTGGCATCCTACAACAAGCCTTGCTGGAGCAAGCCTCCGCAAGGCTTTAGGCAAGGCTTGTAACCTGAGAGGTAGCCCCTGCCTCAAGGTTGATAACTTCCTCAATTAGACAAGCTAGTAATTGAATCTGAATGACAAACGTATCTCTTTAATTGCTATTGATAAGCATGGCTTACAAAGTCCTGGATTTTGATATTCATATGATCTTACCTTGCAAGTAAATGCCACAGGGAACAAAAAAAAAAAAAGAAAAAAAAAAGGCTGTTAAATAATCTTATTTAAAAAAAAAGAATGGATGGAATTTTTATATGTAAAAGCTAGCATGTTACTTATTAAAGACATATATTTAGTAGATATGTATTTAGTGAACTATTTCTTCTTAAATTCTTATCTTCTGTTGACAGCTCCTTTACGAGGCTTTATTCTGCTCTTACTATTATACTTTTAAGCTGATTCCTCACATGGGTTGGAAGACCTTATTGTGTTTCAGCAGCATGAAATATGCATTTCGTATGGTCACTCACCTCTTACGAGTTCATTCATTTTTCAGTAATTGCAGTATTTGTGGACACTGACAGAAAGAACGCGTGGTTCTGATGTAAGAAAACAAATAATGCTGTAATCCATGCCATGTGGCAGCATATTTTATTCCATCTGTAATAAGGTTTTATCTTTGAAGAATTGGATCGGTTTGGGGAAAATCACATGTAAGTCAACCATTGCAGGTATCTTACAATCATTTTAAAACTTATCATGAACATTTCTATTAAAAGAGCTGAGATAAGAAAGAGATCATCACTGGCTGTCCACTGAATATGTTCTCAGTTTCTAAGGTGGATTTTGAAGCCCATGGTGAGTTCTGAACTTTACTGGTCTTCATATTGTCCTGCCTGTCCTTAATTTCTTCAGATAGTGTATGTCAGATTTGATAAATGTAAAATAATGCTGATGTTCCTAAAAAAAGAATTTTTGTATGAATATATTCCTAATGGACACTCAAAAAGACTATAAATATGTAAGCGGAAAAGTAAACTTGTTAAAAAACTTTTGTTTAATCAGAGTGCAGCACAGCTGTTGGAAATAATTATACCACTTTTTAGTCCAAAAAGTGTATGTCATCTTTCTTATGTAATTCTATATGCAGAGGTTGTCAGAGATTAGCCTGAAATGAAAACTTATGTTTCATGTCTCCTGCTCACTGCCCCTTCTCTATGACTCAGCTTTCCTCACAAACTGTGGTAGGCCAAATGCAGCCCGAAATACATGACAGAGATTTGAAATGTGAAGTGTAGAAAAGAAAAAATTATATTAGCAATTCTCTCTAGCAATATAAATTTCATAATTTTATATTTCTATATCAATAACTTTCTATCACATTTATGTGAATACAGGTGATATTGCATATAACTAAATACATGCAAAATGAAAAACTTTACTGGAAAAAATAATTTGGGGAGAGCATGTGCTGACAAAAAGGGAGAATCATTGTTCCTTTCATGAGATGGAATAGAATAGGTAGAGTTGACACTATCATAAGAGGAAAAAAAAGGTATTTCTTTAAAAACAAACCCTGTGTAGAAAAAGATTGAAACCTAAGAGAAAGAAAAAAGAAAAGTTCCACTCAACTGGAAGTGTATAAGCATTGAGAAGACATCTCTCTCATACTTTTCTGGAAAGTGTTCATTAAGATTCTTGATCATAGTGTTTTTGATGAAATACCTCAAACTGGCCTATAATGGGGCTGTTGAATATACTATGCCTTTTGACCTTTTCAGTTAAAAGTATTTATAGAATTTTTTCTGTTTTTTTTTTTTTAACTAAAATGTTGTAATTAGGACACTTCTCTCTTTCTTTTATCTCCCTCTTGGAAAAATCTCGTCTTTCACATGTTATGGCCCGTCCTACAGTTAAGGCGAGTTAAGGTCCGTCCTACAGGTTCCAGCAAAGCAGATACAGATGAGCTCTAACACATTTTCGCAGGAGCATTGCTCATGCACATGCAGAACAGGTTTAGTTGAAAAGCGGTAAGAGATATCACATCATTTAACTTGCAGCTGGAAGCAGAGGAGGCAGCAATGAGAATTAATTCTATACTACTCAGATTTTATGGAAGATCTAGTACATCAAAAATAGAATTTAGAAGAACTGTGACTAGTATTATTTTATTAGGATTACATTTTCTTAAGCAATCAAATAAGGGTAATATTAGGCAATAATGCTATATTTTCTCAAATTCTTGTCTTAGCACTTCAGAGAAGATTTTAATTAGCGTGTGCCTTTCAAATGTAACTAAGAAAAGAATGATATACCCATGATTTGAAAATACTAGACTTTTTTTTTTGTATTTGGTTGCTATTAATTGGTAACTAATATTAATATTTTCAGTTTCATTATAAGAGGCATGCACAGAGTAAGTCTCAAAGTATTTGTTCTGAACAGAAACTTTGTTCCTGTTGTTCAGAATTTGTTGGGTTATTGCTCCAAATGCTTTGTCATGTGCTCAAAATATCAAACATAGGTCACAACGCTCTTCTTCAATCTCTTTCAATTGAAGTAATCTTCTCATCTTTCTTATGGCTAAGCAGTGATTTACACTAGAAGAGGTTGGCTGAATAGGGTAAATGGTGTTGGGGTCAGTTAGTAGTAGCTTTGGAATAGATTTAAATCAGATGAATTCTTGGTTAAAGTTACAATTGTATTACTGTTTTTATCAAAAACATTTTCTGTATCTTAAAATTTGTTTCACTAATCTTGCATAGCATGAACATAACTGCACTGCATGCAGCTACACTTGTTCCTTAATGTCCTTGTAGAAATAGAAGCGTTTGTCTGGAAATAAGTCTTTTTTTAGGAAGATTGGATTTTAAATAAGTAAATGAATTAAGGAGGAAACTTTTAAATGCTGTCTGACTGAATTTCCAGGCATACTTGGGGTAATGTATGCAGAAATAATTCCTTTGTTTTATAAATGCAGATTATCATATTTCCCTCTCTATATTATAACCTCCTGATGCTATTTTTATCATGAAACTTGCATCCTGTGAGCCACTATGATAGAAATTCTCTGTACGTTGATAGTTGCTGGCAGAGGAAGAAAGCCATCTGAAGATAAACAGGAAAGCATTTACCTAATTCTAGGAAAGAATATGCAAGCTAATTTGGTCAGTGCTTAGTTTAATCTACAATTTTTGTTTATAACATTTTACATCCAAAACTTTCATTGAATTCCAACTATATATTATTGTTGTCTGAGGCTTGAGGGGTTACAGAGGGAATTTCATATTTGTTGAAACTGAAACTTTGCACAGGAACGTATCTTGCTGGAAAAGAGCTTTCCCTTCCAATAAAGCTTATCTGACAGAGAAAGGAGGAGACATAACGTGTATCTCAGTATGGGATGTTTACTGAACTGAAGAAGATGAGGATAAAAGTTGGTATTTGGGTTTTTTTGCACAATGGCTTGAAACTGGCATGTCCAATTTCAAGCAAGACCCTGACAGTCTCGTGCCTGCTGTTCTCTCTCTTGCTAGCTTTCTATATATTTTCGCTAAAACTGCAGAGGGGCTCATGTCTCATCAATGTGAATGCAGTTCTGTGCATCCAGAAAGTCATTTGCTGCCCAGCATATTGCTGTATCACCTTATATTTGATGCTTAAGTCCATAAGAGGAAAAAAAGGTGGAGTTTAGATAAATGATCAAGCATTTTCCATGACAAATGCCTAGAAATATTCTGTGTATGAGTTTTCCTCAACCTAGGGAAACACAGTTATTGAACAATCTTTAAATTGCCTCTTACTATGTTCAGGGAGATTCAGAAGAGAAAATCTTTAATGTGTTCTATATGTTTTGGGGAAGCACATAGTACACTATGGATATCTTCAAACAATATAAAAGAAAACAGCCCTTAATTCTGCCTTTACTGGAAAGCTTACTGTTTAATATTTGACTTAAGAAAATTATATTCTTCAAATTATAGGGAAGTATCCTGTTAAACAGACGGATTTTTAGCTCATCCTAGTTTCGTCTGAAGAGTATGCATCAACAATAGTCCAGGGGGAGAAGGAACAAAAAATCAAGAGAACTAAATATAAATGTACTTCTTAGTTATTGAATGAATTCTCTGCAGGCTCTGTTCTAGTCGTGGTTCAATATCAAAGTTTATCATAAAGTAACAGAACTACTACTATGCTGACAGATAATTCTACTTGGCATATGTATAGTGCTCTGCCTGTTTAAAAGGCAGAATAAATACTAATTAATCTGAATTTTTATTAGTATGATGCAGAACTTTAGCATAGCCATTGATAGGTTCTTTTTGGTACAGCTATCACCCTTGTTTGTTTTTGGGAGACACATAATACTGATAGCTCAATTTTGCTTCGTGAGTGTTTTTGAAATTAATTATCATCCTTTTCTTTAGCTCAGATGAGTTGAATCCCTGCTATTCTGAAGATGATATACATTTACTTGTATCTGCATGATCTTATGATACAAGATCCTGTCTGTGGAAGACTTAGCATCATGGGCTGCTATGTTGTCCAGAGGCCTTGCCACTATCTCAGGTTTTAGTCTTGTTTAAGTAGATAGGAATACTTTCTTGAAAGTTGACAGCTGAACAAGAGATAGGGAAGACATTCATAGACAGTAAGGCATTTTATGCACAAAAAATTTCTTCCGGATACTATATAGCACATCAATGACCGTCAACTACTTCTCAGAAATAATCCAAATGATCGCAATTGTCCTTACATAAATGTAAGATCATTCATTCACAAAAGCAGATCTTAAAGACAGGTAATACAGGTATGTTTATATCTACCCAGGATCAGAGTATTCACATACATAGTTCATTTTACAATAGAAAGTCTGATTAAGTCCTTTGTAAGGACTTTGTAAGTGAGATTAGCTACCACACTGAAAGTTACTCCTGCTTCACAGTAATATTTGCCACATGTCAAGTTAATACAGAGTAATTACTATCCTATAAATTCGTATATTAGTTTACTGTGTAGTAACTTCCACGTATAGCCCTCAGTGAGGACTTTTTTTTCTTCAGATTAGATTTCTTCAATAGACAAATTAATCCAAATATATTATTTTGTAAAAGTTGAGTTTTTCCATTAAACTTAGCCCAAACTGCAGTGAGACTAAAGATTTTTCACTGTGTTTGATGCTAGTCTGATGAGGTAGTAAGAGTTAACTTGATCAAATATGTCATAACACGCCATTTGTACTACTGTCAGGGAAACTCAGCACAAATTATATAAGTCCCCCTATGGCACTAAACAGAATTTTACATGGTTGAAATACTGCAGATGGTGCTCAAGAAGAGAACAAAAAATCAAATATTCTGTATAATTTTACAAATTAAGAAGAATGCATGTTGATGGTGTTTGTTTGGTTGGCTGATCTTTTCTTTTTGTATGTTTGGACCGACAGCAGCAAAGCTGTACTAAGTGGTCCCCTTTCTGTAAAATCTTAAAAAATATGATTTATAAAGTGAGTACTGAAAAGGAAAATAAGACCGTGCATCATCTTTACAAAAATAAAAAAAATTTAGGATTTTTGAAACGAAACTGCACGATAAATTCCAGTGTTTGTTTATAGTGTATTTGGATTTTATATTAAGAATGAGAAACATAAAAGAGACTGGAGTACAAAGCTTGCAAGGAGCAAATTGCCAAATATTTTAATATCTAAATCCTTTTTGACAGATGAGCTGTGTGATTATTGGTAGATTTGCTCTCTTTCTGCATTCCATCGTGCACTTTACCAAACATAATCTATTTTTATTAGTTTTACTCTCTTATGTTCTTTACTACTCTCACACATGACAGCACTGTCACACCATCAGTTTTCCTTCTGATTATACCTGCAGAATTCGCCCTTTCCCTTAGCAGGTAGAATGTACTATCTGCTCCAAGGACACTGATAATGTCACTCTTGTTAATCAGCTAGAGGGAAACTCCTATGGGAATACAGTCAGCAGCCAGTCCAAAGAGCTTTAGCAAGATGTCACTTCCAGGACACCTGATTGCCCTTGAACTGGTTGTTATAACAGGTTAACCTTCTGCTTCTACTGTCCCAGCAGGCTAAGCCTCAGCTAGGACATTTATATTTAGTGATTTCCTTAAGTTAAAGGATATAGATCGATGTGATTGATATATCTGGCAATATCTCCTACCTGCCCTATTTATTATACCGTTTTCAGCTATGTGCATGCTTGTGTATAGCTGTGCTACTTTTGTTGTTTCAGCTTTTCGACGGGTTAAGTAGTAAAAGTGCCCTTCACATTCTTCTTGCTTGATTATTAGTAGGCAGATGCCAGGAAGTATTTTACCTCCATGCATCTGAAATATAGAGGGATCAAAAAGACACTATATTTTTAAGGAATTCTCAAATCGTAACTTACGGCTACAGTTTCACCTTCTTGCTGGAGAGAAATTTAATTTCTCCTGGGCTAGCTGTTGCTTAGGAAAGTTTTCTTGCAATTTAGGATTAGGCTGTTGGAAAACTGCATGATAACAGTTGACCTCAGAAGTTTCCAGCCCTTCAAGATCATGTAATAAATATTTTCTCTAATTGCCTATAGTAATAGTTTAAATTTCATGAGACTATCTAGGCTTCTACTATCTATCTTGTTGGACCTTAAAGGTTATCGCTATTCTTCCTTTTTAGTTAAAACCTATTCTGTCTTATGTTGAACCTTAATCTTGATCAGGAGCAAGTGCTGTTCTATCCACACTATGCCTGCACTGTATATTTGGTATATCTGTACTATAGTGCAAAGCATAATTTTCCACTCAAAATTCTTGACAAACTTGGATATAAATAATACAGTATCTTATAACATTGCAGACAAAAATCCTCTGGATTCAGGCACTTTAGGCATTGGCTGAAAATGCTAGACACCTCTTTATCTCATTTCGTGTGCTGTTACCTTCTCTGTGTTTCAGAGGGAACTTTTCTACTGGCATGAAGGGCAATCTGCTACAAGTTTCCATACAATTGTGTTTCCATACGATTGTGTTTCCAAAAGTGTTTCCGTACAATTTTTGAAACATAGAACATGAGGTGTTTAATTTAGGTCAGCATCACAAAGTGTCACCCAGTAATGATTATTTGAGGAAGAAAACAAAATTCTAGTAAAAAAATAATTATTGCTGTATTGCGTGGGGATTTGTGATGTCATGCCATTGCTGTAACAATGAAACAAGCTATATGGAATAATCTGGTGCTGGCCAACAGCAATCTGCTGATTCACACAAGCAACGTATGAATCTACTGACTAGCACAACCAGTGAATGCCTCTTATCTTACCCTTGATGTGATTTGCTTTTACTGCTGTTATCACTCAAAATTAAAGCATAAAACACTGCCAGATCTGGACCTCGGCATAATCACTGAGGAGATCCTGATCACTGACTCAGGCTGCTGGTTTTGCTGATTCAGATTTCAGTGAAAGACAGATTTCTTAGGTTTGTTCTGCTGGGTTTGTCTTTGCAGTATCAGATTTGGATAGCACAGTGGATGGCTCTGTTTCAGTAAACATTCGCCAGTTTTTCTCTTTAATACCATCTTCCTAACTGTATTTTAATTCTGCATGATATCACTTTCTGAAGTAACCCTTCCAAATGTTCTTCCTGGCCCCGTTCTAAAATGCTTATAAGCGTTCTTGTATGAGTGCTTGTAACTCATTACTCTGATGTTGGCTGGTAAAATTCCAGCTCCGTAAGCACCCACAAGGCATGCCCACAACACACTAACTAAATCTTCAAACAAAAATATGCTCCTTGTGACAGACCAGTGCATTATTCTTCAACAAGTCTGTTTCCTAAATATGAATATTTGAAATAGTGTCTTTCTCATATAACAAAAATTTGCTACTTTTTATTTTTTTTCCTCCTCTTATACTAATTTTACTTTGCTTATAGGATATGGAACATTTGAAGGCTTTGGCATGAGGAACAGAACCATAAATTCTCTCAGAATACATTTTCCAGGGTGATCAGCGAAAGGGGGACTTCCACTTTGTATTCCCTTTAATCTTAATAATCCTTCTAGAATGAAAGGAAAAAGAGAAAAAATAAATTAGAAAATTATTATGTTTAAAAAGTAATCCTAAACATCAATGAGACAGTTGTCACCTAAAATCTTTTCTTTGTTCCTAAGATACCTTATTATGTCAATGAACTAGGGAAATTTTAAAAAATTATGGTATTTTTGATCTATTAATGGAGATAAAACTCTGAAAGAATCTATGGTTTGATTTGTATCTCACTATTCTGTAAGCTATAATTTATATTAATGTAGTGTGAATTTGAAGGGTTGAATTTTAATTCCTTGTGCTACTGAGAATTTCATCATTCTTTTTAAATATCATAAAAATTTAAAACTGATACCTGTATGTGATCTGTTAGTGAGGTAGCAAAACAAAACTTGATGTAGAATAATTGAAAGGAGTAATATGAGGGTTCATTAACATACAAGGAAAAAAATCCGAAATTTGTTTTCTGAGTAAGTACACTAATTACAACTCTGAAGGCATAATCTTCTGCTACTGTGGATTTCATGTAAGTAATGGAGTAAGGGTTAAAAAAAGAAGTCTGTGTAATCTAATAGGGTATTAACTATGAGACATAATTACAGCTAATGTGGAGCATTATTTCCTGTTCTTTCTTCACATAAATATAAAACCACGTATCCTTAAGATACCGTTTACAAACAAGCTCTGAGCCCTCTCAGAACGTCACATGACTCTGCATTAAACCCGGTGGAGAGAGCTACATTTCACAGCAGTCTCAGATAAGCCAGTGCCTTTGTAAATCTTTCATATAGTTTATTATAAATGCCTAACAGCCTCCAGATAAGCCGTGACTGCAATTATTTGTTTATCACGACTTTATGTGTGGACATCAGGAAAAATTATTATTTTTATACTGTAAATGAACTTTATAATCGGGTAAAATCACCAGAAACAAAATGTTTCTAACGTTTGTTTTCTTGAGATATATGTTGCAGAAAATGAGGATTCTGTATAAAAGCCTTTTTCATAATGTTATTTTAGTTGATTTGTTATCCTTTGCCTCTGTAGAAAATGTGAGCCTTTTTTACAAACTCCAGGAATTTGTTTATTTTTGAAAGACTCTCTAGAGGAGGAGAATATTTCCAAATAGTCTACAAAGAAGAACTAATGTGAAATTATAGAAAAGAATAAATAAAAATTGGTGAACATATTCAGTTGCATTAAATAGTGAAGTAAATAATGATATTCGTCAAAATACTACAGTGCACTAAAACCATCCTGTAGTAGGGAAACAAGTATTTATATTTGACATAGCAATCTTTATGTACAATGCAAATTGATTGGGGGCGGGTGTTATTTGCAGTACTTTAGGCTGTTATTATTGTTTGTTCAACTACAAGCTATTTATTTGCTGGAAATTGACTTCAAAGAAGGATTGATGTCAATACATCAATCTGGATTTATGTCCAGAGTACAAATCACAGTTTAAACCTTTGCTATTACTTCTCTATAGGAGAACAAACGTGCAGCGCAAGCCCCTTGAACAGGAGCAGCACAAACTCCCAGAAAATGCAATTCTGGTGAAATTTGGTTGAATAGCTCTAGAGAACTATGAAAGTGGAGATTATTCCAGGCAGCTAGTCCTGTCAGCAGTTATTTTGGATAAATAAATGATGGTGGCCCCTGTAAAAGGAAAGGTATTATAATTTGTCAAACATTGTCTGTCTTGGCTGCACATTTTCCTATCCACTTTACACTTTAAGCTATGGGCTAGAAATTAGCTGCTCATTCTCAGAGCTATTGTTTCCAGGATGTTTGCATCTCAGCCACACACTTTCCCCTCAGTTATAAATAGCTGGGATTTTAGTAGAGGTGGCTCAATATTTGACGAGTATCTGGGAAGCCAAGCAGTGCCTGAGGATTCTGGGTCTGTCTGGACAAATCTGCAGTCTTCAGATAGTATATACCAGTTAGCACAGTAATGACTACATTGCTGACACCTTAATTAGAAAATTAAAATCTATACTGGGAACTAAGTAAGAGAAATTAGATTTATTTTTTCCTGGAAAAATGAGGCTATCCACTGCCATGTGAGTTAGGGATGTGAAAGGCTGTCATATTTTCTAAAAAATGACATTTATGAAAGTAAAGATAACGACCTGCTGCAGACTTGACAGACTTGATTCTGATCCTTTGGAATACTGTTATTCTTTATTATGTATATTCTTGAGTTATCTTTTAGAGTTCTGCAGGGACTGATTTTCTAGAACCGTAGATCAGCAACGTGATGAGCTTATGGCTTTTCTGCTGCTCCACCACATAGTATTTATTCCCTAATCATTTTCCAAAACAGATCTCAGTATGATGAGAATGAGGAAAAATGACACATGAAACACGTAACTTTTATATGATTTTATAAAAATCCATTTTCATAAGCTTACATATGGTGAAAACATGGAGCTTTCTTCTCCCGCCAGTTATGTGAATTGTAGCCAAAATATGACAGAATAATTAGCTCAAGATCCTGCTTTTTACGCCCTGCTTTAAATCTCTGTGCAGTGCAGCAATTCACTGCCCAGACAGAGGAGCTTAATAGGTGTTAGCTCAGGTGTCCCTTCTCTGCTCTCCTCTGCACGCTGTAGACATGCTCAAAATACAAGGCGAGAAGGCGTACTTTGAAGTCTTCTTTTCTCGGAAGTGTGAGGTAAAACAGATTTAGCCATACCTTTTACGAATTAGAGAGCGTGAGTGGTGGTTTCGGCCGTGGAGGGCACCTCTGAGTCGGTTTTGTTTGAGAAGCTGGCCAAGGTTACATTTCATAGTTGACATCTCGTACAGTGTACAAACATAAATCACAGAGTAGCTTTTATCTGCCTTGGATTCCTGATAAAAAGCCCTCTACAGTTCGACCTTCGCATGGCACACATGTTGTAACTGATTTTCTACAATGTAAAAGTCACCTGTAAAGAAAGAAGGGGACAAATAGCTGTAGAAGAATCTGTTTAATCATGTATTGTACAGGGAGGTCAAGCGTCATGTTGACCCTTCGCTCTTCCCAGCACTGTGCTTTGGCTCTAAAAGTTTGTTTTCAAATTACTACAAACATGGAGAGTGAACTTTGAAATAAATTAACTGTTTATTTATGCATTTTTATACTCTGCATTTCGCTGTGGAACTGGCCTGCAGCCTAACAAAATGTTAACTTGCCTAAAGGGTGTTCGTTTAGTTTAATAGTGAAAATTTTTCTGATAGCTGGTAATTTGCTTATTTACAGGCTCCATATTAGATCTTCTAATATAGTAGATATAAACTAATAACCTTTGTTTAAAGGGCCTTGTTCCCTGTTAATTGTCCCAGATGTAGAGAAGTGGAATCTCTTTTGCTTTTTTCATTCCTAATTATCACCCCGTGACATCCCATCCTGTTTTGTATTCTGCATTAACTTCATCTATGTCTTTATTATAAAGTGGAAATAATTTGTTATGAAGCTGATTGTGTAACTGTCACTTACTTAGTTGTGGTATCAAAAGAGTCTCATACTGGATTCCTGTTTTTTTTCAAGAATGATTCCCCTCATGCAACTTTCATTTCATACTGTAGATAAAAGGCTAAAATGAAGTAAAGCTATAACTGAAAACATTTAAAAATGCATACAGAGATAAAAATCAGTTAAGATAAGAAGTCATGTTATAAAGAGCGCTTAGGTTTGGTGTGGGTGGAGGTGGTGGTGGTTTTTGCAGTATTTAAGGTTTGGTTTGGATTGATTTTCCTTCTAAGGCAATTTTCTTTCAGTTACCTGTGTTTTGTATCTTTTTCTAAATTACAATACTTCATGCCTTACAGCTAGGGTTGTATGTAGAAGTGTTAGCATTTGTTCATGAAGCTGTCTGCTTGCATATTGGCCTCTGTTTACAATACAGACCACACGGAAACGTGAAATCTGTGCTCTTGTAGTCTCCACTGTAGTCTCCACTGACCTCCAGTTTGTTTTGAAGGTTTAATAAACCTTTACTCCTTATCAAATTGAGGACTCCTGTTAACAGCTGAGATCAGCTCACTGGTTACAAGCAAAAGACTGTAAAAGAGAGCACTTGAACAATGCTCATGCTAGTTTTAAAAGGAGTAAAAGAAGCAGCAATAGCAGCCAGAAGCCTTAGGATTCAAGGAAGGCATTTAGTGACAATTTTCACTACTCTTTTTGCTTGTACCGCTGAGATTAGACTAACACTGAAATTAAACTAACGCAAATACTCTCATCCGTGCAACGGAGCCAGAGAAACCTACAAGACTGGTGAACGCAACCAGACTGAAAAGGGTAGGAGTCTGACAGACAAATGCTAAGAGGAAAGTGATGCCTTTGGTTATTCGTAATTATGCAACTTCTCTGCATACCATTTTTTTCCTATGGAATATTTTCTTTCTCTTTCTTTCTTTTTCTTTTCTTTTCTTTTTTTTTTTTTTCCTAGATGTGATACAAGGGTTAGGGGTGGGGGGAAATCTAACTCATGTTGAGTTTGAGAGATCAGCTGTTGGAAAATTATCCCTTTCTGAGCCAAGAAAATGTGATCTATAAATAACTGATGGTATAAACAGGGAACCACATGATATCATTTTTCCATGTTACTTCTCAGAATAGAATTTCACCTTAATATTATATTTATTAGGTCAAAATAAGAAAAGTAGATGAGGGAACACTTATATGGAAGTAAATTTCGTTCTACGTACTCTGGTACTTATTAAGCTTGTATAGTGAACAAAGCTATTATCACAAGATTCCTGTTAATTTGCTGCAAAAGTTGAAATTATGTGATGGATAAGTGCAGGGATCACAAGAAGAGTTTTTCCCCCCCCCCACTCTTTGCTCCTGTATTTACCCGATAGTTACCAGAAACTTGAATACTCCCCTGAGCAACAGGACCCAGTTTCTGTTTTTGCTTTGTGTTCCGATGTGCTCTTGAAAAACTACTTAAACAAAAATTTTCACAGCTAGAAATTTTGGATTCCGTTGACATCAATATCATGCAACAACACCTAATTTGCTGTTCATTCAAATTCCCTTATTAGTCGCATTGTTATGCATGTTCCTTTACTCTTGAGATTTACATTTAGAGAGGGAACACTAACTCCATTCCTTACAAACTGTGTATACAGTTTATACAACATCATACGTGAAATATTACTCTATTTCACAATGTTAACAGAGATGCATAGTACCTTTAATTCTTTTCCTGGGTACCTGGGCTGGAACTCCTGGTGTATGATTTAAGGTAGCATTGAATGTTCACAGGATTGAAATAGAAAGGTCCTGTCCCTTTTTCATTCTGAATTATGCCTCAACCACTATATCAATACACTGAGGACCTAGAGGTGTTTTATTGACAGGGTAATTATATATGCATTTCTACGTACTTATAAAAAAATCCATTCTAGGTCTTTTATATTGAATTGTCCAAAGTATATATACTTCTTGCATTCAAATCTCTGTGCATTTGATCTCCATTTGTAAAATAAGGATGGTGATAGCAGTTAACCATACTGTGATTGTTAGAAAAAAACAAAGACATTGCTGATAAAGAGCAATGACACAAGATGATATAAAAGCATTAGAGACAACCACTTTGGGAGGTAAATCATTTTCACCTTACTCACAAGAACTGAATAGTTCACATACTGAACACTAATTCTGAAATAAGTAGTTAGTACCTTTTTTGCTCAATGTACACAACAGTTTGGGCTCCTGAAATAAACAGAATTTATAGAAAACACTGAACTGTCTTGTATAAACACAAAGCAAGTTTCATTCTTAGGTCTCGGAAGCATAAATATTAATTACAACATCTGGACATAAGTTTGCAGCGTATATCAAAAAAGGAGATGAGCTTGCCTGGAATGATAGTATGGTATATTTCCTTTAGTCAATAAATATTTCCCACTAGTTCCTCTTTAAGAATTTAGTTTATTAACTGATTTTTTTTCCAGTTATATAGATGTAATCTGATATTTCCTAAAAATAAGAAAATCAAAATAAACACCCAAATGATCACTTCAATAGATCTTAGCGCAAGAAAAGATGCAGTTTGATAAATTTCATTGACTTTTCTTAGAAGTAAATGGAATTGAATCTTTTCTTAGAAGTGCTACATATTATTCATAATGTTATGTAAACAGAACAATAATATGCCTTATCTTCAGAATATAAAAAGGATAGATTATTCAGTGCTGCTGAAGGATTATGCTTTACAGACATATTACATACTCTTATAGTAGTAAATATATTCATATTCACTTTTAAAAAAACATTTCAGTTGAACATTTCAAACATAATCCATATGAATGAATTTTCCTCGCTCTGTACAATCAATTTAAAGTATTTTTTATTTCTTATGTCTTTTCAGTTGGGCTCCATCTATTGCATCAATCAAATGGGGGCGGGGCATAAAAATCATCCTATTTCCAGGGAAATTTTATCTCATGGAGTTTTATTCAACCTGTTTAGTCTAACATAGATTTGCTTGTAGGATATTTTTTTCTTTGTTTTCTTCATTAGTAGCATTTTTAACTATTTTTTTTTTCATAAGGAGTCCCAACTTCTGTTTTCACACGATATTCAGCAGCTGTTTTATCTCTCTTTTTTTTTAAAGGAATTGGAGGAGAAAAATATTGTTTTTGCTGCTGGCCTTTTCTGCAAGCTCATACGCTGTTGACTACATCTAGATGATTACGTCAGGGGGAAAAAAAAGTAAAATCTATTAAAATCCCTTTGAATTCACTTCCACAATATTTCAGCAAAGGCATGGGCTGGCAGGGGTGTTTCCAAGATAATACATGTTCAGCAAACATTAGCGAATATTGACAGTGACTTTCAGATGCGTAACTGTCAAAAATCTCATATGATGCCTGAGTCAAGGATTTGAAGTCGCAAAAATGGAAGGATGAAGTCTTTCATTACAGTTACACTGATTTAATTGTCAAACGTACTTTGATACTCTTTGCAAATGTTGTTTTTGCAAAGCACTGTTTTAATTTACTATTTAAAAACTGTTACTGCAAAGCGTTTGCAAATACTCTGCAAATACTCTGCACATACTTTGCAAATACCGCAAATATTTACAGTTTAGAAAAGAAAAGAAAGAATATTACTGTAGTACAATGGGATATTTTAGCATATAGGTTCATATAGACAAAGTATTCCAAATGATAGTAGTAAAAATAACCAAATTTACTAAATGCATAGACAATATTTAGATGCATTTCCATCAAAACTTTCAAACGTATTGCTTGATGCAAAATATATATTTTTAATACTCCCCTCATTCACTGCCTGCTATTGCTTTTGGTTAATTTTTGCTGCTCCTTAAAGAATCTTGTTTATTCTCAAGAACTTATTTGTAAGAATTTTACCTGGAGGATTTAAGGAACAAAAATATTGGATAATTAGGATGACCTCATAATTATGGTATTGTTGGGTCATCTGATATGGTTCTCAATATATTTAGTAAATATAAATTATTTACTTACACCCAGTTTTGATTTCATCAGGCATATGTTTCATATTTAATTGTTTAAATAAAGAACATAATACAAAATTTTACTTCAAGCCATTTTACATGCATTTGAGGAATCTGGATGTATTTAAAACCACATGTGCTACCAGAGATGGCATTGAATCACCTGTATTAATTTGATTTGCACATACGGTGGGTATATGCAACAATTTCCTTTCTCACTGTTACATGGAAGCACTGGGAAGAAAAACGGTGTATGTCATGAATATGATTTTCATTTATTTTTTTCTATAATCTATAGCAAATTGCACCACATAAGGAGAACAGATGCTGATTAAAGATTTTCATATAGTTTTATGTCATAATAAAAGTGAGATTAAATGTTGAATGTCCACACAATGTTAAATCTCTTGTATACACTGTCTTGTATTCAGTTCTTTCAATCTGAGAGACAAAGTTGGTCCGGGAACCTTATTTTAGTCTAAATTGGGTTTCAGGAAGTTCATTGTTTCTCACACGGGTGTAAGTGAGATTCCTGGCATATAAGTCAGAAACTCCATGAATTCCAAAGTAGCGAGAAACAAGCTCGAAGTTGGATACATTTCTGCATCTAGAACCTGGTCTGGCCATAAGGTGGCAGTGTGGCAACTATTTTTAAACGCGAAAAAAAGAAAAGAGAACTACAGTGTCCAGGCTGATTTCCAAGGTAGGTAAACGCAATATGGCAACAGTTTCAGTGTTTAGAGGAAACTTTTTTTTTAAACATATACATAAAACAGCCGAGGTTAGTGACTAAAAGGGCAGAAAATCTAGAAATAAAATCTTCCTTGTTAATATTTGACTCTAAGAAAAGAAAGATTCTGGCAAGCCATAGAGAAAATATGTAAAAATATGTTAAATATGCAGTCTCCATAATATTAATCAGAAGCAGGATAAGACATTCAGTTATGAATGTGTTACATGGATTAAACGCTCCTAAAATAAAGTTGTTAGGATTTTTATTTTTGTTTTTTATTTTACTTTTTGTTGGGTTTTTTGTAAGTAAAATTATGTTAAAATGTTAGGAGAGAGATTCCATACACACACATGCATGTGTGCACACACATACACACACATGCGTTCATGAGCACATGCACGTATAGACAGACATGAAAACAATTCCAAACCTAAAACACATTCAAACAACCTGAATGTATAAATTTTATTCCCTTGGCATCTTACTTGAGTTTTGACTAAAAGTTAGTCAGAGCAGACGTGGAAACATTCAGTGGATTCTTCACGGGCTCAGAGTGCGCATCATCCCAACAGCGTCTCAAAAACATCTTCAAAAATAGGAAGAGTATCACCAAGTCACCAAAATGCAGATGGAGAAGAGCTCCCTGCCTGTATTGTTCTTGGATGTATTCAGTAGGTTTGATCCCATTTCTGCAGTAAAACTATTCATATAGAAAGCAGTTGGCCGTTCCCACTCAATTCTGAATATGCAGATGGATAATGAGAAATTTGGATCAATACCAAATGTGCAATTTTGATACAGGTCACATATTCATGTGACGTCTCTTTAGAGATGATTTTCCTTCTACAAAATATTTACTACAAAGTCACATCTCGCAAAGTGCTGAGAATTTCAATAAAGGAAAACTTGTTGGCCAGGAGTTGGAACCAGAGGTCATTTGCATGCCGTAGAATTGCATTAGATAAAAATGAGGACAAATTAGTGTTCAGAACTGAATGTATTGCTTCCCTCTATTTACAATACATCACTAATAATCAGTGACTTTGCTTTTTTAAGTCAAACTCTCATGCTTAAAACCTAGCTCAGTCCCCAGATTTCCAATGAATTTTTTGATATTAATCCTTTGGATTAGCAATTTTCTCACCCAACTGATGTATACAAATCACAAAGCTACAAAAAGCGAATAAAGTTATCCTTCTTTCATGGTAATATTTTTCTGTATTTAAGCACTTTTTGGAGCATTTGTGTAGGTCTGTACAACATCTTTTGTGTTCTGCTGCTGAACTGCTGAAATTAATAATCATTTTCTTCAGAATTTATTTTCATTGATGTCCTCTTTTGTGACTGGTAGTATAAAAGTATAGTTATTTATAAAGAAAGTAACTGTGCACTCCCTTTAAAAAAAAAAAATAATAATGAAAAAGCCAAACAAGCAGACAAGAAAAAAAATGGTGGTACGAGAGCAAAAGCTACCAAAAAGTGCATTTTCCCAGAGCTATACAAATCCTCAGCACAAGTTCTTAAGAGTTATCAATAACAAAATTTTCATTCATCTTAAAAGTATTAGATTAAACAAAATCAGAAATAATTATTCTTATATTTTACTTGCAGAATAATTGTGTCTTCTTAATCAGTAGTTATTCTTTGTTTTACCCTCTAACTAGTAAGCCCTATATTTAGAAAAATGTTCAGGTATCAGTAAAAACAGCAAGTAAATAAAAAAAAAGTGCTAAAATGCTATTAAAAGATTGCTCTTTTTGTTAGTTAGGATTAGAACTCGTCAGAAATAAATTCAGTAAAAAGAGTAGAGGAATATAATCTGTAAGCAACTGAGTGGTACATAAGCTACTCAATGCTTTAGATATCTGAATTAATTTTAGATGCTTAAAACCAGACAGTGCTGCTATTGCACCGGGTTTTTATCACTTCACAAGGGCAAATTCCTCTTAAACCCTTCAAATTGCAATTGAAAACGGGCAGCAGCCTGCCTCCATCAAGACACAGGTCCTGAAAGCATTGGGGAAGTATCTGTGCCCGGGCTGCACCCCTGCACTCTGTCAACCCGTTGCTGGAGTCTCTCCACCTCTGGCAGCCCTTGAGCTGCTCCTCTCTCTGCAAGGCCACGTGCACCTGCAGATGACCAGGCTGCTCCGGCTAAAACCTAAAACCATCACTCTTACTGCCAGCTTCTGCAAGCCCTTTTGCTCTCACAGTCCTTCATCAGTTATATCCTCTTTCATCCTTGCTGGGGTGATTGGAGTGTGTCCTAGCTCCGTGAACAACTTGTCCTGTTTAAGCAACAATGGGTAACCCTCTAGATTTATAAAGGAGCATAGATATGTCTTGCTTGGTCATTTTTCTTTTCAGTTTTCTTCAGATTTTTCTTCCTATTTCATCTAATTCTCTTATTACCTTTCCCTGTGCTCTACCTTCCACTTTATCCACTTCAGACCTTCCCTCAGTTCTCTCTTGTTTCTTTTAAGACTTTTTTTTCCTGTCTGAGCTTTTATAATACTTTATTTAGCAGCTCATTTTTCTTGTTGAGGAACTATACTACCACAAGAAGAAAGGAAGGATGAGACAAGTGCCATAACAAAAAGAAATATCTAGAAAAAAGAAGAAGGGAGAAAAAAAGGAAACGGAGAAGGAAAAGGAGAAGGAAAAGGAGAAGGGAAAGGAAAAGGAAAAGGAAAAAGAAAAGAGAAAGACAATGACAAAGAGAAAGAGAAAGAGAAAGACAAAGACAAAGACAAAGACAAAAAAAGAAAAAAAACAGAAGAAGAAGAAGGAAAGAAAAAGAAAAAGAAAAAGAAAAAGAAAAAGAAAAAGAAAAAGAAAAAGAAAAAGAAAAAGAAAAAGAAAAAGAAAAAGAAAAAGAAAAAGAAAAAGAAAAAGAAAAGAAAAAGAAAAAAAAGAAAGAGAAAAGAAAAAGAAAGCTGAGCTTTCCTGAGTGGGTTCACAAGCCAACTGAACCGCAGCAAACAATACTGCTTTGTTTCGCCTGGCTTTGCAGGTCTTTTGGGCTTAATTTCTTGGTGATTCAAGCTCAGTTTAAAAGCTTAATTCTCTGTATGCTCCTAAGCACCGTTCTAACACTCTCCCTTCCACAGCTAGCAAAGTCTAAAAGAAACCAGTGTTTAAGAGGGCATCTTTCCCTTCCCTGTGCTTGCACACAAGCACATGAACCAACTGCATGACACTTGTTTCCCAGCACTATGTGTTTTCAGAGCAGGCAGGCAGGAGAGGGAAAAAAGGGGCAAGAGCTGGCCCATGTGCCATAGCAAATCTATCAGGGCAGAAAGTTTTCCAGATTGTGATCTTTCACTTTTTTTTTCTGTTCTATCTACTCAGCACATGGGTGATTAAAGAAATCTGTTTTCTCAGGTAACTTCTCTCGGACTGGCACAGTGCTGATGCTGGAAGTCTGTCCAGCCTTATTCCAGCCTGAATTTCATCCCATCAGCTGTCCTAAAACTGTACAATAAATCATCAAATCAAAGGTCATGCACTGGACCACAACTCTCCTTGTTGTTACACTGCCAAAGACTCCTATATTCAAAAAAGTAATGAATCTCAGTATGGTGAAGGGGGGTGTGGGGTAAAAAAAGTGTGAATTAGTTTGATTTATGATCTCAGGCTATTTCTACCTTTTTTTTTTTTTAAGAAAAGGAATATTTGCTTTCAAACTCCTTCCCATCCTTTCCTCAGTACATCACAATTAGGAAGAAAGTATGAAGGCTATTCTGAATAATTTAGTAGTATGCTAACAAACCTAATGTGTGGTCAGCTACCAAAATGCTGTATTCTAACATGGACAGCACTAGCCCTGTGCAAATCCAATAAGCTTCTTACTATTAATCATGTTCTTCAGTCCTGAGCACGTTACCTGCCAGCTACCATTAAGACTGTTTAAATATTTGGTTTTCTATCTTCATCAGTATAGTATGGCAAATTTACAAACATTCCCAGGCTACTCAGTGCTCAGAAGTCAATCCAGCCTTTATTCTTTGTCTCTCCTTTCTGCTCCTACATCTGACTTTCCACAAAATGCCTGTCTTAAGAAGCCTCAGCCGACTTTTTCTTCAAAATACATACAAGGGAGCTGGCAAGCTCCACTTCCCACTCAGATTTCATGACATCACTATTCATAAAAAGATTTTTGAAACCTCAGAGAGAGGTTTCTCCCAGCTCCCCAAAATTATTATGCCATTTTCAGTAGCATAACAATAGTTCCATTATATACTGAGTTCTGTGGTCCTTTCACTGAGGCACTTCTGCTCCACTTTAACCCCAGGAGCCTGAGATTCAAGAAAAAATGAATCTCAGCATGAATGTTTCTGTCTAAGTCAACTTCTGGAGTTGCTGGTTGATAATGGGTATTTGCCTGGCCCAAGTTTTGTTGCAGCAGAAATGGGCACACAAATTTACCTTTTTCCTGAGAGAGGTGTTTGTTGGGATTTCTGATGGGTGAACTATGAGTTCTTTACTGCCTTTCCAGAGATTGCAGGCCAAGGATGTAGAATGGCAGCAACTTTGCCCCAGTAATGCCAAGAAGGAGAAACCATTACCTAGCTTCAAGGAAAAGGAAAAGAAGACGTCTTAGAATAATTAACAACAGATCCAGAGGTGGTTATACAGTAAAACATTATTACTGAACCCGAATCATTAATCTAAAATGTTAACCTTTCCTCACTTCCAAAATATGAAGATCCTATGAACCTTAGTAAAGAGGTGCTCTTCTAGCCCTGCAAACTACTAATGTATCAGAGAGAGAGCTCTCGGCCTAAATAAAAGAATTCCAACAGATATTCTGAAAGTTTAGAAAATTTCTATTATTTTTGATGCTTTAAAATTGTCTTTAATGTGTATTGAAAGAGTGTGAATGTATTAAAAATAATAGAACTCACCTTCTCTTGAATTCAATATTAATGTCAGCAAGTGGTTTACTTTTATGTTCAGGACACTGTATTATGCTTCAGTGTACTAAATGCCATGAGCAAATTATCATCATCTAAGATAATCACACTGAATTTTAATTTTGTTGTGTGACTTTAATTTGGAATGTTATGGCCAACAAGCACATGTTTTGCCTGAGAAGGTTTAATCGGATGATACTATTATTTGGCATATTATTTCCCATGGGCAAATTAAGCTCAAATGTTTAACTCTCTGGATCCTTGAGAATCTAATGAACTACCCTGGGATCACACAAAAAACAACAGCTCACACACAGTAAATAATACATAGTAAATCCCATTATAATTTTCTCCAAACAAATAATTCCTATTATTTTTGGTGGAAAAGTGTTAGATTGCTTTTTATTTTAAGTTTAACACCCAACCAGTTAAATGTTTACACAAAGATAGTCGTACAGGGCTCAGAGCTGTGCGGATTTGAACCAGAAAGCAAATGGAATAAAAGATGCCTCCTCTTTTCAATTTAATAGCATCTATGCAGCAATCACTTCCATTCCTCTGCCAGTTAGAGGTATTATGGAATCTCAGTTGGTATTTTATATTTTACAGATTCAAATTCTGACTACTTTTTTCTACTTCAGTAAAACATCTATTTCTAGCAAATTGACAGAACATCTACACTTTTGTGGTTCCCTCCTGAAGCCATTGGCTGGGATGTCTGTGTATGAAGGTGGGAAAACTCTTAATTTTAACTTGTTATTAGGCAAGTGAATTTTGCATTTAAGTTCACTCATGAAACCAAGAAGCAATCTCCCTAATGCTATAAAAAAAACAAGATAGGATATTATCAGGGTGAACACAGTATCACCCACTAGCTCCCATCAGCTTTTTGTTTTCAAAATCCAAATCAACATCTTTATTTTTCCTCGTAAGATATAGGAGAAATCAGGTCATACCTTACTGAGACACGAACAAATTACAACAACATACAAAATAAATTAATGAATTTGGAAAAGTTAAGATACTGTATTATTTAAAAATACTATATGTTTATTAGTTCAAAGAATTACTTGTGTGTTATATCATGAGGAATTATTCAATGAAATTCAACTTCTAGTTATTTAGTATAAGAACTATCATCTTATTCATCATAGTTTTTAACAAGTTCCCTCAACAGCTCCTTAAATTCCCCTAAATTATCCCCCCTACACAAGAAAGATGAAAAATAATACATGATTTTGACTTCAGTTTTTCTACTGAAATGCAAAAGACCAATTTGGCTAGATATATTCAGTCAAAACTTTTCCTGGGTATCAAACTATTAGGGTTATTGTTGTTTGATCCATTCTATGTTTTATTCCTATCTTTCACTGATGGAATGATTATTTTTAATTGCTGTTCCTTGGATTTTTTTTTTATATTAAAATCAAATTTAGCGACAGCACTGTCATAACAATTGCATTGCACAAATGTTTAAGTTAAAACAAATACAACTCAAATTAGTTTTAATGATTATATGGCAAAAATAAACTCTGTAACTGATCAGTTTTGGTACTTCTGATATGAAATTAACAAAAAGTGGGATTTTTTTCCCCTCTCCTCTGTTTTGGTACATTAAATAGCAAGAAGATGATCAATAGTGGAAGAACAATTTTAGTGATAAATTCTTTTTTTTCTTCTTCTACTTTAATTTAGAACTTAAAAAAAAAAATCTGGAATTTATGCCTATTTACATAATAACTGCTTGGGATCCAACACCTCCCTGAGCAGTATTGTATCTTTACTTGTGTATCTCCACAGTGAACTTTGGAGGGAATAAGGAAAGAAAACTGCTCCCAAATGGATAAGAATGCTTTATTATATTAAAGTTCTACTTTGTATAATTTGTTCACTATAAGACAATTCTAATGAACAGAAAAAGGACCGCTGTAATAACCTGACAACTGCATTTATCCATACAGGGTATTAATTTCAAATAAAATCCCACATTCGGGTTTGCATAACTATTCAAAGATGGAAAGAATTCATACCATAGGAGAGAAATCTCCACAACATTATTATTTTTTGTTACATTTCCAGATAACAAGTAAAGCGCTGTAACATTTCACAGTTGCACAGTCACAAATCTAATGATGAAACTGGAACTGAGGAACATTACATTTTCTGTGTTTTTTATAAATAGTGTGAATAGAGCCACGAATAATATTGTATAATTTTAATAATTAGTCCAAAATCAGCTGCAAATGTTAACATATCTGAGTAATGATTAGTCCCTATACTAATATCAGAACCACTGTGACCTAAGCCTGATCAGCAGGCCCATCTTGTGTAACATCTTGTATTTGGCAAGTGGAAAACACAAAGTACTGAGAAAAATACTGAAAAAACCTCTACCCAAACCCCAAACCCTTCCCATCAAAAGTCTTTCAGCAGCCCACATACCAGAGAGTTTCTTCTTAATTATTGTTAGCCAGATATTGCCGTGGTCTGAGTTGTCCGGTGTTTGCTAGGGATTGGTCACAGCAAAGACACCCGGGGGTGTTACTCTTCATGGCTTGCAGTGGATTTTGTGAAGCTTCAATTGACTTCTGAAGAATGTTGCACTTGTTTTCTGTTGCCAAAAATCTATCTAAATGGTTTTCTAACCAGGTTAATCCACCGTGACACCTCAGCCCTTGATGTATATACCTAAGCTCTTAGCTGGTGTTTGGTAGTTCTACTTCATAAGCAGAAAAAAAGGGAAAGAGCCAACAGCTTTTGGATGTATTCTTTTTGGAGAAGCAAAAGGATGATGAGCATTTCAGGGTTTTTCTTCTCTTGTCTACCTTTCAATGGATCTCTCAGAAGGTATAGCTAGATACCTGCACTGGAAAGTACTGGTGGGACTGTTCTTTCTCTCAGAGGAAAAGAATGTAAATAATAGTTAGGAACAGAGCACGAAAATGTTAAGGAATGACTCAAAAATAAGTATAATTTGTAAATATTCTTATTTCAGAGTATATTGACTATCTGCGGTCATTAGTCAAATCATCACTGTTCTTGTTTTTCAGGGAAAGGGACAGATGTCCAGATCTGAATGAGTTAATTTTAAAGCATTCCTCAGTTATGTAAATTTACAAAATGTAGTACCACTTTCTATTCTTATTACAGACTGTCACTATAATTGATTAATTTTGTGTCATTCTTTCCGTGTGATCTCTTTGTCACAAGAATGAGCTATCACCGAATTTTAATGCTTAGTACATTGCAGTTTTCATAATGTATTCTGATTCTCATTCTAGTGACAAAGGTTGGCACACAATCAGACCATATTCATAACAAAGACTGCAAAAATAAAGCAGAAAACTGTATAGAATCCATCTTCATGACAATCTCGGAACAATGAGAACAGAAATATCACAAAATAAAACTCTTTATTCTTGTGGCAGTCTTACTGTTGTAATATCACAATACTCCAAAATGCATTTCTGAACCTTTTGCACTAGATATGTTAAAATCATTTTGCAATATAGAGACCATTCACAATATTTAAAAAAGATGACATAGACAAAAATTTAGGGTCTAAAGGTGATTTGTTTGAAATATTTGTAGCTTAATGAAAAATACCATCTGCTTGATCACTACTTCCTAAATCCACCAGTGATGATGGGAGAAAAAAAAAAAAAAAAGACTATTTTCAGTAGAACTCATAGTGTGTTTGTACTACAAATTAGTTGTTCCTTCCTGGGCCTTCTTCTGGGACAATTATTTAACAAAGATCTAGCATGACCAAACTCTAAGAATATCAATTACAAGAAACCTTCCATAAGTGAGAGGTAATTTACATTTATTAAGGCTGGGTTTATGATGTCATCACTTCCATGTTTCCTTTGTATTCTACTCCTAGAAGGAATATAAGTCAATAACCAACATAGATGGGTAAATTTATTTGTGCTTCTCTATGATAAACTAAGATACGTTCTTCAATGCCAAGCTCTTTCCCTGCATATAATCCCTATATCTGTTTATCCCTCTGTCTACTGCTAGTTTTCCTTTTAGCACCCCAATTTTTCAAACTCTCAATTGAAGTAAAACTATTATTAATGAACAAATGGACAGGTAAACAAACCTGGCTATATTGGTTTTATTGTAAAAAGAAAAAGAAAAACAATCTGTTCATCATCTTGAAGGATATAAAATTGGACACGGGAAATTTTTTCTGATTTAACAATGAAACAATAATTACTAGTGTTTTTACTTAATGGCCAGTCTGTATTTCAGTTACGATATGACCAGTTGCTAACTGAGCCATTTATTTGGTTGTGTGCTTACATCTGACATGCAACTCAAAGCTTAATTTGTACATTAATGTTAATATTTTTTGTAAAATTTTCATTCCACAAGGAGTGGGACACCCAAGTACTTAATATTTGTTAATTGTTATGGTACTAAAATGTAACTTCAGAATTAACACTGAAATATGTTTGTGCAATTAAATGTCTTCCATCACCTGTACTATACATAGAAGCCTGGAATGAATCTAGATATTGCAGATTGGAAGCTAAGAAAGCATACCAGGGAAACACTCTGTCCTCTGCTTTTAAATTCTGACCTTTGTCTCTATTGCCCACTACTAAAATCTGAGTATTTAGCAAGATGGGTTTTGGTCTGACGTAATAGCTGTTCTCTAAGAACAGCTGGATACCAAGCAGTATACATTGTTTTGGCAGGATAGTCTAATAAAAACATTTCTGACCATGTCCCATTTCCATTCTCTAAGAGGTAATACAGTAAAAATCACTTTCCTAGCTCTGCCTGTTCTTGTGCATTTGAGATCCACTGAAGAAAAATCCCTTGTTCAGACTTCAGAGAAAGACCTTTGGTTCATGGAACTGAGATTAAATGTAGTGTTTTACATAGGTCTGTGAATCTGTACATGCATGGGCCTCTGCTGCCCCTCAAGTCCATGACCACCACAAGAAGGAGTAGGCAGGAGGCTGCTTAGAGACAGAATTTGTTTTAGGCCAACATTTCAGTATATTGAAAGAGAAACTTGCATTTATTATTAAAGCTAGGGAATTTTTGACCTCAGCTCCCAAACTGTGACGACTGAGAACTATACTCATGCATATAAATGCTCAGATGTTAATTAGGCTTTTCCGGCATTTACCGTCCAGCTGGAGTAAAGGCTGAACACATCCTCCAGAAGCAGGAAACAAAGTCTTATCTTAAAACAGATGAATATGCAATGATTTTGGACTAAAACCAGTAAAAATCAAGTCTGTCACTATCTCGACTGAAATTATCTCAGAAACAAATACAGAACATAACCCATAGAAACTTTAAAATAATTTTTGTTGGAAATGTGTGAAAGGAGAAAGACATCCTCACACATAGAAAGGGACCAGAAAATAACAACCAAAAAAATAATGTTTGAATTGAAATGACGCACAAGCAACATTTTGACATCCAAATATTCATATTCCCGATACCTATTTTCTAAACAGTCATAGATATCTGGTTCTTACATATGTTCAAGTACAAAGAAGATGATAATACTCTGTAGAAAAATGCAAATCTCTGTTCTGTTTGTAAATATTTCACAGAATCGCAGAATGTTTTGGGCTGGCAGGAACCTCTGGAGATCATCTGCTCCAACCCTCCTACTCAAGCAGGGTCAGCTACAGCAGGTTGCCTAGAACCATATCTATTTTCTTTGATAGCAACAACAATTTCTGTTACTGAACCTAGGGCTGCTTGTAGTTTTCTAATTCTTCCTAAATAGGAATGTGATACTGAAAGGAAATATTAAAACTGCCACAATTATAAACACACATACCTACTTTTTATTACATCAACTCTAATTTGTTATTTTAATTCATGAACTTTGTCAATTAGTATTAATAAGAGTCTGTCCTTATTGGACAGCTGCATTTTAGCTTTCATACTTGATGCACCTTGTAAATGGTGATGCTATAAAAAAATGTTGTGCCACTACACTTAACAATATTTCATATCCACTTTGCAGTTACTTTATGAAATCTGGGTTGCTTTTATTGAGATAAAAGCTTTCTGTCTTATAAAAATTTGCAGTGGATCCTTCAGTGAAGCTATTAATATGCTGAAATTATCAATCTCAGTTATTTTGTAGGATTAATATTTAAATATCACATTTTAATATTATTTTATTGATAAAAATGAAGACTCAATAAAAGATACAAATCAGAAATATATATCTATTTAAATAAAAACATTTGATAGTAATAAAGGCAATGTGGAAGCATGATTACTGGGTACATATTATTCCTGGTTAAATGAATGTTTTCCTTTTTCAAGTTTAACTACACAAGAAAGTTCTGCCTCCAGCTTCTTAAAGTGACCTCTATTTGACCAGAAGAGGGAGGGAGTTAGTTAATCAAATTTATCATCCTAAGTTTTCATGTAATAAAAAAAAAATGTATTTGCTGGTAAGTTTAGAAATAAGTCTTCCTGATATTTTAATACAGAGCGTAAAAAGGCTGCGAGGTATTAATAGAGAACAATAAAAGCAATTTTAACTCTAAAAATATGGAGATTTCTATGAAAGGTATAAAAAGAAAAAGAAAATTATTGAATTCATATGCACACAACCTGAACCTAAAACAGAACTAACAAGGCTATAAAAAATAAAACCAAAAGTAAAATATAATTTATTTTAAAATGTTTCTATCTACCACCTTTAATCTGAAATGATAATGTTTTGTTAGTCAAGTTCATTCTTCTACTGCTAAACTTAAGAGGGTTTAAAAATTATTCTCTTTCCTTTTTTTTTTTTTTTTGATACCCTTTTGGTAGTTTTCACCTTAATATGCAATTTTTTAGTTAAAATTATCTTTTTCTTTATACTGAATGCAAATGAATGCATGACTGAAGCATTTTAACTTTATTATTATTATTTTTGAAAGCCTTTTTTAGTCCTCTTAGAGTTAATTCTTTACCTCTGTTACTTGGCCTTTTGAGTGTCTTTTTTATCCAATATTAATGCAAATTGCATTGTCATATTTTGTGACTTTTCTACAGTTATCACTCAGCTGTAGCATCGATTTGCAGGGTTTTTTTTTTTTAATAATTAATGGATTTGCAACTAACCTATGGCTCCATTCGTGGTCAGTTGCCTTCAGTATCACAGCTATATTCATTGAGCTGATAACTACTGTGATTCATTTTCCCCTTGGGCAAGCACAGTAAAAAAAAAAAAAAAGAAAAGAAAAGAAAAAGAAAGAGAGAGAGAGAGAGAAACCCTCAGACTAATAATTACCTTAGCTTGAGACGGGGATGGCAAAACACACTTGATTGCTTTCTAACCTTCAGTACTGTGTAATGAAATATGGCTGCTTCAGAACAAAAATATGTGATACCTTCCTTGTCATTTTAATGTTATTTCACTGAATTCCTAAAAACTGCATTTCATTCCACATTATCAGTGTGATAATGCTTTAATTAAAGGGTAAATCTTGGTCTAATTATGGATTCTTTCCCGTGTCAGAAGGACTGTCCCTAATATTCTCAATGTCATCATTTCTTACTACATTTTAATTTGTTAGTTCATCAGTGTGAACTGAGTATCCCAGTATGTAAAGAATCATTCTTCATGACTCAGTAGTTTAACAAAGCTTGTTGAAAGGTGAAGTGATTAGTAAAAAGAAATAGAAGATTTCAACCTTATGCAACATATTATGACATACATTTTGTATGCAAGAGTACTTGTACCAAACAGGAATACAGGAAAGATTATTTTTTCTGATATATATTTTGCCATTTTCTGTACAATGCTGTCTGCTTCTCAGCCTGAAAAGCAAAAAGTTGAAAAATTTAATTCCTTGCTAGAGAGATTTTAATCCAGAGATAGTGAGTGGTGCTGTACAAGTGAAGATGTTGTAATTTTATCTTATGTTGTTCATGAAGATCCAAGATAAAACTGGACAAGACTGACAGGTAAACTCAGAAAATATGTATATCTAACTGCTCCAAGAAATGTCTGTCTGTACATCTGACACTTGCATGTTTGCATAGTTTCTGTCACTAGTTTCTTGTAGTTCCTTTCTCTAGAGCTAACACATCTTAAAATTTAATAAAGGGAAATGAATCAGATAAGCTGGAAGATAGGCATATTGGTATGCAACTGATTAAAACTAAAAAGAGATTTGAATACAGATAATCATATTTTTTCATATAATTTGGTTTTAAGAATAATCACACCTTTTCTTTCTTCTTGCTACAAACATTTGCCTAAGTATCTCTGCAAATCTATCTATTATTGGGCTTTTGCTATATTTGCTACATCATGTCATCTGTTGGCATTATAAACAAGTCAGCATTACTTTTGTGGCTTGCTTCCTTAGCAGATGTTATTAGAGCGTGTATGACTGAGCATCTGAGATACAACTGTATTCTAGAAAAAATCCTGGCAAAACTCCAACAGAAGAAGGAAGTCTACAGAATGTGGAAAAGGGGACAGGCCACTTGGGAGGAATACAGGGACGTTGTCAGAGTATGCAGGGATGCGACAAGGAAGGCTAAGGCCCGTTTGGAATTAAATCTGGCAAGGGATGTCAAGGACAACAGGAAGGGCTTCTTCAAATACATCAAGAGCAAAAGGAAGACTAGGGAAAACGTGGGCCCGCTGCTGAATGGGGCGGGTGCCCTGGTGACAAAGGATACAGAGAAGGCAGAGTTATTGAACGCTGCCTTTGCTTCAGTCTTCACTGCTAAGGCCAGTCCTGGGAAACTCCAGACCTTGGAGACAAGAGAGGAAGGCTGGAGAAAGGAAGACTCTCCCTTGGTTGAGGAGGATCAGGTCTTTTGTCCAAACTTGACATCCACAAATGCATGGGCCCCGATGGGATGCACCCACGAGTGCTGAGAGAGCTGGCGGATGTTATCGCTAGGCCACTCTCCATCATCTTGGAAAGGTCCTGGAGATCAGGAGAGGTGCCTGAGGACCGGAAGAAAGCCAATGTCATGCCAGTCTTCCAAAAGGGCAAGGAGGAGGAGCCAGGAAACTACAGGCCTGTCAGCCTCCCCTCCCTGCCTGGCAAGGTGATGGAACAGCTCCTCCTGGAGGTCCTCACTAAGCATCTGGAGGACAAGAAGGTGATCAGGAGTAGTCAGCATGGATTCACCCAAGGGAAATCATGCTTGACCAATCTGATAGCCTTCTATGACGGAATGACTGGCTGGGTAGATGAGGGGAGAGCAGTGGATGTTGTCTTTCTGGACTTCAGCAAGGCTTTGGACACTGTCTCCCATCACATCCTTGTAGGGAAACTCAGGAAGTGTGGGTTGGATGAGTGGACGATGAGGTGGCTTGAGAACTGGCTGGATGGCCGAGCTCAGAGGGTTGTGGTGAATGGCGCAGAGTCAAGTTGGAGGCCTGTGGCTAGTGGTGTCCCCCAGGGGTCAGTCGTGGGTCCAGTCTTGTTCAATGTATTCATCACTGACCTGGAGGAAGGGACAGAGTGCACCCTCAGCAAGTTGGCTGATGAGACTAAAGCGGGGGGAGTGGCTGACACACCAGGCAGCTGTGCTGCCATTCAGAGGGACCTGGACAGGCTGGAGAGACAGACAGAGAGGAACCTCCTGAAGTCCCACCAAGGCAAGTGAAGGGTCCTGCCCCTGGGGAGGAATAACTCCATGCCCCAGTACAGGCTGGATGCTGACCTGCTGGAAAGCAGCTCTGCCGAGAAGGACCTGGGAGTGCTGGTGGGCAACAAGTTAACCATGAGCCAGCAGTGTGCCCTTGTGGCCAAGAAGGCCAATGGGATCCTGGGGTGCATGAGGCAGAGTGCTGCCAGCAGGTGGAGGGAGGTGATCCTCCCCCCTCTCCTCAGCCCTGGGGAGGCCTCACCTGGAGTACTGTGTCCAGTTCTGGGCTCCCCAGTACAAGAGAGACATGGCACTCCTGGAGAGAGTCCAGCAGAAGGCTACAAAGATGATTAGAGGGCTGGAGCACCTCTCCTATGAAGAAAGACTGTGAGAGCTGGGCCTGTTCAGCCTGGAGAAGAGAAGATTGAGAGGCGATCTCATCAACGTGTATGAGTATCTGAAAGGGGGGTGTTAAGAGGATGGGGCCAGACTCTTCTCTGTGGTGCCCAGCAACAGGACAAGAGGCAGCGGGCAGAAACTGAACCACAGGAGGTTGCGTCTGAACCTGAGGAAAAACTTCCTCACTGTGAGGGTGACAGAGCATTGGAACAGGTTGCCCAGAGGGGTAGTGGAGTCTCCTTCACTGGAAATGTTCAAAAACCGTCTGGCTGTGATCCTGGGCAATATGTTCTAGAGGACCCTGCTTGAGCAGGGAGGTTGGACTAGATGATCTCCAGAGGTCCCGTCCAACCTCAACCGTTCTGTGATTCTGTAATCTTTCCAGAGTCATGCAAGAGCAGAAATCTTGGGGTGAATATCTTGTTCTTTAGTCTTTCATTTTCATTTGCAACATCTGCAAATGCAAGACAATTCCTTGTTTAAGATTTACAAAGAAACTGGTTACATTTACAGTAAAGAGTGTGCGTACATAAACTTTTTAGTTAGGATCAGGACTGGACTTTTGAGGCGAATCTTCTGACTGTTCCCACTGACCAAACTTTAGTTCACATAGTGGGACAGTCTACGAGCTACAAAGTCTAGGAGTCGCAAATTGAATTTCCTTCAGCTGAAATGGAAAATGTACTTCAAGAGTGCACCTAATATGCCCCAAGTGCTAGCAGGCATTCAGTGCAGAGTTAGGCTACAGCTGACTTGAGCCAAAAGCCTTGAATTTGATAGTGTGTGGATATTGGGTCCCCAGCCCCAGTGAGGACTGACTCAGCTTTGTGCCACATGTCTTTTAATATTCAGTGCTTGATTTAGGTCTCCTGTACAGTTGTGTGGAGAGCTAGACAGTGAAATCCACAAAGGACAATGTGCTGCAAAATCACCTGTAGCTTGACTGTAGATTACAAGAAGGACAAAGGTATTTCTTAAACCTCACCTTTCTCCAGCATTCAGAGGCCTTCCCAACTGCTGCAGACCAGTATTTCCTTCAGCTCTTTGCTTAAAACTATATTCTGAAAACTTCCAATGCTTTCCTTTTAGCAAGGATAGCTCCCTCATACCAACAGGTAACTGATGGTCACACCTCCCTCCCAGTCTTACCCCAGCTACGCAGAGAAAAATCGCTCATGATATGATAAAGCTGTCTCCAACTCTCTTTTTCATCTAAGGGAGCTCAGATGCACATCTAGTTCTTTCTGTGAAAAGCAGAGATGTGGGCTGAGGGCATTCCCAACCTCCCCTGCACAAGTGTTGTACTTTTTGCAGAGTACAAAAAAATCCCATGAGCTAGACAAAGAAAGGTAGAAGGACCATGATTCTCTAGCCTATTGGCTGTATCTGTGGATAAGACAGAAACCCTGATTTTCAGGGATTCTCTGTATCTTTATATTATACAGGGCCATGAACTCTTTCCTAAGCTATTTAAACTTTTCCCAGGAAATCTTACCTTTGCCCAGCGTCTACCTTTTCTGACACAGATTGCAGCTTAAAATTCACAATGCAAGCTAATCGAAAACCCTGTTATAGGGCTCACTTCATTAAATACTGAAATGCAAGAACCTCCTGAGTGAAATGTGGCAGCTGTTAAACAGTGAACAGCAATACTGCACAACAGTTTAGGACAGTGAAAAAGAACATTGCATCTAATTGAAACTGCAGGAGAACTGTTGGTAGGCAGAATGCAATTATCCAAACTGGAAAGGGTCCAGAGTAAAAGGGTTAATATACATGCCTTTTCTTCACTTTTTTAACTTCAGGGTAGAGGTGAAATGAGACTATTACTGTGCTACAAATCATTAGCATTTCACTTGCGTCTTTCATGCAAAAGTGAAGAGCCCACTACATGATAGCATCAGAATAAAGCTAACTCAGCAGGAACTGTCATCAATGCACTTCCTTCAGCACAGTTGCTCTTTGGGGCCTCATAAGTTGTATTCTGCACAAATCCTAAAGTAATGGAGCATCTAAACTCAAAGCCAGTAATCTGGCTAAGAAATGCAACATTTGTTGAAAAGTGATTTTGCAAAATGAGGTTGTAACATTAAAAGTAAGCATTGGTAGGAATTTTTTTTTCCATGCAGGGTCCTGCTACTAGTGTTTTGACAGCTTTTTTATCTCTTTACTGTTACTCATATTGCCACTTATATGCTTACTGAAGAAAGCTTTTGTTCTTCGGCCAGTGCTTTACTGCATGCTCTTCCAAGTAAAAAGATCTCTTAAAATATTTTCTTTTCAATTTATTAGCATAAAAAATGCATTTATTTATTTAATTATTGCAAGGGATTTCTCCTCATCCCCGACACATGCTGTGTCAGGTTATCCAAGATCCCAACCCCACAGATGTTAATGTCAATATCAAGCTTCGTTTAGGTTCAGAAAAAGCCTCTCTTGGAAGCGAGCACCTTCAGTCTACAATTTTGCAGGCAGAGTAGGGTTCCTAGCTGAGAGATGGGAAAGATTCCTGCTGCCTGCAAAGTACTTCCTCAGAAGGAAATAGCTTTAAAACTAGCAACAGAGAAGATGTGCAGAAGTAGGAGCTTTTTAATGGTAATGTATATTGCCAAGAGTATTACAAATGCAGAGTGTGAACTAGTTGTGGAGATAATACCAGTCAAGCTATTGTGTATTATTGGCAAAACAGTAGATTTAAATAAGCCTCCTTGCAAAATACACTTGGGGACATTTACAGAAAAGGTCATATTTTTTAATGGTTAAGGTATGGCATAGTTACACAACTGTGGTACTCAAGCTGAGAGGCTGGAGAGGAACTGAACATTGAAATAGTTAAGACTATCTGGGGAGAAGGGGCAGATGGGAGGAGGGTAAAAGTAAAGCTATCGGTGAACTTTTATTTGAGAGAGTAGGCTGACATAAACACAAAGGCAGATCTAACGAAAGCGGTTGGAGTATCTCTAAACGTACAGAAAATGTAAGACTTAATGGAAGCTGAGAATGTTCAAACATTGGTCACCGTCTTAATATCTTTTTCTTTGACGTGTTGTAACATATTTTACTACTAATAAACAATCGTTGACTTAAATAGGATTGCCTGCTTACATCTGCCTGGTTACATCTTCTGGAAAGACTCAAACAGAGACAAATATACAGAGATGGAAACAGAGTACCTGAAGATATTGACACTAGCCCTAACCCTGTACTTAAAAATATGTATTGTGTGTCTCTTCGCTGAGACAAGTAGTGATCTGAGTTCTGAGACTGGAAAACAGATGTGCTTGAAGATCTGAAGTGAAGTCGGGAAGGTGACTAAGTTACTGTAAGAGAATTAAACAATAAATTTCCCGTGATGAAAGCAAGAGGGCACATCACGTAGTTGGTGGATGTAGGTGTGCTGTGCATGGTTGTGTTGAGAAGACTGCAGCGGGTTCCCATAAAGGTCAAACAGGAAATAAAGCTCATGGAGGGAAAAAAAAAAAAAAAAGCAAATGCGAAGATATAACTTAGACAGATAGCATAGGAGAAATGTTAGAAATGTTCCAGCACTAGTATTTTACACTGCATATCTTACACAGACAACATTTTCTGTGGTAAAAATTAAAAAGGAATCAAAACCGAATATTACCTTTCATCTATGTAACGGTGTAGTGATGTGACACGTTAATATCAGCATTGTAGCCTGATGATATGGTACAATTACCATTTTGTCATTCGCAGGTGCAATTCAGCTGCCAGAACTAATACAGGCCACTTGCACATATTCTGACCCCTACCCCAATCAGAGGTTCTGATGCTCTTTTATGAACCAGTATGGATCAGGTCGGGCATAATTCGGAGACTGCTGTCACTGCATGGTAATATAACTACCCTCTTTGGGCGCAGCAGATTCCTGCAATGATTTTGAAAGATTATTGAGATATGCTTTTAGGAGTATGATGCAATGCCTATACGACGAAGAACTACCACATTTATTAGGTCATAAATATAATAATTATGAATGCCTTTGTATCATATGTATAAGAGTAAAATGGGAGCCACATATAGCCTGATCATGTAGAAAACTGCACATTTTCTTGAAAAAATAGCTGTTCTTGAGTTGAAACATCCACTATTACTTAAAGTTTCTACCTTATTATGGTTAAGAAAGTCTTCGCAAGCTGCAGCAAGCATAAACAAACTCTGACTTGTGCCTAATTTTCATGCCCCAGTAGACTTACTCAGCTCTGGACCATTAGCTTTGAGGCCTATGTGTTCAAATTGATGCTGAAATAGGAGGAAAATATTGTTAAATTTCTGGAAAATTCTACTAACAAAGCTAGCAAATGAAAATGCTAATAACCTTTTTATGGGCCTGGTAATAATGTGAAACGTTGGAATTTGACCAGGTAGAACTGTTAAACATTGCTCGGGGAGAAAGCAAGGGATTAAACTAAGATTTTTCCTTACTAAATTTCAGTACTAACAAAAAATAAAGTTACTGAATGTAACTTACTTAGTTTTGTTTATTTTACACAACAAAGCAGTCATGCAAGTCTTGGCTAAGTTTTGGCTACAGTCTTACTACTATTTTGTTATGCACTATATAAAGGTAAGTCACGATATTGACAAGACTTTCTAGTGGTTTCTTCTATTCATAAGACTAGAAAATGGAGGAGAAAGTCAATGTTTTATTGAATTTTCTTACCTGCTTAATTTGTTCTGAATATCATAGAGATAGCAGAACACATATCTATATCTCTGACTGAATGCTAAATATTTATGTTAAGTAATAGGGGGTCAATCAGCAAGAGAAAGGGAAGGCATCTTCTGTGTTACCAAAGATCTAAAAATACTTGAAAATTATATGGTTTTTTGGTAGTATATGATAAGGATTTTGCAGGGTAATATACTGTACCTAGAAGTAATTCATTTCAGTTCTAATACATGCAGCTACAGTATATAAGAAACCAAATTGTGATCTTGTATGTACTGTGACATAAGGAAAGTTACTTACAAAGACATGAAATTAACCACAAGGCAAATTAGAATTTTCAGATGATATCCAAAGACAACATTTTGAATGTATTTCCCTGCCTCCCTTTTTTTTCTTGGGCTGTGAATTAATGATGTGTTTATGCACTAGTATATTGGAAAACACTATTCTATTTATTTATGTTATGTAGGTGTTTTTAAAGTATACATTTTATCTTCTAATGCCACTTCATTCTCAGCTTGTAGATAGATTTTGAAATCCAGAATAATTATTTGGTTTACTCCCCTACTCTAAACCCTCTTGCTTTTTCACTGTGTATATTTGCCTGTAATTGACAAGCTGTTCCAAGGAATTAGGTATTCCCTAGCTATCTGGCCTTTGTAAAGAAGAAGATTCTTGAAGGCAATCAACAAACTGAAATACCACATGTTTTCTTAGCTTGTAATTCCTAATAAATCAATACCAGGCAAATATTCATCCGTTAAAGGTTAAATACTTTAAGCCTTTTGACAGTAATTGAGTGTATTTTCAAGAGAGGTTTAATTTTGATAGATTTTTTTTCTTTCTATTTCACTACTGTTTGCCTGAAACAGTAAATATTGCAGACTTCTGACTGTCACTTCACAGTTGGCACAAGCAGAGTATATAACAGTCAGATGTAGTTTAAAGGCCTCTAGCTGCAACTTTATTAAGAAATACCATTCCACAAATAAAGCTAATATTTTCTCAGAGGCCTTATGTCCCTTCACATACACATCCTCTGTACTGTAATACCTAAGACTGAAAGTCTCACATCAGTCCTAGTCTCACAAGAAAGATCACATGCAATTGATTAAGATGCTTCCATAATAAATCTCAGGATAGCTGTTGAGGTCATTAACATCAGTCTAGGCATGTCAAAACCTCTTCCATTTTGAACTATGAGATAAGGATTGCAGACAGGAATTAGCATTCCTAGAAAAGCACCTGGGCACCCAACCTGCACAGGTGCTTTTGGAAATCACATTGAAGAGAATTAGATGATTAAGTGTTTTTGCAAATCTACATCTATCTTTACGGTGCCGAAATTCCTCATGAAATTCTTGAGGCTTAGACATCTGTTATAGCAAAAGCAAAGGATAGCATAAGATAAACATGGACAAAACTATGCTTGAACTTCTAAGGAAACTTTAAGCAGAGCTGTGCACTGTCCAGAATAACTGTTTCTTTTCTACCTGATGTATGTCATGGGCACAGGAAGAGTAAGAAACATGTCTTGGTGTTTGCTGGTCTGCTACTCATTGAAAATTTTTCTTTTCTGGCCACAAATACAATGATCATCATAATACTATGTTCTTTGAAGAATAAAGATACTACCCCTTTTTTTTTAGTTCCACATTCATCATGAAAGCAGAAATATGAAGTAGCTGAATTGGACTGTAATGCTTGAACAGGCTAAGTGGGTAGAAAGACTCTTTTCTGGCCATGTATGAAGTGGATGGATGCCCCCTCGCACCCTTCATTCAAAAGAACCTTCCTAAAACTCAAGGAAGAGAGGTTTAAACTCAATAATCATAGATTACCACAAACCATATCTTTACCAAAAATATCTTTAAAGATTAAGCTATATTTTACTCATTGTTAGAGTCTCTATTTATGCATATTTTCCTTTGCTCAGATACAAACTACATTAAGACAACGATTATCTTTTTGACTTTAATGAGTGAATTAATTCCTTTTACTCCTTCAATGTGACATTTTTTGATCTCTGTGCTTACTTTCATCGTTGTAACACATTAACTTCCATGACCTTGTTTTTGATGGATTCTAATGTATATAAGGCAAGAAAGAATTAATTCATTCTGTCCAAATAATATCCAGGTCACTCAGTTGCCACTGGGAAACTGGTTTATTTTCTTAAATGATCAGAAAAAGGCTCAAAACACACCTGTGATCTCTGTTGAGATATCATAGGATATCATAGGATTCCTCTCTCTGTCTCTCTTTTTTTTTTAATTCCTGTCACTCTTCTTGACACTAACTCACTATTTGTAGAATTCTTGTAAACATTAATCCTCCAAATAAACCATAATTCAGCTTCAAGTCTAGGACATCTGGCATGGGTGAGGAGGGACTGGACTATGGGTTGAAAGCCAGTGATTAAATTATCTGGATGAAACATTGTCAGGTACCTCCGGTTGTAAGCAGTAAAGGTATGCCGTACAAAAGTCGTTGTTTGGGATGCTGTGGTGTTTTGCAGACTGGGTTAGGAAGCGTGGCAGAAGGGAGCCTTTCTTTCTCTAGGAGGTGCTTGTGGTCTCTCAGCTGCCAGAAATGACATCCCTCAAGCACTGTGGCCTCAGGAAGTGGCTGGTTTTCTGTATTCACGCACAGGTGCTCACTGCTCTATTATATATTGTACTGCTTGGAGAAAGGTGTCCCTAAATTTGGTACTTGCCATGTGAGAGGAACTCTTACTTTCCTCTAATTTGTCTTGTTAAGCTAGTCTGAAGTAGATGCTTTGAAATAGTCCTGTCACTGATCTGTACAGATTTTCAACTTAAAAGAAATGCAGGGGGTTATTGAATCTGAAGAATTTGGTAGCCTTTTCTTTTGCTTCAAAGATATGCCCCCCTCTCTAAAGTCAGTCAGAAAATTATTATAGAATATGATGTACTCCTTCACCTGTCCTCCATATAGATATTGATCAGGAAACCCAGCTTGAAATGTTTCAACAAATCTGACAAGTGACAAGATTAGTCACTGCTCTTAAAGGTGAGCTGCAGAAGTTTCCTAAAGTACCTAGATTATTTTGCACAGTTTGAAAGGAGAAGGAAGGTAACTAACTTTCTTTAAGGTCACTGCTATTTACAGATTTAAACTGACAAAGTTTAAAAGGGTCAAAATGTTACAGAAATGGAGATGAACAACTGAAATAACTGAATTCAGAGCCCAGTAGTAGCATGAACACAAATTGGAAAAAAAAAAAAGTTTTATCCCTTGGTTTGATTCCTTTGGATTCTTAATAGCCTTTGTGGCAGAGAAATTAGCATTTTCAGTAACTGTTTACACAAAGAGCTGCAAATATGAAGCCATAAGCTAAACAGTCAGTTATATCATAAATTGTCCATATGTTATTTTTGATGTGACTCCTGATTCCACATTTTACTCTTATTATTTAAGTCTGTTTTCTGCTCTCTGTTATACTTGTCCCTGACCCAGTAATATATTTGAAATCTTGAAGCATGAGGGATTTCCGTTTTTTAATAGTATCTGTTGTTATTTTTATGTCTAGAGGCCCTCACAGCCTAAGACCAAAAAAAAAAACCTTTTTTTTCTTTTTTCTTTTTCTTTTTTTTTTTTCCCAGTGGAAGAATTTGGAACACTTTTGAGAAACTTTTTCTAAGTATTGTGTGTATGAATTTCTTGCTGTGGGTGCATACCAAGGCAGGTGCCCTGCAGCGACAGAAAAGAAGTTTGGAAAAATCAATGAATAGCTTTCTCAAGCTTTTGAATATCATCTGCTCTGTAATATATGAAGATCTTGACATATGCACATCATACATGTTAGTATAGATATAAATATCCCATGCAGTCTAACCACTTGTGAATAAATTGCCAGTTTTCAAGTCAATCTGATAAAGCTTTATTATTAAGTGTTGCACATTTGTAGAGTGGCATACGGAAATTCTACATGCAAATATTTTCATTGCAACAGTAGCAAGGGTTCAGATGTGGGAACATTGAAGTTAATATTGAGAGTGTATCATTCTCTAGTTATATCTAATTATTATTAATTAAGAACCCTATTGTTTCCAAAAACAAAAAACAAAAAATGGAGACAATTTATAATATTTAATAGAATATTTTATGCAGCCTGCAAACAGTGCATTTAAGTGCTGTACATTACAGCCTTTCTATTTGATTTGGCTCTTAAATGTTATTACGAATCTGTAAAGCAATTACTTGAAAAAATGTTTCAATAATTATAAAGGTATAAATTTGGAAAAGGTAGCCCATAGTACAAATATTGAACTGCGTATCGTTTTAGACTTTCAATTATGACTCGTCATTTAAATTTTCAGTCAAGAAAACTGCAATTTAGAATTTATTTTCTCTGATATAATGTGAAATTAATACAAAAAGAAAATATTTGATGCATCTAAAAAGGGAAAAGAAAGAAATATAGATGTCTATTTTCATTTTTTTATTCACTAATCGTTCTTGTCAGGTATTGCAATGTTTATGAACAGTAATTATTTCTGGCTATTCCTGATATCAGATAAAATTCTATGTATGCACAAAAACATAGTGCTTGATAATGAATCTAATTACTAGTAATATTAAATATTGTTTTTGGTTTTTTTGTTTCAGATCTCTGTCCTGAGACACAACAACAGGATGTGCCTTGGAGAAGAGTAAGTTAAAACAATACTTTGTCCTTGTATTTTTTTTTCAATAATAGCAAGATATTATGACTTGAGTTTCCTTTAAACGAGTCCTTTATGCATGGATTTTAAAAATAGCAAGCCACTCCCAATGACTGCTATTTACCAAGTTCTGCACTGTTTATTCAGAGTTCATCAGGACTTCAGCAGGGGTTTTCCTAAGTAATATCATCATATTGAGTACACCAAATTTTAATATCAGCAAGGCTTTCATAAGTTAATGTCAAATATTTAAGCAGCTATATTTCTCCAGAGTGTCTAAAATTCTATACATAGAGAAACATCTTAGATTTTTTTTTTCCTTTACATCCCAAGGGAAGATGAACTAGATATATAACTAAACAAAGAGAAGTGGTTAGACACTTACAGGTGACTTTCCATTCACATACACCTTCCAAAAGATCATATGTGAAATTATCTGTATTTTTACAGCTTACCTATTAACCACTGGGCTGTTTCCTTTCTCCCTACCTGAAATGCCTGTCTTCTCTGTAGTATTGCTTATTGTAAAAACGTACATAAAGATAATACAGAATTTCTGACTCTCTGTCAAAAAGAGAACTTCATAAGATTTAAAATGGAAGCATTTTTTCATTCCTATATGCCAGTAAAAACAGCTTCAAATGCCAGGGACAGTCAGTGCCATAGCCTGAGCATAAATGAACATGTTAGTAGATATGAGCTGCAAGGTACTGGGAGAATGACTAGCAGTAAAACTCTTTGCTACATCAAGCCGTGATTACACTTGGGTAAGGAATAACATCAGAATTAGTTTGATGTAAATAACACTGTTTTCTAAAGGGTACGACATTACATTCCAGTGCTGGATGGTAGGTTTTTTTTTTTTTTTTTATGTTAAAGATGCCATAAAATATGTCTATTTAAAGAATATGAAGTTACAATAGTTGTAAATGAGAAAAAATATGAACTCACTTGGAATTTGCCACTGGCTTGATGAGTTTAGGACTTGAATTTCACACCAAGAACCAGCCCCTGTCCCTAAAGAAACAGTTCTCCAACCGGGAGAATGAATTTTATTTCACTGCACAAGAAAGGATGCAATGGGTTAGGAGCAAAAATAGGAGTGTATCATCTCTGCCTGACCCCTGGGAAAATCTTTCATTTCTCCTTTCCCCAAACATAAAAGTAATCTCCTACAGCCACAGAGACCACTTGAGGTATATCTTCCATTCATTTCAGTTGTTGCCATTCCATCCAGCGGAGTGGTATTAATTTTCACCACCTCACTGCTTGAGCATAAATCTTTATTAAGTCAGTTAATGAGTTTCATTTTTCCCTTTCTTTGATATGTTTTGTGAGCATATACTATACTTCCAGTCACATTCACAAGATGCTGTAAGAGCCATTTGGCATAAATCCTTCAGTTTTGGAGCCATGCTACTTTCAGGCCTCCTGAAAATTTGATGTCTTCTTGCCTGCCTGCTTGCTTCAGTACTGTTTTGTTTCAGGGCATTTTCAGTAGACAAGCAGAGTTAACATAAAGGAAGGAAGCAAGCCAAGAAGAGAAAATGCTGTTTTATTTTGTAGAAGTTATTATGATGCAGTGAAGTTCATAAACAAAGTCCGAACTAGATGTTTAGATGTCAGAAAGAGAGCTGATATTTTCCTAAATGAAGATGTTTTCAGATAGAAGACTCTGTGGATGTAGTTTACATTATATCATCTACCTTTCTGGCCAACTCCAAGGAAAAGGCACCAGTACACAGGGAAACGTGAAAGCGTTATGCCCTAAAACCAGGATTTTGATTCAAATATCAAAGTGCAGCAGAGTACTCATGTCCTACTACATTTTAGCTGCTCCAGATGTGTACTACAGCTGTATTCATTTGTAGTATTCTTTCAGCAGTGTGCCAGACAAGCATTACAAAGATACCAGCTTCAAAACCAATGATAATCAGGAAAAAAAAAATGAACACATAAATCATGTTGCTGAGACTGAAAGTCTCCCTTACATAATAGCATATAAATAAATAAGATAGTCCTGTTCTTTGCTTCTCTGATTCAGTAATATATGTGTGAGTTGAAAAAAAATGATAAAAAAAAGACTTCAGACTTCAAAGAAAGAGTGCCCAGGACAGCAAAGGACAGCAGCACTTGCCAGGGATGAGCCCTCGCTGCCGCGCCAGTCTGACCAAGCAGGGGGTGCGGTGCCCACATCCAGTGATCTGCACTGACCGTGGGAAATGTGTTTGAGCCGTATCTGTGTTTGAGCAAAAGCTACTGCTGCTGTCTCACTTGTATCAGCTCATATGCTGCACAGGTAAAAATAGGTCCGCAAATTTGCAGATTAGTGTTTCGTGCCAGCAGAGGTGTTATTAGCATAAACTTGTTTTTGCACTCAGTTCAGATTACAGAGTTAAGCCAGCATTATATCAACAACAGCTGTATGATAGTCTTTGCATATTGAAAATGTAGTTCATCAGGTTAATCCAGGACTGCATGTAAATCTGAAGTAAATCTGAAGAAACTTTATCCGCCCCCCCGCCCCCCCCAAAAAAAGCTTTTAACCTTAGCAAAGATGCTTAAAAACAGACTAATTTCAGATTATGGGAGAACAGGGTGATGAACTTCCTTTCGAAACACACTCCATGTCTTCTTTGAGAGAACCAAACCAAGGGAGCTGAAATTAACTTTTAAAATGATCTTATTCTGTTCCATCGAATGGCAAATGTATAACGCTTACTTTGAATATTTATCAGTCAGAGACTCTTAAAACAAGATAATATGAAACAAGATATTCATTAAAATACCATTGAAATGTAACATATACCTTCTGAAAGTTTTGTTTAAATTTTGTTTATTATCTATAAGCAGGTACTTTTTTCACTGTTTTCATATTAAAATTATTTTGTTAAATGGGTCCAGGCTTCAACCTGGTGTAGACACTGAACATCTACTAGTCTGTCTTTTCAAAGGCCTATCTGTCTTGTTGTAGTGATAATAGATGTTCTTTCTAAAAACAATACCAATCTATCCTTCCAAAAATATCAGGGCTAAAAGATACAGTGTAGAAAGTACAGGAAATTCTCCTCCTTTCAGCTCTAACATTATTTTGGTATAATCACATCTTGTTGCCTAAAGACATTTGAAAAATCCTAGATTAAAAAGCATTTTCACCTCTGGTCCATTTCCTCTCAAGGGCCAGCAGAAGTGTTTGGCTGCAAGAGAGAATATATATGTAATAGGTAAAGGTGCTACTACAACTGTGTTATACAATAATATAGTTAATGTAGCATACAATAAATTTAAACATACAAAATATATCTACAAAAGCAAAATATATTATGTATTACCTATAATAATATGCAGATAATTGTTTTCCTTTATAACACACTGCCCAGTCTAAATAAACAAAATAAAAATAGTTTTATGTGGCTGAATTTCAGACTTAAAAATTTTCAGGCTTAAAAATATACATGTATGTTAAAATAAATTAGAAGGAAACCAATTACACTAAGTTAAAAATCAAAGTGGTTCATATAAAACAAATCTTTAGAAGTGCTTAAGCTTTCACATTCTTGTATTGTCACGAACAATTATGTGAGAAGATGATTTCTCAGAATGAATCAGTGTCACCAAATCTGCATTACTCATCAGAAAAAAAGTGCTAACCAGAATCTGTTATAATTCTTATTAGACAAATTATATGATAGCATTATTTATATCATCCTGCATTAGCGCTCCTCT